>NC_089517.1:17861856-18461856 GCF_963924715.1 Thunnus thynnus | reverse complement strand
TTGTTATTGCCTATGCATACTGAAATGAAAGATTGTGTCATTCTGGTTTAAAAAAAACTGTAAAATTCCTGTGAAGCCCCTTAAGTTTCCCAAATATTTCTATATCAGCCGACGTACAATTGTTTCAGTAGCATTTGGGCTTAAAATAGAAAGCTAAATTGTGTGAATAAGTGAATTCAATAGAACAGGATAAGGGAGGAAGTGTTGAGAACAAAAGAATATGACAAGAACAACAGCAAGAGGCTCCGGAAGTACAAGTGGCAACAAGTGAGAGTATCAGTGCAAGATTTATGGTTTTAGTAAAGTGAGAGGCAGGCGAGGCGAGTAAGAGCAGTGCGCAATTGTGAAGAGTAAACAAAGATGTGCAAACAGAAAGAAAGAGAACTGAGCGTATAGACGTGAGTTTGCGCATGACGAGAACTGTCACTCACCTTCCTCTGTCAGTGACTGAGAAGACGAGCAGGAAGCCCTCCCCTGTCCTCATGTATTGTTCTCGCATGGCTCCAAACTCTTCCTGTCCAGCCGTGTCTAGGACTAGAGAGCGTGCACACACACGCAAACACACAAACACACAATAACTTGCAGCAAAATAGAAACTACCTTTGCAATCAATTCTTAGAGTGCAATGTAATTCAATAGGAACGTACAAATGCCCTTTGTGTGTGTGTGCGTGTGTTTGTGTGTGTCTCCGGTCATGTTTGTTCAGCAAACTACACTTACTGTCAAGCCTGGCTGCCCTTTCGTCAATCACACACTGCTTGGTGTAGGAGTCTTCAATTGTGGGATCATAGTCAGTGACAAAGTATGACTGCAGGAGAGAAAGAAGAGGACAAGAGAGAGAAAAACTGTGAATATGTCTGAGACCTACACATTATAACAAGACACAAGCTGTGTCCAAATTACATACTAATTGTATAAAATACTCACTATATACTGATCTTTATAGTATACTATTATATAGTATAGTATACAGTGAGTATAGAGGAAATGAATATACTTTACTCGTTTATACTAACAGGAAATGATAGGTAGGTAGGTTGGTAGGTAGGTAGGTACTTTATTAATACATTCATGTAAAATACGTTCGCCATGCAAATGCAATCAAGCTGCAACTTTAGATTACTTACTATATACTGCCAATTAAACTTTAAAAACATAAAACAAAAGATATGTTTTTCCAAAAATGTATTAGTTATTTTTTTGTTTTCTGACGTGTTCCTGGTGCTGTTTCACCACAATCTGCAGCTGTGAGCAACTCTACATTTCCCGCTGACTGATTCTGAGTATACTTTGTCACTTTTCTAGCATGAAAACACTCATTTTCATACTCAAAACCTGCTTTGAAGTAATATGTAGTATGGATTTGAGACACAGCTACAGTGACTAAAATCAGCTGGCTTCAAAATGGACAGATATGAGAACAAACAGCCGCTCTGTGTTTTTGGTAAAAACAGCACAAACATCCTAACTGACCTCTACCTTTCCTATCATACTGCAGACAGGAGGTAAACACTGCTCTCAGACACTTTGACAGGAAGTGTGAAGTAAATATACTCTCACTCTAACAACCACTGCTTAGGTTTCTGACAGTTGTCATGCTAATAACACATTTACAAGATGTTTTCTCCTTTGCAACAGTCACACCACTCGCTCCTCAAGGCTTTGATTCTTTCATTTTCGGGCCAATCTGGTCTCCTAGTAACCTAAACTGGAAGGGTGGGGCAAGAGAGGCAGGGAGGAGGAGGAGGAGTCATGCATTTTTTACATTTTTCCCATGTTTTGTAGTTCTCGCTCTCCTTGGGGACTAGTTAAGTGGTGACAGCTGAGGGGAGTGCTCAGGGAATGTCAAACCAACACCCTAAAACACAGAATGGTCACGAGAACATAAAACCTAGACAAAATTCCCTGTTATTCTAACAACAGGCTTAATTAAAATTTTACAGTTACAGTTACATTGTTTGTATGTGAAACCACACCTGTTATACCACACGATGACGCAGGTCATGTATTGCTTATTTGCAATTATGTAGCCGCACAGGAAGACGAGAGAGCAAAGAGCTTGCTCTATGTGTACCAATTGTCACTTCTTTACTCTTGTTTAAGTAATATATAGACAGCTGATACAGATTAAAAAAGAAGCTGGAAAATCCATTCTTTATCTCTGATAGGAGTGCAACCACTACAGTGGATGATTTTATCAACCGATTTTAGCTTTAAAAGATATACCAGTATCAGTGTATATGTCAGCCAATAAGCATCAAGTAATAGTAGTATAGAAATGCCTAAGATGCCTAAGATGAAGAAATGTCAGATAACAATAAAAACGCCTGTTATCATTTTCTCACAGCCCAAGATGTATCTAAATTGCTTGTTTATTCAAGTAACAGTTCAAACCCAAAGAAATTCAGTTTACTATCATATACATTTAAGAAGAGCATCAAATCCTTACATTTGGGAAAGTGGAACCAGCTAATATTTGGCATTTTTGCTTGAAAAAAATTATTAAAATGATCAGAATAGTTGCCGATTGATTTTCTGTTGGACTAATCCATTAATTGACACATTTTTCTATTGCCATTACATGCTGTCTTCCAGAAGGCACTGACTGTACTGTATCTTGGTCACTATAACCAAGCGTAACCAAATAACCAAATTTATGGGATCACAAGTGTTTAAGCGTTACTGTCATCTGCAGTAGATTTTTTTTGAACTCCCAAATATTGATATCAGTGATGGCCTCAAAACGCTGGATTTGCTCAAGCTATAAAGTTGATTTATGAATGTTTATAATCCTAACTTACATCTTCTGCATACGAATTCTTCCTTCTCACCTGCAGCTCTCTGTTGCTGCAGGAGATGCAGGTAATCTCTCCCACTCACTCTCCTGTCACTCTGCAGCATGCAAGTATGCTGGCCTGTGTCACATCCACTCACCACTGTTCAATAATTCATCAGTACTACTGTGTATCCTAGAATGTGCTTCACTGCACTGCACTCCCCATGAGCCTTCAGACAACCAGACAGAGAGAGAAACAGAGAGAGAGAGACAGAAAAAAAAGAGCTGCTTGTGTTACTCTTCCCTCCCTCCCTCCCTTCCACCACCACCACCACTCTCTCAGCCGTAGCTTCAGCACGTGACCTCGGCTTCCCGTCAACCTCTTATTCCTATTCTGTCAACCTCGGGCAGCCGCATTGAGCACCGCACTCCTCTGGCTATTCCTCCCCTCCCTCTACATGCATGGGTAGTGTCGCTGCTGCACTCTGTTCTGGCCAAGCTGATTCTCTCAGAGCCGTTTCCCGTGATAGATGAGGCTGTTTTGCAGTGCCAGCAGCACCAGAGCCAGCACTAACAGGGCTGTAGCTCAGCTTCAGTTGGGCAGCAACAAAGCAATGGGATAGGTGAGGGAGTGCAACATGACTCAGGAGGACCACCAGTAACTACTACGTAATATACGCAAGTCTGACTCATGTCCAGTAATATGACCTATAAATCCTTACATTAGTAGATGACTTCATCAGATGTAACAGACTCCTTAAAAAGATTGAAACATAATGCATGAGTCATGTAGTGTTGCCCCAAGTGACCACGCTGCCCTCCTGATGTTCATCTGATGCAAATGCAAATAGGTGAATCACATTTTTGAGTTGTGAGCACTGAAAACTGTCACATATAGAAAGTTAGCACAGAGTACTTTGTCAGGTCCTTTTACTTATTGTTTGACCTGATATTTCCTGATTTAGGCCATCTTTGCCAATTTTATACCATTTTATTCCATCAAAGTGCTTGTATATTAGTACAACATTAAAACAATACTGTGAGAGATCACAATCACAGTATGTAGCACAGGAGGTACTGATGAGGCAGACGGATTCCTGAACAGATTTCCATGAAAACACTGGACAGCTGTCACAAGGAAACACTCACAGTGGGATTACAGCTCAGTTTTTAACACTGTAACACTGAGTGTAGTTTGAACTGTTCTTAAAAAAACACACCCCAACACAAACAGAGGTTCCACAATGACCCATGTGCCCTAGATCTTTAAATATTCATTGTTAAATGTCCTCTGCTCAAATGAATTCTCCAACTGCAGCACAAGCAACTGAGGCATTTGCAACAATTTGTGTCCAGCAGCAACTTTGCAAAGCTAAGGTAAATTACTATTTAAACTGAGCCAAGTTGTTGTATAACAACTTGTACACATGAAGCTTGGAATGATGCTAAAAAACCACTTAGGCAAACATTAGACCAGCACTGACATGACCACCATCGTGGACGTGTGTATTCATGAGCTATAAAAACCAGGATTATTAGTTATGTCAAGTCAAGTCAATTTTATTTATATAGTGCCAAATCATAACAGAAGTTATCTCAGGGCACTTTTTTATATTGAGCAGGTCTAGACCGTACTCTTGCCAATATTATTTACAGAGACCCAACATTTCCCCATGAGCAAGCACATGGCGACAGTGGCAAGGAAAACTCCCTTTTAATGGGAAGAAACCTTGAGAAGAACCAAGCTCTGGGTGGGCGGCCATCTGCCTCAATTGGTTGAGTTGAGAGAGAAAGAGAGAGGGGGAGAGAAAGAGAGAGAGAGAGAGAAAGAGAGCAGGAGGAAAGAGAGCATAGCACAATACAAGTTCCACATGATGGTGAGATATATAATAATAACAACAACAATAATAATAATAATAATAATAATAATAATAATTGTAGCAGTGGGTGTTGAGCAGGATCATGGGGACAGTGAGTGGCTTGCAATCAGAAATTCAGATTCTAATGCTCCCGAGGCAGAAATACCTGCAGAAAGCAACTGGAGGAGACAGGAGAGAGACGAGAAAGCACAAAACTACATTCCACAGAGAAAATGCCGAGTTAGTAACATGCATTAATGGGAATGAATGTGTACAGATGGAGAGGGAGAGGGGGAGAGAGAAGCTCGGTGCATCATGGGAAGTCCCCCAGCAGTCTAGGCCTATTGCAGCATAACTAGGGGCTGGTCCAAGGCAAGCCTGAGCTGGCCCTAACTATAAGCCTTATCATAAAGGGAAGTCTTAAGCCTACTCTTAAACATAGAGAGGGTGTCTGCGTCCCAGACCCAAACTAGAAGATGGTTCCACAGTAGAGGAGCCTGATAGTTGAAGGCTCTACCTCTCATTCTACTTTTGGAGACTCTAGGAACCACAAGTCAGCCTGCATTCTGGGAGTTCAGTGGGGTAATAGGGTACTATGAGCTCTTTGAGATATGATGGTGCCTGACCATTAAGGGCTTTGTATATGAGGAGAAGGATTTTTAATTCTATCTTGGATTTTACAGGAAGCCAGTGCAAAGAAGCTAAAATGGGAGAAATATGATCTCTTTTCTTCGTTCTTGTCAGCACATGTGCAGCAGCATTCAGTATCAGCTGGAGAATTTTTAGAGACTTGTTGGGGCAGCTTGATAATAAGGAATTGCAATAATCCAGCCTGGAAGTAACAAAAGCACGGACTAGTTTTTCTGCATATTTTTGAGACAGGATGTGCCTGATTTTTTTGCAATGTTACATAGGTGAAGAAAGGCAGTCCTTGAAATTTGTTTTATGTGCTAAAATGAGCTAAAGGACATATCCTCATCAAAGATAACTCCCAGATTCCTTACAGTGGTACTGGAGGCCGGGGTAATACCATCAAGAGTACCTATATCATTAGATAATGTGTTTATGAGGAGTTTAGGGTCAAGCACGATAACTTCAGTTTTGTCTGAGTTTAATAGCAGAAAATTGCAGGTCATCCAGGTCTTTATGTCCTTAAGGAATGCTTGGTGTTTAGTTAACTGATTGGTTTCATCTGGCTTCATTGATAAATATAATCAGGTATCATCTGCATAAGAATTAAAATTTATGAATTGTTTCCTAATAATATTGCCTAAAGGAAGCATATATAAGGTAAATAGTATTGGTCCAAGCACAGGACCTTGTGGAACTCCGTGTCTAACTTTTGTGTGCATGGAGTAGGCCTATTCATCATTGAATCGTGTACAAACTGAAATCGATCTGATAAATAGGACTTAAACAAACTAGTATTATGTAGAAAGTCACACAACTGATCGGAGAGTGCTTAGATCTTAGAGAGAAAGGGAAGGCTACATATGGGTCTATAGTTGGCTAAAACACCTGGATCAAGAATGTGCTTTTTAAGAGGAGGTTTAATTACAGCTACTTTAAAGGACTGTGTGACATAGCCTGTTACTAAAGACAGATTGATCATATCTAGTAAAAAAGTGCTAACTAAGGGTAAAACCTCCTTAAGCAGCCTAGTTAGGATAGGGTCTAAGAGACAGGTTGATGGTTTTGATGAAGAAAGTTGTAGAATCAAGTTCAGGAAGGTCGATTAGAAAAAAACAGTCTAAATATGTATCAGGTTTTACAGCTGTTTCTAAGGTTCCTTTGTTTGAGGATAAATCGGTACCTGTTGAGGGCAGGAGGTGATGAATTTTGTCTCTAATAGTTAGAATTTTATCATTAAAGAAGCTCATGAAGTCGTTACTACCGAGAGCTATGGGAATACATGGATCAATAGAGTTATGACTCTTTGTCAGCCTGGCCAAAGTACTAAAAAGGAACCTAGGGCTGTTTTTATTCTTCTCTAATAATGATGAGTAATAGGCAGCTTTGGCATTACAGAGGGTCTTCCTTTATGTTTTAAGACTATCTTGCCAGATTAAGCGAGATTCTTCCGGTTTGGTGGAACGCCATATCCTTTCAAGTTTTCGTGATGTTTGCTTGGCTTGGGAGTTATACCATGGAGCTAATCTTTTTTGTTTTATTATCTTCCTTTTTAAAGAGGCGATGGAATCGAGTGTTAGAATTCAGATAAAAGTACAGAGTATGGGCCAGGAGGGCGGTACAGTATAAAAAACTAGAATTGACTGTAAAGTTTTACAGGTTGGGTGTGAAAGGCTAAGAACATGGCTTTCAAATGAGTTATAATTAAGTTTAGGTCTAGGGTTGATTATTAGGCTTGAGTTAAAAATGGCTGCAACTCCACCTCCTCGGCCAGTGTCTCCAAGAATGTGAGTATTAATATGACTGGGGGACGTGGATTCATTTAGGCTAGCATATTCTTCATGACACAGCCAGGTTTCACTGAGACAAAATAAATCAATATGATAATCTGAGATTAGATCATTTATCGATACAGCTTTAGATGTCAGAGATCTCATGTTTAAGAGTCCACATTTAATTCTCCTATTTTGTTGTACTATTGCAGTGGTGGTGTTAATTTATATTAGATTTTTATGTATAACTCCTCTTCTGTTTGCTTTTGATAAATGATTTAAGTGGTCAGGGGGCAGATGCAGTCTCTATGTAGTTTTGGGCGAGTAACTGTTCTAATGGGAGCACAGAGAAGCATGTAGGACTGCAGCTTTGCCTTGTGGTCTCAACTCTTTATTGGATGTCGTTTGCTGGACACCACCTTGACAGCCAGCGGTTGAATGATGACATGCGGCTATACATGTCATCACTGGTCAGGTTTGGCAGGGGCACAGAGGATTCTCTGTCTGACAGTCCGACGTTGTTTTTGCATATGTACACACCAACTCAACATTAATTTTAGTGACCTCCAATTGGTGTAATTGAGTCATTACCGCTGACGTGAATAATAATGATTTTACCATCACCTGTTCTGGCCCCACATTTGACTATGGTCACTGGTGTCACTAACTTCACGTTACTCACAAGAGAGCTGCCAATAAAAATAATGTAAAATAATTATTAACATCCATGGATTTAGTCCTGTACTCAGCAGCTGTCAAAGTCAACTCAAAGTTCATTTGAGGGGGATTATCAATCTTATCTTATCTTACTTATCATTATAACAATAATAATAAAACAGAAAGAGAAAGAGGGAGATCCAAAAGCCTGCAGAACCAGGCTGCAGTACAGTTTAGATGTTGGTGGCAAGGTGGGTCAGGCCACACTCAGCCCTGGTCAACTCTGCAGGAAGGAAACTCCACCTCTGCAGCAGGCAGCTGGCCCGGCCGAGCCTTCGGGTGGTGGTGATGTCACAGACGACATGTTCCCGTACCCCGCCTACCAACCAAAGTCCAAACCTGTCACTCAGTTCCCCTCCAGCATTCCAGCTATACATCCCAGCCCTCCACCCACACACATCACATGTACACTCACACCAGGAAAACATTAGACGCCTGTTTTCACCATGAAAAATAGGCCAGTGAATGATTCTCAGCTGCAGCACGGCTTTATATGCTGGGCTGTTCTGTATCTGGATGTTTGTGAAACACAGACAGACTGTCTCCTTAATTGAAATGACAACACAAAGAAGAAAGTTCTGAGAGAGTAAAGAAACTAGTGGTGCAACTAATGATCATTTTAGAGCTGAAACGATTAGTCGATTAGTTGTTCCGCAGAAAATAAAGCACCAATTGCATAATAATCGATTAATTATTTTGAGAATGTGAGCTTCTCAGATGTGAATGTTTTCTGGTTTCTTTAGTCTTCTGCGATAGTAAACGGAATATCTTTGGGTTGTGGACTGTTGGTCGGGACAAAACAAGATATTTTAGGTTACATCTTGGGCTTTGGGAAAGTCTCATCAAAATTTTTAACCATTTTCTGACATTTTATAGACCAAACAACAAATTAATTAATCAAGAAAATAATTAGCAGATTAATCAATGATGAAAATAATTGTTAGTTGCGGCCCTAACCATCTTCATTATCAATTATTGTAGAAAAATGCCAAAACATAGTGAAAAATGACCAACCCAATTTCTCAAAGTCCAACATAATGTCTTCAAACTGATTATTTTGTCCAAACAACAGTCCAATACCTAAAGATATTCCATTTACAATTATATAAAACTGAGAAAAGCAGATAATCTCCACATTTGAGAACCTGGAACCATCAAATATTTAGCATCATTGCTTGATAAATGACTTAACTGATTATTGTTGATAAATTTTCTGTGGATCAACGTACTGACTAATCCTTTCAGAACTTAACGCTGCTTTTATTTAGCAAAGCCTTGAAAAAAAAACATGTTACAGTCAGTGATGCATTTAAAGATGACGATAATTGTACAAATCTGCATAAACCACGAAGATAGTATCAGTTTAGTTTGTGGGTGTATTCGTCTGCTTACTAACCTCATTATTTAATATATCAGATGTAATAAACGTGGTCCAATTTGTGGTGTTTTCTTAATTTGAACATATATATGCATTTACTTCAAGCAGGTTCAGGTTTGCTTTTAGCTTCCTAACTGCTTTAGTCGAGACATAAAGCATTAAATCCTGTCTGTTACAACTGCTGGTTGCCAGCCTCAAGGAAAGCAAGACTGGGTGATATGTGTAGGCGTGTAATCAACATCATGCTTGCACTATGCACCCACTTCCTCTCCACACAAACAGCTTTACTTACACTAAATATAGATCCTTTTCCATCTCTGTCAGTTATCCTACTTGTTTGGTTAGAGCAGTCTCTTACAGTACCGTTAACTACAGAACACAAAACCATACCAGTGCAGATAAAACTGAGATTTTCACTACAAATTAAAAAAAAAAAAACAACCCTTGGGCAATTAACAAAAATACACTGTACCTACTCAATTGATTGGAAATGGTGTCCCTGACTACTAGATTGTCATAATGAGAAGGAATGCTGAGCTAAAACAAATAGTCATCAAACACGGTTAGGAGTTAATTACCTTCTGCATATGGCCTCATGCCCAATGAGAATTCACAGACCTTGACTCAAAAATCACCAGCTGTGGTTATTCTTTAATTAAAGAAAAATGTAGATTGAATGCCATTAAATTGTGTTATTCTAGGAAAAATTCTGTCAGCATCTGCAGATTTATAATATTCCCCAACCTCCTGATGCCCGCCCCAACACACCACAGCTTACAACACTTTCCTCTGCAAAAGCTGCAAAATACTACAAAATATTGTGTTGTTCTGAATTGTGGGAGACCCCACACGTACCAAGCCTTTTCTCGGATCTTGTCTCTTTCACATTCATCACTACCACCAAACACTACACACCTCTGAACCACCACCCAAACTCATGTTTGGTGTCTTTATAGCGTGGTTTTGTGCATGGTGTGGACTAACAGGAAAACAAAAAGATGTAAGAACAGAGATGAATGGAACAGTGGGTGTGAAAATGAGCTGAGCATGGTTTCATTTTGCAGAACAAATTTAAGTTGAGCAACAACAGGCTCATGCAGGACTCATGTTATTCATTGCACAAGTTTAATTCATGCAACTTTTGTTCATGAAAACTGAGGAAAGAGTCATTGTGTTTATCACAACAAGAAACCTGTTGAGTCTAACTTGGTAACATTTTATTTTATGGATTTTTCCAAACAATTTCCCAATTCCAGGAAAGAACAATGTAAATTGGTACAAATTATGAGGGAAATGTGAATTTTCTTGAAAGGAGTGCTTAATTCAAAGCAAGTAAATATTCATGCATTATTCATTTAATATTAGAAACGTTATTAGTCACATATGTTGAACTGTGTCCTTGCCTGTAAACAAATTTCATATTGTATGTTCAGGTGACCTTGAAAGGACTTTCTAGGTTAAGATAACAATTAATTGGAGTTAATTGTAAGTTTTCCTTTTAATTAGTACCAAAATTACATTACCTTTCTGGGAAAAGCCATAGTAAATTATTAGGAAATTACGGACTCATAAAACAAATTATTACGTCTTTTGAAATTGTACCAATCTAGTACAGTAGTGGGACTCAGCTCTTATTGGCTTTTGATGTTTGTCTGCGATTCAATGGGCAACTCTCCTAGACTACACGAAACTTGCCAATAACATAGGGCTGTGACGTTATGTTTTTTTGTACTGCTGGGACGAATCAACATATCCCCACAGTTTGGCAGTTGACCCAAAAATTTGCAGTGATGACAGTAATGAGCTCAACCCTGTGATAGGCATCACATGACCGCAGTATGGTGGTAATGCAGTTGTCGTCAAAGCCCTACGATAATATCAACCATGTTTGATCTGGTGTCAAGAGTCAAGACTGAAACCTCACACTCTAATCTAATCTAATAAGATTATCATTGACTATCATGAAACACCTCTGCAAGGGTCAGGAATTGTCTTCGTGAGCGTTCAGCTTAACCTTGATCAAACTGGTTCTCACTCTGAGTTCTGCTGACGGAGCAATACGGACCGCTACATAGACAGAGATATCAGCACCAAGAGGCTGGATAGGAGTGGCCAACACACAAAGAAGAGGTGGAGGGATTGCCCTCAAGCTGACAGGTGAAGCACGCCATTTATAAGACTTGCTCAGTGGGCCAGAGCCAAGTGCAGCAATTTCAATTAAGGATGTAAACGCATGCCAGATGGTCTGGATCTGGAAGTCACACCCTCAGCTAGCAAGCAAAAGAATGTGACAGATTGTAGTGATGATCAATTTCCAATAACTCATCATCACATGACTAGACCAACCCAGACACTGTACATGCGTATAAAAAACATCAGAGATGCATAATAGCAAAAATATGCCTTTTATTCATTCTTTAGGATCAAGCAGACTTCTCTTTTTAACTTTAATCTTTTTAACTATTAAGCTGAATCCCTAAAGGCAAAGCTTAGCTTAAACAGCATCTTAATAACCACATTCAAGCTTAGAGATTGTGGGTTTGAGAGAGCTCGGTTCGGAGGAGAGTTCTGTGAGAGATGCCCTTCAAATTCAAAGGTGTAAACCTTCTCATGCTACCTATTTTACAAAAACAGGGGTGTTGCCACAGGATTTCCTCTATAAGTTAACTGCTTTGCATATTTTTTCAATTTTATCTTTCTAGCATCAATGATAGATTGTGTCACTAGATACATACAAATCAATGTATTTGTAAAAAAATCGCATTTTTGTACCTTCATACTTGGAACTCTCCAGGATAAATCTCAGTTCCGTGAAATCTACTGTAATCGGTGCCCAAGTGAAACCTTTCTCGATATTTAAGTCGTGTAACATGAGGCATTGATCAGAGAAAAGAAAAGTTTGAATGGGGGCATCTGTGTATCACTTCCTGTTCCCAAACCACACAGGTTTAACCTTTGCCGAACCCCTGGGGCTGGACTCTGAGCAGCTGTTGATAATAAAATAGCTACTATAAGAGTTTAATGTTAAACAGATGGAAGTGAAGACTTCTTTGCATCTCTGCACTCCATCATTGCCTTTCTTCCCATGCTTGACAGAGTTTCACACAACTAACACAGGATCTTGTGTGAGGAGTATTGTTGTGCAGAGTGCTTGAAGTGAGAAATCGTGGAAAAAAATAACAGAGAATGAAGGGCTTGAGGTGGAGGGAGACTCTAGGCTACATAGAGAGGGAGAGCAAGAGAAAAAGAGGGGGAGGGAAAGGCATTAACTTCCTGTGGAAACACCCACTTTTCCCATGAGCTCATGCAAACTAGAAAGGTCACTTATTCAATACCTAATACACACGGAGAGAAAGAGAGCACACAATGTGTCCGCTGCCTCAAACGGTCACCGGGGACCATTCTGTTAGAGCTGGGAAAACTTGAAGACAGCGAATTACCTGAAAACAACATGAAGTTCTGATTGACTCTAGCCATTTTCAAAACAAGCTGAATGATCAGATGGCAACATCCACAGTAATAACACTTTCACTGAATGTTTACAGTTAGCGAATGCAGTCTGGGTGTAGCACTGAATCTTGGCTTGATGCCGAATTAAATGAACCCATGCACATCACTCCTACAAGCTCTCTTCCTCCTAAAGCGCAACAGATCGATAGCCTGTCCCTTTAATCATTGCCTTGTCCTTAAATGCCGGCAGGCCAGTAAAATTCTGCCCCGCCAGACAAACCCTTGGCGTAAAACTCAAATCCATCCAGGACCATGACCTCACTGGAAAAGCAGATCCTGCCACTGTGAAGGTAAAGGATAATTTAATTTTATTATAACTGACAGAATTTCATTATCATCTAATTATTTTCTCAATTAATCATTTTGTCCATGAAATGTCAGGGAACAGTGAAAAATCATTTCCCAGTACCCAAGTTGGCTCCTTCAAATTCCATGTTTTATCCAATCATCAGCTCATACTATAGTACAATGGTATCATATATGACAAAGAAAAGCAGCAAATCCTCACATTTGAGAAGATGAAATCAGAGAATGTCTGACATTTTTGGTTAAAAAACAATAATCTATCAAAATAGTTGCCGATTAATTTACCGTTCGACTAATCAATTAAATTACTAATCGTTTCAGCTCTGGTAACTGTCACTGTAAATTATATTTTGCAGAGATACTTCCTGGTTTGACCTAATGTACTTAGAGTGGTTTTGCACACAATGCAGTTTTTCACTGTAATGGATAATTGCAAAAAACATTTCTGGTGTGTTCACCATCAATTTTCCTTTCCTGTGCTACAACAACGCAGGGGGCTGTGTTGGTGGGGGCAACTGTTGTTACCGATTGAATACAGGAAGTCCCGTCGGAGTAACGGATTTATGCGTTCAAAGATTTAGGAGATGCCAAAACACAGCACAGAGGTTTATAACACTCACAGACAGGATTTTACAGCTCTGGGAAGTTTTCATGGTGACAATTATTTTGTCTTTCGTTGCAAGGTAAAAAGAAATACAGCATTCAAGTTAGAAAGTAATCTACCAGGAAAGTGCACTTGCATACATGTGATTGCCCAACTCAGCGCCATGCTTGATGACATCACATTGTGTTGCAGCAAAAGTTGAGCCTGGTTCAACTTTATTGCCCGACGACAACTCTACGTTGTTTTGCCAGAGCCCTCAGCACTGACACCCTTGCTGCCTCAACAGCCAGAATGAGACGACTACTTTTTTCACACAGGGTTAATGTCTGTCTGAAGATCATTACTTATAGAAATGATAACTAAAACTATGCAAATCTGATTCAAATTTTAAAAATTGCCACTCATCATGCACATACAGTACATATACATGTAGCTTTATTGCCATTATGCTGGACATACTGGTGATTTACAATAACAGTACATGCTGAATGACCCCACTAACATTCAAGGCTTTAGAATCAGGAATAGGACTCCTGTAGAGAATAAAGCAGAAGATGAATGTCCCACCAAGTAGGCCAACTCCTGCCGTCGTCAACCCCCTGCTCTCCTCTAACCTCTCTGGCATTAAGACTTCAATCGCCCTGCTAAATATCAATGTGTGCTGGACTCTGAACACTTTTGAACCCGCTCAAAGGCGCAGAATCAAAGAGTTGCCATTTAAAGGCCCTTTTCCACCAGATCACTGAGCTCAAAGCAGCCTGTTTGCTCTATAATGGTCACACTATAAACTGTTTCTTTATCTCCATTTCATAAGTATGCTTTGTTGAATTATAAGCGGGGACCTGTGTAAATACTTTCGAAGCCCACAAACTGATTAAACAGAACGACACAAAGACCAAGAAGTATGTGAACCACCCTTATTGTTCTAGCGGATCATGTGACATCACTAATGTTCCCCTTCCCTGCATTAAGCCTACCCTAAGCCCAGCCATTGATGGGTTATCGATGCAGTTTTCTCTACAGCCCTTCCTTGTTTTGCTGGGAGGGACAGAAAATAAAGACTTATTTTGATGAGGGGTTACTCCCTAAAAAGACTTGAGAGTCTCCCTGACTGCATTTTGTTCTGGTGAATCTTCATCAATGCCTACTTTTGTAGAGGTAGGAAAACCTAGGCCCATGTGACAGTGTATAGACAAATTAAGTGGGCAAGATATAGAGCATGACTTAATCAAGGCGCTGACAGAACAGTGAGTAATGTAGCTGTGAAGTTCCTGCAATTAGTGAGGATTACAGGATCATGTAAAGCAGATACAGTAAAAGACAAACAGCATACAAAATGAAAAAGTCGACCCAGAAAGTCCTCGTGCTAACTCTTGGAACACATGTTGTGATATACTGAGGCCTTGTACTGTAGTGACCCATTGTCTCATGCAGTATAGTGCTTGCATATGTTTTTGTTACATTCTAGGCTTTATTCAATTCTTCTTCCTCTGCTTGTCTTTGTGCACAAGTAGTACTGCACATGCTCACATCAACAAAGCATTACTGTGACGGCTCTGTGAGAGGACACCAGCTACTGCAGTGGCTGTGTGGACAGAGAAACTACTGTGTGACTTTCGAAAACCCATACAAAATTACTCAAAGGAGCGTGGCTCACAGTCTATAGTCTATGGTTTCAGGAAAACCGTATGATGACTAAATAATGGGATGCTGATCAGCGCTAAAAACAAAGAACAGTCAGAAGTTTCAAACAGTTAGTTCACCAATTAGGATTAGAGGATATGAATAATTTATAATTGAAAAATGCTGTAAAAATGCCAATAATTTCCAATAATTTGCTACTACTGAGCACTTAAATTATGTATCACACATATTCTTCTGTTAAAATCCTGAATAAAATCAATAAATATTCTATAATAAAGATTTCACTCTACAGCACATACGCAGAGATGTATTCATGTTCTCCACCATCTCCCCCCTTTCCTCTAGTACAACTGCTGAGTGTGTATTTCTGAACCAGTCTACTCTACTGCAGACTATAATTCTTGGTATGGGGTGATATGTCAAAGGAAATGGGGCCACTCACTGGCATCATGTCTGATACACAGCAGCATTACTGTTGCATGCTTTTAGTCCAACAGTCACACAAAACCAGACAGCAGACATGTTATTACTTTACTCCTCATAAATAAGACCTAATGGACACATCTTCTCTCTTCCCTCTCTTAGGGTTCCTCCCTGCCAGCCCAGTCATCACCATTAAAATTCTCTCTGCATGATATAACACATGAGCACGATCAAAAGTCCCGTATGTCACACTTAAAAAGATGTAAAAAGACAAATGCAGATGGGTGACAAAAGAAAAACATATGATGAGTATTTGATTAGAATGAAAATGATGTAAATCATGTGCTACAGCCATCACAATCACCAGATCTCAATCCAGTTGAACTCCTATTGAGGTCCAGTCATTCCAGCATTTTAAACATAATCAATTCATTTCAATGGAATTGCTAGAATTGACAAAGTAAATCTTTTGCATTGAGTTCAACTTTAGGGACACGCAAATTTGTGCCATTGGCCAATAGCAAGCTGTCTTGACTGTGCTAACCTTTGAGGGGAGCTGGAGAGTCCTACATGGAGAATGCTATCCTAGTTTATTAGCTGTGTTGCACCACCTTAGTTTTATTTAACCCACTTTTGTTGGAGCATAAACTGCTATCCAAAAGAGGAATGGTTTGCTTACAATTATGAGACAGGAGTCGAAGGTACAAACAAGCCTTTTGAATAAACTGTGTAAACATGTTGTCCTGAGATAGCAAGTTTGCTTGCTCATAGAGCTTTTTTCCCTGTCTTCAATAACTTTTGAATTGAATGAAATGGTGGACAATCCTGAGAACAAAATGCCAGGGGGGAGTAAACAACACAGTGCAGAGAAAACAGAAAGAAGCTCAGAGACCAATTGAGGGTGACTGGTGTTGGCATGTTCCGGGCTGGCTAGTGTGTTAGCTGTTAGCTTGCCAACTGCAGTATTTTAGCAACTAGCCCTACGAGTCATCCCTACATTACCAAGTCTCTAAAACCACATATCTTGCAAAGAGGTGAGGGTGAATTTTTCTTTAGACAGCACTCCCAATCACCATCAATAAAACATCAAGTGAGGAAATATCTTTTGAAAGAATAAGCCACCCCAACAGAGTTTGAGACACTAGTAAAATCTATAACAAGGTGCAGTGTAGCTGTTCTGAAGCAAGCTACTAGCAACTAGCAAGCTTGCCAACAAGGTGAATGTGTTTTGTGTGTGCAGTGGATTGAGCACCACATGCTTTAGGCCTGGCTGTGAGAGGACAATGTTTTGGTTATACATACCAAACAGACTTTTTAAGCAGCTGTTTACTTGGTGTGTGCTGGCGTGTGCCAATTTAAAATTTCACATTGGGTTTGCCGACACCAACTGGTGCTGAGGACACAGTCACACACAGTTGCCGTGCCTTTTAGATCAAAATAACAGTCACACAACAGCTGTGTCAGTGAGTCTACCAAACTCAAATATTTCCAAGTGTATCTTCACATGTACCTGATGCTTTCTGAACAGCCTTTCTGATTATAATCTGGTATCATATAATGTGGGAGAGAGACTCAGAAGCTCATTTGTTGGGGACACAAGCCACACTTGGCCATTGTCGTCTGTACATTTGGACAGTGAGCCGTGCTGTGCTGTCACCTGTTGAGGAGTTGTCTCATTCCATGCCTCACCTCCCCCCTGATGGACAGCAGGTGCCTCGCAGGCCTCTGGACACTGTCTGCATGAGACGTGCCAAATGTCCACCAGCTGCCTGGCAGGCAGCTCAGGGCCCGGCATCAGGGACAAGCACAGACGTATAAAAAGAACCATTCATAGTGTTCTTTCAACTAAACTGCATTAAAAATGTCTCTAACTGTGGCACACTGCATGCAGCACTACTAAATAACAGACCAGTGGTTCCCAACATGGGGGTCTCTAATCCTTTTTTCTGTTATTTCTTTAATTTTATGTTTTGTTCTTGTGAGATGTTGGATAATTTCACCTCTTTAGGTCTCTAAAAATCTTTGAAGAAATCTGAAAGGAAAAAAAAATTGGTTGAAGTGCTCTCTGTTTAACTCACACATTAGTAGTATGCTAATTAAATGTAGGCTTGTCACATAAGAAAATAATACATAGATTTGGAAAGCTAAATTTTGAAGGTTGTGGGAGTGAGCTGCTAAATAAACAGCATGTCAGTTTCCCATAGCCAGAGTTGTTGTTACAGTATATGACTCTGAGATGTGAGACCTGATACTGTGGCCAGTTATTCTGAAACAGACAGATGTGTGAAGACAGAACAATTGCCAAAAACAACATAGAGGAACCCACTGCCCTCTCTGTCTGTCTGACTATCAGAGGGGCAGTGACCGGAAAACAAGTGGGGGGGGGGGTTATCGCAGGTGGATATAGAATTTTTTTCACCCCATCAGAAGGAAATGTTACTAGTTCAAAACACTCAAAAATGTTGTATAAATAATAATGCTGCCATTAAAATGTGGTCTAATATGGTGAAATGAATGAAATTGCACACCAAAAAACAATTTCTTAGTTGTAACTGATATTTAGCATTTATTGTATACAATTGTGCAAATATAACATTGAAAAGCAGCATGAAATCTGTTGAGATTAGGTGCTAAGAGAAGATTTTAGAAAACAGCAAATGAATAATTAATTCGCTATAAACACAAGAGACAAAATAATAGAAACTGACTTTTCGTAGATTCAAAAATGTCACTTTTTAAATAAATTATAATGGAATCTAAAAAAGTTGACATAAAATCTTATTTTTTTCATCATCTTCAATAACAATCTTGTGTCTATTAATACTAATACTACCACTTTGATGCTCCACAAAAGTATTAGCCCTGAAAATAAAACATTATTTTAAATATGACAAATTGCTACCAGCTTGCACTAGTAAGCGCCACCTGAATATTTAGTGAAAAAACATAAAACAAAAATAGAAATAAAACCTTACAGATATTATCTAACAGTCCTCACATCTGAACTGCTCTGTATTAGCAGCCATATACAACTGGTTAGAGGGTTTAAATAAATGCCTTGCTAATGGACATTTCAGCAGCAGTTGTTACGCTGTTTGAATGACTAAGTAGGAAAAGCTCAACAAGCATTTATAACTACTGTCCCTGGTGGCTTTCATGGTGACATGCTGGATCTATAGTGCGTATCCACAGAGCTACCTGCAGGATCTCTTCAGTCAGATCCCCCAGTGTTTTCCATGTAAACAACATAAATGTAGATGGAGGAAACGTAGCTCGGAAGGTGAAATTTGAGACTGACTGAAGAGACAAAGAGAAAGCTTCTCCTATAAAACAGAACAATGACCAAGTTAAGCTCTAAACAAAACTGTCTTACTTTTATCTGACAGTATCATCAGATCATCAGGCAAATAAGATCCCCAATTACTTTATAATTAGAGCCAAAAAGTCCATTTGGACTATTGGACTACTATACTATCAGCTGATTACCAATCACCGTTATGTAGATTCCTGTGATGCTCGCTCATGATGTTGAATGAATGTATGTAAATGTTTGAAGGCATGTTAGTTTCCCATCCTGTTGACACTTATTCATCACTGTCATATTCTGATCTGATAAACAGCTTCAGAAGAAGAAGCAGTCACCTCACACATCAACCTGTAGGCCCAGAGCTAATCATGAAACCTGACAATAGGTCTTAAAATCACAATCAAAACTGTTTGCTATTTGTGCCACAACACTTAAGTGTCAGTATCAATACCGCAACAGTATTTTCAGCACCATACTTTGAGAGGTATAAACAAGTTTTCCTACAAAATCATCTCTTTCATTTAACAAAACAAGCTCACATTTTCTAATATTAAATGTTATCTTAACACAAGTAGCCATACAATAACTTTACCCACATGAGATACAGTCTAAAATTTTAATTTAAATTGGGAACTAATCGAAGAATAAGTAAACAAGGTTGAAATATGACCAGTCTTTTGATGCCAGCTTTCAGTGCTTGACAGCTTTAAATATGCTGTGCTATTCTCCAAAATGCACATTCTGCTAGTTTGTGTGTATATATGTATTGGCACCATGTCGTATGCAAATAAATATTTTTTTCACACTGGAAATACTTGATTCAATCAACTCATAAGTGATCATCTGTATATAAAAGGCTACAAATTGTTCTGCGTTATTCAATTGTATGCATGCATTCTAGTAGCTATCCTCATTCACCCTCCACAGTGAGCTGATGTGTCATCTTGTTAATCAAATTTTGTGGTTTCTCTTTAGAATCTGCATATTACTGTAACATAGTTTCTAAATAACTCCTCCTGGCTGATATGTACGTAGGTAATCAGTCAGATAAAGTCATTCCCTCACTCGTGTTATTAGTCTAAGAACAGACAGTCACTTGAAATGAATGAATGACAGTTATGTAGTATTTATGGTACGAGAACCAAATAAAATAGTTTCACAAACATCTCATTAAAACAATTGGATGGTTTGAAACTGTTACCCATTAATACACAATAAATACTTATCTGCATCTAATAGACTTCAGGTTTGCTTACAAAGCCTAAAAAGAAGTTTTCTTTTCTATAAGCTTATTTTATTTAAGAGTTTACCATGAAGAATAACAGGCAGAGAGGAGAAAAGAGAATGACGTGATAAAGGACATTGGGAATGTAATGCCAATTTATATTTGACTCTATGATCATATAAAAATGGAATTGTTTCCCGTTTCATTAGTATTTCACTTCACTGGCCTGTGCATACATGCTACACTGTATTATTCTTTCTTGTGGCTGTTGCAGGGAAACAATGGGAGAGAGTAATAGGAGGAGTGGCTGAAATTATCATCTGATCTCAAATCTGTGATGTCTGGTGGGCAACACACTGAGTTACACCCTCGCCTCCAGCTAGCAGCTCTACACTGCAGAGAGGATGCTTCAGGACGGATGAATGAGAACCTCACATTATTTTCATTGTGCATATGGATGGAAAAGAAATATTCTTTTAATATCAGCTTCATAATCAATAATGACTCACTTGAGCCTCTCTGCGAGAGCACTCACACAAAACTCCTCGACTGTTGCATTCAAGGCTGCATATGAGTCAGGATGTGAAAGGGGTAGCTATATGGATAAATTCTATAAATTATTGCCATACAGCTTAACTTGAAGAGGGCGTCATATGCTCACCCCCACCAGATGATAACATGGTACAGTCCCAGGTCAGGGAATCTTGTTTCTTTGAACAGGGAAATGATTGTGTAAACAGTAATATAACGCATCACACGTACACACGCACGCAGGTGTATGTGTGTGTATGAGAGGACAGACATGCACATGGATACAAGCCAGCTTTAGTTAAAATGTGAAAACAGGTGAAGGCACACGTGAAACAGAGCTAAACAAGAGTGAAATACCAGTGAAATACCTAAAACTATTTGCGTGACAGTAAATCTATTCCTATTAGTTCCTCTTTGGTAATAACTGAGACTCTTTATTTTAAGACTGACTATGAAACATTGGTTCAACACATATGACCATAATGGAATCAACCACAGCATCAAAAATACATAATAATCCAGTTGTGCCTCACGTTGTAATAAAGTCTTTATTGTAGCTTTGGCAGAGTGGTGTTCCTCCCTGGATAGTCATTAGTTTCTCATTAGCTTGGAGTGAAAGGGATGACCTGCTAGTCTCTTGAGCTTTACCAGATGGGTGGGAGCGCCTTTGCAGATCCTGAACTCCCTTTTTGCATGAACATTCCTATGGTGTACTGCATGGCATCTTGCCAGTTTCAAGTAAATTACCTCAGCAACATGAATGTATTCATCCATGTACTCAAGCAGGACTAAAAATGTAAAGCCCCACTCCCTAGCAATGCTCATCACATCCCACAAAACAAAAGTGCTAGATGGCACAAACAATGGACTGATAAGACTATTCTTAGATGCTAGAGTGAAAACTGTAAAAAAAAATTGTCCCGGGAGTGGTAGTAAAGGGAAGGCAATGAGGCCATTAAGATATGTTTATCTCCTTGGAAGTTTGAATGTGCTCAGAACATTTCACACAAGAGTGCCCATTAGATCATAATGTAATAGTATTTAATTGTGCAATCCTGTAATCTACAACTCACCACTATTACTGTAATATACAGACTCAAAAATATAAGGAAAGCAGTTAGTTTAATGCGTGTTGCTGTGCAGCCACCAGCCACAAGGCCTGCTAAATTCATACCTGATTGGTCACAGAAATCCATATTTAGAAATATGCATATGATAAGTTATATCTGGTTATAGTTTTTTGTTCACTGAAGTCACACAAGACACATAATTAAGCATGTACACTTGCATGTTTGATGTAAAATGTTCTTTTTATGCTAAATGTTTTCTCAGACCCAAAACTACAGAATGAATTGCATTTTCGGTTGATCTGATTGGGTCAATGCATATTATCTGCCCTTGCTCACAATCTAGGCTGAACACATATCTAATAATGTTGTGGTAGCTACAATAACACATTATCTACATGGTGAATATTAAATCACAACAGAATAATTAAACAATTGCTACAACCTTTTACTGCATGTTGGCAATGACTTCCTGCCATCTTAAAGCGTAAATTCTGATCTTCTCAGTTTCTATACAGTGTAAGTTGTTACATTTCTTCTTACAGTTAATTACCTGCTAATATTGTAAACCAGATGGATGATTCACAAGCAAAGTGACAGTAAGTCTACAGGAATCATTTCTATTAACATTATGTGTGATATGTTGACAATAAATTTTCAAAATCCTACTTTTTTGGGAAATGTGAAATGGTGTAAATTTATTTGCATTTACATTTTTTTTTTAACTTCACAACTAAAAATCATATCATGAGAACCACTGAAAGGTTTCCCTGCTCTCACTGTGGTTCACTTTCAAGTAGCCAGCTCTGTGAGAACTCAACAGGTGACCCTCATACCGAGCTAAACAAACAATGTTCTCTCTTCACCTGCACTGACAGGAACACACACACAAGCCTGCCAGAGCCGTAAAACCCTACTCTAAAAAAGAACTTACAGTCACACGCTTCAGTCTTCCATAACAAAGAAAAGTTATTAACTCCCTTAAAGGAGATGAAGAAACACTGGTCAGAATATAAATGGAATTGTTTGCACTCAGTGGTATGGCATGTGACATATCACTGAGCCAGACAGAAAGTTACAAAACCGCTTGTACCCAAAAATGGACTGAGAGTATGCCGCGTGCAACGCTACATACAACACAACCTCTGAAGCTAAATCACAAACACACACACATGCGACACACGTACACACAAAAAGCGCCACTGCAAACACTTTGTCTAACCACCTATGTCTGTTTCTGAGAAATGCACATGAGACAGCAGCCACCACACTCAGCTCCGACACTACTATCATTACCGCACCTTGCCTCCACATGCCCAAAGAGAGCTGTCCTTATAATCCATGTTTATTCTATTGAATTACTACTTATGGCAACATTCCTCCTAAATGACCTCATATCTAAGTAATCAAAGCATGCTAAAAAATATGTGAGATATGTGGAAAGGGAATAGGAGAGAGACAGAGAGGTCACCCATGCACTTCAGCTGTAAATCCAGCTGAGATCTACAAAAAATCCTCAACTAATCTGTCTGGACTTGATCAGTCAGGATGTTTTGCTCTCGTGCATGAATCTCCACCGCCGAGGGCCGCCACCACACTAATATTAGCAAGCATGTGAGCAGGCAACGCCATGCTTTTTCAGCCAGCAATCAGATCACACAACATCTCATTATAGAGCCATGTCATTCCAGTAGCTTCTTTGATTACTCTATGTAAGTTGAATCCGTTTTTCGGTGCGCCATTATTTCTGAGATAAAAACAAACCTACAGACACACACATACACACACTACCCCACATGCAGTCTTCACATGGCCAACGTGAGTCATGTTTTCCCTTACTTGGGACGCTTCCTCCCTCACAGACGTCACATTAAACAACACACTGTGTTCCACAACTTTTGTCAGATGACTCAATGTTATGTCATTCCAATGCTATTTCAGCTTGAGTCAACTGCTTGGCATTAGGGTGGCCAGCAGCTCCCCGGGACCTGCCACTCTGTTATTGCAAGCGACATCATCTTTTATCCTCTAACTCCCAAAAATCCCTGCCTCAGCACTGTAGTCCTTTTTTTTTTTTGTTCATCGCAGACTCTGCTCAGCACCCACAAGATTGGGAACCTTTGTACTTTTATAGGAATGACTGAAATGTGCCCGTAAAATTGAGTATCTGGTAATTGGTAAAGTACCAAAAGTTGGTATCAAATGATTTTTAGTGTTGTTTACTTCTAATTCTATGGTCGGATTAGCCTGATATAAATCATAACTTTTTTTAAATTTATTTTTTATGTCATGAAAGAAGATAACATTTAACATTAATGCATTAGAGTATCTTGTTAAATGAAAAAATAGATTTTGTTTAAAAAAATCTTTGTATTCCTCAAAATTCTGTAATTAAAAACTCATTTTGGTATCAGTGCCAAATTTCAATTTCATTGACGTAGCGCCTGTATCAAAATGTTTTAAATGATACAAGACTGAAACATACTTGTTAAAATGATGAATGTGTCATGGACGCACAACGCACACAAAAAGTAATAAAACACGATGCCGTAATTACTATATATTCAAACTGTGAGAGCACCTCTCCTAAATTAAATCATACTTGGATGGTAGAAGCAGACTGTTTGCAAAACTAGCTCAAGTAGCCTATTTTTACTGGCCTACTTTAAATAGTAACTACTTACCAACCAGATGACAGGATATTAAATGATGACAAATTGTCTCAACAGCAGCTCAGTACAAAACACTAAATCATTTTTTCTTGTTATAAAGTTGAGGGAAATCATATCCAAAAGAAATGGAAGGTAACAGAGCTTATACTGTCTGAGGAAAAAGTGTTGCAAGAGCGTTCGTCAGCAGTCGTTGCTAACCAGCGAACCAACAAAGAGTTTCAAAGAAGAGTTTTTTGTCTTTTGAAGAGACTTTTGACACCAGCGGTATCACTCTGTTATTTAGTTGAGTATTTACAGTATACAAGGCCTGGTTTAAATTGTTAAGTGTGTTACAATTTTATAAAATGTCATAAAAGCAATACTGCCATAATTCATGGCAAAATTTATGTCAAGTACTTAATATTTTTGGCAAAACACTTAACAATCTGTCAAGATTACCACTAACACACACACACGTAGTTCCAGTGATTCAGGAAGCAGGTCATGTTTTTCCATACAAAACTAGGAGGTCCTAAGAGCAGCAGTAGAGGGACTTCCTTTGCCAAAGGGCCAAATTCCACATGGTCCATGACCATTAACCCACCCAGGCTGACTCAGACCACCCGCCCCCCACCCGAAACTCCCAACACTCAACAGTTCTAGGGAAAGCCTCGACTTCACAAGCAGCTGTTAGGTCCTTTCCCCTGGCAGGCGACTTCTAGAAACGTCTAAAGAGGATGTAGGTTCTCCTCCTGCTGTCAACATCTCAATTTCTCTCACTTTCGCGGCACCAGATATGCCAGAAGAGTGTGAGGGGGAAATTAACTGTGGGTCAAACTGAGCTCAAAAAATACATACAAAGGGGATCTTCCTGCAAAATCCCAAATCAAACTGATGGCATACGCTGATACTCTGTTTACCTCTCAAATTAAATTCATGGCAGAAGCGTGATGCAGACAGCTTGATAATATCTTCTAAAAAAAACAGCAGCAGGCTGTGTTAAAATTCTTTCACCCAGCTGAAATAATACGCTTTTGAATTAGTTGATCAATTGGCTGTAGCTGGAGCTCTGTTATCCTTAGTTGAAGCTGCAGCTTTATTTCTAAATCCACACAGAAATCCACCTTAACACTTAATGATAAAACAATCTTTGCATGTCTTCAGTATTACCTTAACATTGAATGTGAAGTATGATCTTCTAGCTAGAAACATTTTTGACATTTTTCAGATAATTCAGGTAATGTCAGTGACAGCATGTGGCGGATCTGCCGCTCAAATGAGAAACCTTACAATCGGAATATCAGTAAGTGAAATGATTTTTGAGTGAGTTTCATATTCAGCTTGAAATGCTCCTTTACTTCAGGTCAGTGGGGTCAGAAGGCTATGGCAAAAATCTGTGCCACAGCTATCTGATCCCTTTTTACTTGGTATGCAGTTAATGAGCTTTTTGAACCCTCATTAGACTCAACTCCCCCCCAACACACACACGAACACACACACACACACACACACACACACACACACAAACACACAAGCTTTTCACCGCCACTCTGAAACGTGTGCCAGCCCACTATTGTCTGACAGTGTGGAGACATGCAGCTGCCTGCAGTCTGGTCTCCTGGAAGCAAGAGCCAGCATCACTAACACACAGACACGAGGGGGGAAACACTCACAAGGCAAAGGGCAAAGTCTGTCATTTCTTTCATACAGAGTGTGTGTGTGTGTGTGTGTGTTTGTGTGTGTGTGTGTGTGTGTGTGTGTGTGTGTGTGGTCCAGGTATTCCTAATGTTGTCAGGACATAAATCTGTTTACACACTCTTGTTGCGGGGACTCGCTTCCCTTATGAAGACAAAAAGCAAGTCCCCTTAACATAAATCATTAATTTTAGAGTGAAGACTTGGTTTAAAGTTAAGGTTAGTTTAAGGTTATGTTAAGGTTAGGGTAAGGGTTAGGCATGTGTCGGTTATGGTTAAGGTTAGGATAAGTCTCCAGGAAATTAATGTAAGTCAATGTAATGTCCTCTGAAGTGATGGAAACACAACTGTGTTTGTGTGTGTGTGTGTGTGTGTGTGTGTGTGTGTGTGTGTGTGGTCCAGGTATTCCTAATGTTGTCAGGACATAAATCTGTTTACACACTCTTGTTGCGGGGACTCGCCTCCCTTATGAAGACAAAAAGCAAGTCCCCTTAACATAAATCATTAATTTTAGAGTGAAGACTTGGTTTAAAGTTAAGGTTAGTTTAAGGTTATGTTAAGGTTAGGGTAAGGGTTAGGCATGTGTCGGTTATGGTTAAGGTTAGGATAAGTCTCCAGAAAATTAATGTAAGTCAATGTAATGTCCTCTGAAGTGATGGAAACACAACTGTGTTTGTGTGTGTGTGTGTGTGTGTGTGTGTGTGTGTGTGTGGGCTCTCGGAAAAGGAGCCCTCAACTAAATGACTATTATGAAAGCCTGGAAGGTCAAAGCGAGGCAGGGTATGTCTGCAGTGTGCTGGAATGCAACCAGGGATTCAGGGAGGTAAACTGTTTACATGCCTTTTATATGTGACACAGATGAGTATTCAAGTAGGTTGATATTAAACTGATGAAGATCTATCTTTCCGGCTGTGGAAGTAGTTTTATTTCTAAGGACATTTACATGAAAGTGGTTTGGTTACTGGAAATATCTGTACCCACAATGAAGGGTTTTAGCAGCGGCTTGCCTTAGTAAAAGTCATCTGAACACAAAGTTAATCATCTTTCAATGGACATTTTGTGCTGCTGCTGCTTACAATCACTCAACCTTAACGGATTTTCTGCCTACTTCACAAATTTCCAATGAAATTTAACAGTTTGGTGGCACTCAAAAAATGAATTTAACAACTTCTTTCCCCTCTCTTGAGCTATCAGGACTGCCACTATATGCTCTTCTTATAATGTGATTTTGTGCAACTTTTCCTCGGCATAGTTCTCTCTTTAAGTTTTCTAGCTTGTGGGTCATTACAGGCTACATTTTTTAGAGTTGTCACATCTAAGCTGCAAGTCTAAATCCGTTACTTAACTTTGCATACCAAGTTAGTAAAATAGGACAACTCGGGAGCTCCGTAGACCCACTTTCCTTTCTCTTTTGACTGGCGGCAATAATATTGCAAAGTGGAAGTGGATCTCTCGGAAATCGCGTTAAAGTGACAGCCGTCCTTCCTCGTTTAATTCACAAAATAACGCTTACCACCTCACCATAACCTCCTCTAACAATCCCTCAGTAAATAGTTGTAGGCCTCGGCAAAGTAGCGGAGAAGAAAACAGACCCCGGTATCCGCTTACGGGGTTCCCGTGTCTGGCCTCCCCCTTCCACCAGCTCTCTCTCTCTCTCTTTGCTTGTGTTTTCGGATAAACAGGGAAATCAAAGCAATGGCTAAATTCAAGGGAAGGGTGAAGGCGACTGACCTGAATAAACTGGATAGTCAGGGCTGATTTCCCGACACCGCCACCTCCGACCACAACCAGCCGATACTTCTCCTGCACCGAGCCGTCCTTCCAGCCAGCCATCGAGGACACTTCGCTGCCGAAACACCAGTGAGCAGCAAACACCCACTTTTTTTCTCCTGTGAACTGAGGAGGCCCTGCAGTGGAGACAGCGCAACGCAGAAAATGTGCCACACGGTTGCCAAAAAAAATGAGTCGTCGGTGTAGTCCGTTTAAGAGCAACGGGTAGATAGAGGGAGGGATCCCGGAGCTACGGGCGCCTGTCCATACGCCTGACCGTGTTTCAGCCTCGACAACACTGCGATGTTCAAGATGTGGATCCGATAGTAGGATTCATCAGCCAGACCAGTACTAATGTCTGGCGCTAGGGGCCCTTCTACAGGCGGTGTGTGTGACTGCCTCAACAATCCCCACCACCACCACCACCACCCTTACGCACACACCACACACACACATATTTATAGCCTATAGAGAAATAACCCTGCAGCCCTGTCCTGAGACTTATATCATGCAGTCACATTCCTGTCCCCAAACACCGCCTGCACACACACACAAACAGTGCCGATCTTACTGCAGTTACAACCGATTATGCAGTGACAGTAAAGGTGTCCTGCAGCTATCATTTTAATGCAAAGACCTCCGGCAGTGTTTTGTGAAAGCAGTGTGTGTTTTCCTCGCATCTTGTAGCCCAGTTTTATTACTATGTTGTAAAACCAGGGATTCACAAAGTATAGATCTGGTATAGATCTGCATTTTGTCTGATGTCACAATTTCAATGACCATTTTGGCAGATAATATTTTTCTTTTTCTTTGCAATACATCATACAAAGATTAAAGCAAGAAAATATTACAATGTAAAAAATACAATGTAATGAATGAAGTATTATATACATTTAAAACTACTCTATGCCTGATATCATCACATGGTGCCCGAGAACTTAAGTTCCCTCAAGTTGAGTTTACCCATTATACTGTAACGGTGGCATTTGCTGATTCTGCATCTTGCTCTAAAAAAGAAATCACTGCTTCATAGTAATAATGCCCTGATTTATTACACCATTGATACTGCAGATACTTCAGAGTGGCTCAAAGACATTTTGAAAATATCTTACTTTTTTTTTTTTTTTGATTAACACCTTCAAAAATCTTCGTTCTTGCTCTTTTGTTTTTCTAAAACAGGTTCACCCCCTGTTAGGAACACCAATTTTTGTTTATAGCAGGAAGGTGAAATTTGCCACCTTCAGAGATAACAAAAGTTTTTATAATTGCACAGAAAGTTTAACTTTGTCCATTCAAACTGAGTAATTGTCATATTTAATGATTTGCATGCCAAAATGATGCCCAGTATATTGTACTAATGTGTGTTTGTCTTGATCTCAATACAGAGAACATATTATTGAGTAACTATAAAAATAGGCTACTAAAGCAATAAAAATGGCTAATAAAAAGGTTTTTAAAAATAATTATACACCACATACTTTATAACATATGAATATATGTTAAACTCAATTTAACTCACTTTTGTGACATCTGAGTTATGAATTTACTGCTATATTGTGAGAACATCCTATTACTTGACTTTTATATCCTTTTGCAAAAGCAGAAGGTTTCCATGTGTTAGTCATTTGCAGTACATGTATAGTTCCACTCTGTGATGCTTATCTTGCATTTTGGAGCATGAGACGTCATGATAACTCATCACTGAGGTAAAAATAAAAATGAAGAACTCTGATTTTCTGTGACTCTGGCTGGCAGAAAACTGGCATTCAGCCTGAAGTCTAGACTGAGTCCATCAGCCAGTTTATCTAAAACGACAGACTTTACTTCAGCGTGTGCAAGCATGACTTTTATTATGTCAACATGTCAATTATATGCCATGTTAAGACAAATCTTGCTGTAACATTAAACTATGTAGAATATCACCACAGTCTGCTGACAGCTGGGACGCCATCTAGTGTCAAAAGAAAGACCTAAAACTCTGCACTGCCGTTCTCATCAAAGTCTTGATTAAGACCCTTTAAGTGAATAAAAATTATTTCAGACGATAACATTAATAGTTATCTCATAGACTCATAGATTAATTTCAACAGAACTAACTATGATGCTAAAGCTGCCGCCTCACCTATATACTGTAGGTGTAAAGTGCTGAATGCAAGCATGTTAGGAGTGCAAAAAAAAAAGAAAAATGATTTGCCTGTGACAGTTCTTCTTATAGAATGAAGGATGGGGTACTATAAAAACAGTGCAGCAAAACTCCAAGTCCCCATAGAAATACAGTATTTCAAACATACCATAGGCAATGAAACGTCAAAGCCACTTTGACATTGGCTGTGATGCAAAGAATAAAAAAGTCACCATAAATTCCCTTTTTCATGGAAACAGCATGCAGTTAATCATTACAACATTGAGAGGAAATAAAAAATGAAACGTGATGTATTGTTGAGGAGATTACAACCTACTCAATAGCTTCCTAAAAGAGAAAAAACATTTTTAAAAAAGCACAAGGTGCAAAAGCTCAGACCTTAGGGATATGGGGCTTACCTGTGATTGTAATAATTATGAGTAATAAAAACATTAAATCTAAAGTGATTATACACCTCACACAGTAGCTGGGCTGCCGGATAGCCAACTGTTTATTTTCACAGCTGAAGCTGTGACCTCAAAGCCACCTTCCAGCCTTTATCTAACCCCCCTGGAGAGACAGATCTCACAGATATTGTTAATGTATGACTGGGGTTGTGACCCTTTAATCTGGCATATTCCCAGAAATGTCCCTTTACTCATAAATCATAAACGGGAGGGCATGTGGAATATGCAGCTCTGTGCCAACACTAATCTATCTCCATCTCATTATTAGAGTGACAGTAAACCTTGCAGATGGCTTTGAAAGTACCTTTAAAATCACTGCAATATATTCCCACCTAGGTTAAAATAACAATTTCCTGGCTAAGATATATATTTCGTGATGTCACTGACAATTTGGAGGCCCTGACAGGACAATTTCCAATCAGTGTCACACTGTGCAACATATCACCGGAGGCATCTGAGGAATTCTATTTAGAGCCCGGAGTCACATCCGCAGCTATGGAGCAGGAGACAGCAGGGGCCTCAGGCAGGAATCCACCCCCTTTGGGACACAACTACTAAAGTCTCTTTGAAATCACCTACTTAACATCTACTATCATGCCAAATGAGCAATGCTTTCCAAGAGAAAGCACTCAAACAGTGCCTGTTCACAGAAGTATGCACCCAAACCTCACCCTTCCAACAGTTTTCATCCATGCTAGCGGCACAGCTCTAGGGATGGCAATCTGTCAGTCAACCACTTTTGGTCCAGACGGATATATACCAACAGCTTTCAGATGGATGGCTTTAACATTTTGTAAAAACATTCATGGTCCATATAGGATAAATCCCACTGACTTTCATGAACCCCTGACTCTTCTTCTAGCGCCACCATGAGGTTGACATTTGTAGTTCAGGGTGAAATATCTCATCAACTTTTAGGACTACCATGAAATTTACAGCAGATATCTAGAGGATGTATTCCAATAACTTTGGTGATCCACTGACTTTTCCTCGAGCACCAACATGAGAATGAGTTTTTAGTATTTTTATTGAAAAACCTTGACAACTATTGGGTGGATTTCTGTTAAATGCTGCACAATTCATGGCATTCCCATCAGCCTCAGCTGTACTTTGTATTAAGAGCCAATTATCAAATATTTAAACGCTAACACACTAAAAAAAACAGTGGCCATGGCGAACAATGACACTAGCATTAGCATTATGAGCATGTTAGCATGCTGATGTGAGCACTGGGAACAAATACAGCCACACAACACCGCTTGAATGGCTGTAGTTTCCTCTTGTTTAATGATGCATGAAATACTTAGTTCATGATATTCATATATACAGAAAGTGAGCAAAATACCCCTCATCCACTTCATCTCCATCTTGATTTTAAAATCTGTCTTTTGACAGGATTAGTTGAAGCACAAGTGATTTAATCAAAAATTAGGTTCAAAGTCCAAGAAATGAATGATAAGCATTAATAAGGAACCTCTTATTCACAACCAGACTTTAATCTGAACTGCACAGAGTGGGCAAAGGGTAGAATTAGTCAAGCTCATCTCCTCTGAGGGATATGACTCAGTAAATACAGCATTAAGCAATGTTTGCTCTTTCTTTTAATACATATGTTTATTGAAAATTAAACAGGACAGAGAAAGAACATTACTGAGAAGTAGTTATCAGACAGAGGTGATGTAAAAAAAAAAAAAAAAAAAAAAACAGCACAGAAGCAACTGACTGTATAGAGTTCTTAATTTGCTGTGATGAAAAGGGTGTAATATGGGTGATACAAGAGAACAGCAGAAGACTTTTACAAAGTCAGAAGGATCATCTGGATCAGAGTTGTTTCAGATATTTGTCTTTTTTTGGGAGAGGTTGATCTTGTCGCCCAGGCTCAAGGCCATCCCCTGTAAAATAAAGGAGGAAGGATTTATTGCAACAGTCTAAATGCAGTAGATTAACACATTTGATACATGTTGGCAGTGTCAAATGCTATTTCATATAGTTATTTCACATAGTCGCTATCCTGGTGCATTCACTCCAATTCAATCAATGTCATAACAGATTATGTGAAATCTTCTTTTCATGATTCCAAAAATGATTTGAGGTTAAAAAATTAAAAAAAAAAAAAAACTTATCCAAGCCTTCACTTCACAGATGCCTAAAGGTTCACGGTGCAGCAGCTGTGACCCACCTGACTTTTGGCTCTAATGCGTATGTGTCCGTTGACAGGTGCGTCAGGCCCCAGGTGGATGGGTTTCTCAATGCTGACATTAGCCAGGGCATCTTCTCCAAAGATAGAACGAGCATAAAGGTTGGCAGCCATGAAACCGCAGAAGCCAGACAGTGCCTGGTTTATTACACAAAAAGAAGAGAGTTGAAGATATTGCACTGACACAAAGCATCAACATTACACAATGTTCATCTATCATGATAGGCACAACGATGACTTAGGTTACATTAATCGTGAGAAAAATACATTTCACCAACATCTGAAATCCAACCAGGTTTCTTACCAACATGCACCAGCAATACATTTTAGATTTTAAACCATGTCTACTTTACCAACCTTCTCAGGAGTCAGGCACTTCATGTTCGTGGACCTGAGGATATGCTGGAGATACTCGTTCAGATCAGTGATGTTGGTGTTTACCGTCACCTACAACAAAGACAGTTTGCTTAAGGGGCATGTTTTTTATATTTTCCTGAATATTGTTAGTCAGTTGTTGATGTGAAAATCAATTTGTTCCTTTCATTTATGGACGATTAAGCTCTGTGGAATTTTCACTGAGAACATTTTTGTTGATCAAATAAAAAAAAAGAGAAAAAAAAAAACAAACAGACAACAAACCTGATAAATACATCATGAAGCCAAACAATCAATGTGATTTTGGTAAAGACAGTTTCTGGGAGCTGGCCATATAGTAGAAATGTAGCTTACCTTGTTTTCCCATTCGAACTCAGCCCACATCTGTCTGAATTCTGCATCTGTGCAGGAGGCTGGCTGGATGTAGTCCATGATGTCAATGTGGATGTCGCTGAGGACAACACAGTTCCTGTCGCTTGCAGCTCCCGACACATCATAGACTGGAAATGAAGAATTGAAAATTCATATGCCACCAAAATTAAATAAGAAAACATGCTCTGATTGCACAGAGGAATACAAGCACAGCATAAGTTGAATTGTACTGTTTAAATGACTACTGTTCTTACCGATGTTGCCAAATATAATGCCATTTTCAGTAGAGGCCACTTTGACGTTGGCCTTGATGTTAGCGAAATCATGAGGAGCCAGAGTTAGAGGTGAAGGCTTCTCAACCAACTTGAGATCACCTGTAGGATGGATGAGTTCAGATTAGTGAAATGTATACATTGTAACTGACTTAGATCTGTGTTACCTGAGAGGAGAGCCTGTATATTCACTCAATGAGATAACAATAAACTGAACCAACCTAAAGTAGCAAGCTCAAGGGTGCAATTCTGGAGAGTATCACTGGTTTGGTTGACCACCAGCACATCCAACACAATATCGTATTGGTTGACATGAACATAGGCTTCAGCATACACTGGGTCTGAGAATCCTGTCAGCTGGGTCACCTAGAATGAATAACAATGAATTGCATTTTATTATCAATTATGAAACAACTAAAACATGTATTCATGGTAAGGGAGTAACAGAAACTAAGTCAACAAAACTGGATTTCTGTTGGAGAAACCTTAGCCATTCACTTTAATGATGAATAACTAGGTTTATTACAACTCTGGTCCCTGGTAGTTTTGGCCATCAGTATCGACACTGTACTCACCAAGTTAATTACTGAGATTTGGGAGTGTGACAAGAAACACAAGCAGTTAAACGACCTAACAGATTTTAAATTGTATTATCCTCGTCATATTATCCGTTTTAAGCATCTATCACAGTTTACAGACCAACCTCCTAGTTCACCTTTGACCAATTGTACATGCTTTTTCTTGTGCAACAAAGAATCATTCCTAACATTTTGAGTGCACTGACTTTCATTTTCACTTCTAAATATTGTGGTTTACATAATCTGGTAATCTGATTTGTGTATATTCTGTCTGACTATGCTGTGTTTCTTGCCCTTTTTCCCAGATCTCAGCAATAACTTTGGTGTGAATGATGTTATGATAACAGATATAAATGATGGCTAAAACCTTGAAAATAAGATCAAGTTGTAATTAACTGTAATCATCCTTTAATTGGGATGATTAAACATCAACAGCAGTGCAGCATAATAAAAAAAAGATTACTCATAACTGTGTATTCTTTGCTCCAAAACAATTATATCCGAAGCCACGTAAAACTGAAACCAAAATAAAAACTAACAGTAGAGTATTTGAAAAACACAGGAAAAACTGTGCTCTCTCACACAATGTAATCCAAAACATCATCTGCTGAGGCAAATGCCAAACTAAGGTCTAAAAGTCTTTACTCATTATCACTGCAACAAAAATGGGCAAAACAGAAAGTAAACAAAAAGTACTATTTTTTTTCAAAATGCTTTCCAGTTCCCCTCTATGGCAAGATATCTGCAGTGCTTGGGTTGTACCTTGTTGAGTTTTGAAGCCAGGGGATCAGCAGCCTCCTTCCTCTGAGTGTTGCCCATAGCAGCCAACAGACTGAGCTGGAACTGGTCCTCCTTAGAAGTCATCTCATTTTTGGCTGTCAGCTGCATGAAGGAGATGGGGTCGTCTGCCTGCACTGTTACATTACGCTTCTCGGACTCTTTCTGTGGTCGGAAAAAGAGATACATACTGTCTATAGTTTGCCCACAACAGATCATTTTCAAAATCAACACATTAAGAACACTAAAAGATACAATTAAAATTGGACACGAAAATAACTAAATATGGTTATGATAATACTAAGTCAAAAGTTGAGGATGGGCAGAGTGATCAAATTATATTCCTGTGAAGAAAAAAAACAGGACATGGAATAGAAAAGGCATAGAAAATGTTTTAACAAACATTTACTCGCCTTGTAAACAATTATCACATCATCTGTGAGCATAAATGCATACATGCAATGATGATAAATGAGGGCTTCATTCGAAAAATATGCAATTAAGGCCACAAATTTCTCTACTTTCGCTACTAATAGGCTTTCTGCGATGACATTTCAGCTCTGCCCAACTGCCAGGAGGTGAAGTAGTGAGTTCAGCTGTCTAAGTCAACTGTCATTACCTTCTGTGACAGCTTCTCTTCCTCCAGTCTGACAGTCAGCATATGGGACAGGGATTTGCGACACTCCTTGTTGAAAATGTCATTCATAAGTGGTGAGCACTCTGACAGGACCTTGAGGCAAAGCGAGATGCGGTCCACATCATCATCTGTAATTGGCTTCTTGGGCAGAGAGGACTTGCCCAGGTGCAGCACAGTGACCATGATCAGCATGGCCTCTGCAACAAATGACTGTGAGGGAGAGGAAGAGGATTAGAGGAACAGGCAGTCGGTTTAATGATTCTTTTTTTTTTTTTAAAGAGAAGTGAAGAGAGGACAACTTACATTTTGTTTCTTTTTGTCTTGAACAATAGCAACATAGCGCAAGGCCACTTTGGTCAGTGTGGTGGCCAGGGAAGCTGCCACATAGAAGTCTCCGTCCATCAGGAATCCTCTGAGTGGAGGCCTGGAACAACAAAAACAGTGGTTAATGAGTGAGCTACATGGTAAAATTACTAAACTCCAAACAATTAATAGTATACTATGGGTAAATAATAATATCGCCCCACAATGTGCTTTTTTTTTTTTCTTACCTATCCTCCTCTTTCTTCGAAGGCCTGGAGGAGCTGAGGGCACTCTGTGTCACATAGGTGCCCATCTCTGTCACCAGCTTCTGGGCTGGAGCTGCACTCACTTCATCCTCTGGCTTCACCTCTCCTGTCTCTTTCTTTATCTCATTCTCTACAATCGGGATCTGCACATTTAAGGACGAGACAGATGTCAGATATTTGCGACAATTTGAATTGTGCGAGGAGCTGTCACGCAGCTCAAGTCACATTAAAATTCTAATGGACACACATACCTCTCCCAATGACCTCCGGACTTCTGTCATCACACTCTGGATGTCTTCCTTGGTGCTGCAGTATTCTCCCAAGATCCAAAGCGCTCCTCTGTAGATTCTGAAATATGACCAAAGTTACAAATGTCACAAACATACATAGTGCTAAATATTTCCATATTCTCGTATTCACACTAGGCTTGGGCAGTATCTATTTTTTCATATTTTCATACCCTCCTGACACTGTAATTAGCCTAATTAGACAAATCTTGCTGTATTTAAATACTTATGGCCCATAGAATAATGAATAGATAGTAAATAAGCGCCTTTCTTCCATAGATTCTTCTTGGTGACACTTGTTACCGCGGCGGATACCGACACATCAGCAGGCTGAATGGAGATGATGTGCGGGTGGTGGTGGCAGACTAGCAGTTGAATAAAATCATGTGGCTAATAAACTGCTTTTGTAGCTGGAAGAGGTCATCTCAAGATAGTTATATATGGCAATATTTTCAAGATTCCATACCAATCGCAGTCGCCATCTTTCTCAGCCTAGCTGCCTGTTCCTCCAGTAGAGACTGACCTCTGGTGGTGCAGGCTGTGCACTACAATACATCACCTCAATACAGCATCTCCATATCAGTTTAATAGAAATAGGAGTGTCTGTATTTTTGACGGCATTGAAAATCATAACTTGGGGATTTCTAAATATCCTGGTATACCGTAATACCTTGACACCGCCCAAGCCTAACTGACACACGTGACAACAGAAAAAAAACAATGACTCTCAGATAAACAAAAGTGGTAAAGAGGAGAGCAAATCAGATCATTCCATTCCTTATGTGAGGACACCTCTTGCTGAAACTCAAGAGTTACCTTTTTAGTGCATTGTCTATTTTTTTTTCTTCTCTTATTTAATCACATCATTTCAGAGGAGACATCTTAAGTTAGTGAATTGTATTTTTCATTCTAATAAAGCAAGTGTGCACCAGACGATGAAGTACATTCAATTTGGCTGTTCAACTCAAATTTTACTTGCGAAGTGCTGACTTCTTATTAAGTAAAACATTATTTCTTCAGGGCTTACTGTTTATTGATCGTCTTACCTATTTATCTAAATCAAATAGGCAAAGCCAAATTTGACTTGCTTTTATAAATATTATGAGAGAGAAAAAAACATTAACCAAGATCCTGCATTATATGCCTCTCAACGTGCTTATAAAGCCTTACTTGACAGTTTTGATGGCGTGAAAGACTTCCAGCATCTTCTCGATGATTAGGGGTCTCAAGTTGTCAAATCTCTGAATGGCTTCCCGCACAAACTCCAGCACATCGGCAGCAGCTGCCTCATTAGTGTCACTCAGGAATTCCATCAGCTGTAAATCATAGCGCACAAGAAAATATTAATATATTCTTAATAACACTTTCTTGCAAAAAGACAAGAAATATAACAATTCTTGAAAACATCTTTTCCACTGCACTGAAATGATGGGCCACTCACCACAGGAATTACATTGGCCGCCATGTCAGGGAAGCGCACGCTGCAAGAGTGAAGAGTGCGCACCAACAGCTGCCTGTACTTATCAGTGTCTTCATGTTCTGTTACGTTGTTTGTCTTGATCACCTCTTTCTTCAAAACGATCACCAACTGGAAAACAAATCGATGTCACATTGTTTTCAGTCTATTCCCTTTGTGTCTGCGTTAGGACAACAGAACAACAGGAACAACATGGATACACTGCACATGCAACAGACCTCTTCTACATTGCGAGATGAGACAAGGTCCAGTGCTAGCTGCAAGGTCTTCTTTCTCACTTCCAGGTCAGGAGTGCTGAGAACACGCAGGATGTCCATCACAAGGTCCTGGACAAGGAGGCATGGGTGAGAGCCGAGTTTTAAATCTTTACAGAGCCGATGTGGTGTATATGCAGCATGTGCAGCATACTCATACTAAACATGCATTTACAAGGTTCAGATATCATTTTGATATTTTCTGCTGATTTTGACTGCATGAACTTGAATTAAACAGAATTCAATATATTTTCCTCATACATTTTGCTGGCATCTTCAATTTAACATGAAATATTCTACAGTTTTATATAAAACACTAATCACAACATAATGATTTGTGTGGCATCCAAATACTCACACGTCATGGGTGAGAATGTATTATTGTAAGGAAAGCTTACACATTGATTAAGGTTCAGGTGGATAAAAGAAACTTTTTTCAGGTAGAGAACATTGGTATTTGCAATTAAAAAAGAAAGTGCAGCAAAAACTAACCACAGCCACAATTCAAAGTACCTGGAGGACACGCTCGTGAGTGGGATGCTCCTTCAGTTCAATCAGGCGATCGAGAACAATCAGCTTCACATTGTTGTCGCTCTCCTTGATAATCAAATCAATGTAGCACTGGGCAGCGGCCTGGAGGCAGAATAGCAACATTGCTAATGGATCTGACACAGTCACAAACATCAAGCATAGCACAATGCAAAACTGTCTTTGTTCTAGATTTCTGAATATAACCTCCATATATATGACATTCACTTGATCACTGCCAAAACCTTGCTGGTGTACCTTAACAGCTGTGGGTGCACTGGAGAGGGTTACAAGAGTGCCAGCTGCCTCATACTTAACAGCCGGGCTGGACGACTGCAGCAGGTTGTAGATGCAACGGATAAACCGGGCACGCTCAGAGGGGTTCGCATGGCACACCTAGCAGAGACAACAAAAGGAGCAAGAGTTCATTAAGACATTCAGCAGCTGTTCTGGCAGTATGTTGTTGTTATACACAGCTTGAATTAAAGCAATAAAGGGCCTGACTCACTTTGTAAATCAGCTCCACGATGACCAGCTGGAGAATGTCGCCAAAAGTATGAACTTGGTCAATACATGTGCTGAGGTAATCCAGAGCTCGATCCTGGAGGATGTGAATGACTTAAGTTAATTCATAGAGATTGACACTGTGGGTCAAGTGGCACACAAGAGCAGTAACAGTAAGAGAGACAATATGACACGCACCTGATCTGCATGAATCAGCATCATGAAAGCGTTTCTCTTACAGCTGGCATCCTTCTCGTTCACAAGAAAATCATGGATCAACTCTGGAGCGTCTGGGATGAGATGTTCGAAGTTCCTTAACAAAATAAATATTGTCAGGTCAGTGTTGTTTTCTAATGAATGGAGTATACAATTTATATATGCGGAAAGATGACACAACAGAAAATATTAACAGCTTTTACCTATAGATGGTGTAAATGGCCAGGACAGCATTACGGCGCACATAACTGTGTCGGTGCTCCAGGCAGGCTCTGATTGCTGGCATGAGGGGCTCGAGCAACTCCGACTCCTTCAGCTTGCACAGGAAACGCAGAGTGGAGCCACGGATGAACTCGTTGGGATGTTGCAGGTCCTGAAATTGGAAGTGCAGTTTCACATTAGGATGATTGCTGAATGATTTTTAAAATATATTAAAACATATTCTGTAGAGTTACACATTACTAAACTTCTAGCTATCACTTTTTAGTTTAATTCAAAACTAAATTTAGCTCTTGGACCAGAAGTTACTGGAAATTATGTGAATACAGCAGCCAAACAACCCTGCCAAACAGGTGTTCAACCATCCCTTCCCTTTCCTACTTTTGTTTTCACACTGTTATAGTTATAAACGTAATGTTTCTGTTTCTACACATACTGTTTTCTATTAAAGAAAACTTGTTCTGTCGATATGTCAGTTAGCGTACCTTTCTGTAGGCATCACAGACCAGGATCATCTCCTGAAGCAGCTTGCCATCTGGAGTTGTCTTGGGGACAATCTCCCAGAAAACCAGCAGCAGTTTTTTGATAGTGTGGTCTTGAAGTGGCAGCACAAAGCGGATTATGGTCATCAGCAGTCCTGGCAACTTCTCACCATTCAGTATCATGATGATGACCTTCTTCAGGGCTTCAGTCTTTGCCTTGATCTCCCCCTTTTCTGTAGAGACATTACCACGATGAAAACACTATTATGTACTCTATGTGCTGATCACATAAACATCTATGTGATCAGCATGGCCTCAAGTATACATTATGATTTCAGCTAAAACTTTTCTGAAAGAATTAGACAATTCATTTGTCCATAGACAAGAATACAATAGTAGTGTTACAGTAGGATATTTAGATAATCAATTAATAATATTAGTCATTTATCAAGTAAAACACACAACATCTTTTGGTTACAACTTCTCTAGATAATGCACAGACCTTGCTGTCAAAAACTCTGTGTAATTCACTTTTCCAAAGAAATATCTCTTCAAAGAGCCAACAGTGAGGTCTGTGGAATATTTAGAGTAACCAGGAAGAGGATGCTTTACTGTTGAATTATGCTGTGAGCTCTACAAATGAATAGATATCTCAAAAACTGGGAAACCTAAAAGTATCTGCATGGCTACTTAAGGTAAATGATGAGGGATTAATTACCTAGATCAGTTTTTAGGCTGACTTCAGACGGGGGCTCTGAATCAGATGGAACATTGATCAGAGTGTAACAAACATTCTCTGCAGCTGTCATTTTGCTGCTGGGCTTGTACTTGTCTTGAAGAATCCCAATTAATGTCACTGACTGGATAATACCTGCGACAGACAGAAAAACGGTAGATTTAGTTAATGATGGAGAACACAGGCATATGAGTGTAGAAAATATAAGAAATAAATACACAGATGTACACTGACTTCTCATGAATGAAAACCGTGACTTTTCACACTTTTCAACTTATGCGGGCAAAACTGTAATAACATAATGTAAACAAACTTGCACCACACACTTTATTATAACATGAAACAATATAGATTTGTCAATCGTCACATTTCTGAATCTCTGGGAACATAGGAACATTGTGGGCTATCCTGCAAATCAATCTGCAATATTTATGTTTTTGGCATCAATATGTTGAAGTACCTTGAATTGTCAAGTACTTAATTTTCTGGATTATCCAAATACAGATTTTTCTGTCTAATATTCATCCATAAACACTTTCTCAACAAATTTTCCCAAAAGTATTATATTTTAATATTGTGATATATAAATGCAAGTGCCTTGATAGAGAGTTTTTTTTCATATTACCCACTCCTACCTTATGGGGCCTTTTAATTGATGCATTTTGAAAACTATCTAATATAATGAGGATATATACAGACATATACTGTATGACCAATGTGTATTTTATATGGTGTTGTTTTATCTTTTTTTCCCCATATAGCCTTAAATCAGAAAACCCAGATGTAAAATCTAATTGTTGCATTGTATCTGCATTTATTACTTCCCTTATTTAAACTAACATATGTTAAGCTCTAGTTTCTATAGGAGCACTAATGCAATCGGACTTATTGCCGCTGCATTTATCGGACGAAACTTGCTGTAACTCTGCATTTGACATATTCAAATGAACAGTTCAGCAAAACAGCAATTGCATTTAAAATGTGTGCTGATTAGTAGATCACATGTGTGTCGCAGGTAACATACATGAGATCCAAAGCATTTCACTCAGCGGTTTAAATGGATGCTCTAGGAAGTGTAAGACGGAGCTATAATGAGCTAAAACTGAGAATATAAAGGAGAACTAAACGGCTGATTTCTGTGAAAAACAGGATTGTGTGTCACGGTTCTAATCATGACAAAGGGAGGCGCTCAATACCTGCTGAGCTGTCTAAGAAAAGCTAAAACTACACATAAAAAGGTTCGGATAACTTTCGGACATTTGACGCTACCGCTTCTTTTACGTGTAAAAACATAGACTGTGGTCATCGCAAAAACACAGGGCAAAGCTGGCATGAAAACAGCAAAAACACGCTGTTAAAAGTTTCAATGTCACGTTAATAATAAAGTAAGTTGAGAAATAACGACACGCAGCGTTAAGTTAACACAACACTGCAGCTACACGTCAGCGGCGTTACCTGCGTTAGCACCCGCAGTTGTACAGCAAAACCTCAATAAAGACGCAAATCAATCAATTACTCGACAATTCAATTGATTACAGGTAAGATAATGATCAATCGTCAATTAGCAAACGTTAGCTAACGCCAACTTAGCTTCTGCTCAGACCAGCAATGAAATGGAGGACATTACCGTTAGCTAGCTGTGATACCACGGCTCAGGAAAGCAAACGTCGCTAATATTAGTCATGGGTAATTACTAAATTAAATACATAACCTACCTAATTTCACGTCTATTATCCTCCGAAGCGGCCTTCGTTATCCAGTTTTGATATTTACATCTGTAAAAATCCTCAGAAGCTCCCACTGACGGGCTGTCTCTTCGGCTCCGCACTACTTCCTTGTGACGTGGAAGATTACTTTCTGAGCCACATCACTGCTACCGTGCGCCGAAAGGATCAAACTACAGAGTGATAAACCGCGAATGCGAAAATCGCAGAAGGGTCCCGTCTTTATTTTACATACAAAAACACTTATGACAACGACTTTTTTCCCCCAACGTTTTACTTGTGTATAATGTTGTAAGCCACAAAAAGTAACCATGAATATGCCTCAAAACACTGAAATCCATAAATATGACAAAAATCTCAATTTGTCCAACTGTGAGAAGTAGTCAAACAGAAAATTTGATACATTTTGGGAAAATGATTGGCAGCCAATGCCCATACAGGGTTTCACTTTGATAAGAATAAATAAATAAATAAATTTTAAAAATGACAGCGCAGAAGCAGTAAGGGCATTGGGGAAATCAAGTGCTCCGATGAGTCACAGCACCTGCTACCTTACAGCCATTGAAGGATAAAAATCTCATCGCCACATAATGTGCAGCTGATAAAGGCATTTTCTTATCTTAAGTTGCGGAACAATTAAAATCCATAAGTTTTCTTAACATCTGTACAATCAGACTGTACATCCCCAGAGTAGCAGGGTTGTGTGATAGTTTATTTATAAATCAGGAGAAATGTTACCATGAGGCCAGGATTATGATCACTGGGAGGGAAATCAGCTCATGTAGTGACCTGTCAATTTAATAACACTCAATCAAATTTCAGAGGTAAGACAGTCCGGTTTCCCTTAGGAGTTTGAATCATTTGCAATGCTGGATGGACTGGAAATCTCACAGGGGGAACAGGGAAAGAAAGAGCATCTGGGCAGCTGTGTTCACCTTTTGCCACTGAGATTGTGACTCTGGTAAACAGTAAAAAAAAAAGAGAATGGTTTATGAAGGTCTTTGTGAAAGTCTTTTACTATAAAGCGTATTAGAACTGAATGAATGCTACATTGAGCACATGTATGTCTCAAGTGACCTTTCATATCAAGGAACAATGAATAATGATCATTGCAGCAGTTATTTATTTACATTTTGAGAAAAAATGACAAAAATACATTCAAAAACACTTTCCAGTTAAAAAATAATAATAATATTATGAAGTTGGACATGATCATACAAATACTCCTCTTATCTTGTTTTAAGTGGTTGATATTTTGGAGATTGTCCAACATTTTCCACAGTGAGTAACAATTTCCACTTCAGAATTTATTGGCTCATCATACCTCACTGCTGCAGACTCTTGTTCAGGCTTGGCCAGCCTCGTGACACACATAAACAGTTCATCTGAAACACAATACAAAAACATATCCTTCTTGGGCTGAAACTGAATATATACTGAATATACATATATATATATATATTGAAATATTGTAGTTTAGCTTTCACCAAAAGAATGCAACATATTTTGAAGTTGTTATTGGTTTGCACCACCCTCTAGTGGAAGCTTAGCCTCAGTGATGCACAGTGCATGCACAAAACCTTGAATGAACCACAGTCTTAAGGTGAATGATTCAAAGTCTTTCATTCAGTCTTTCTCTTCCACACAGTTTACCAGTATACAGCAATGCAATAACACATGATACCCTGTGCACCAGGAAGGAAGGCTATATCATACTAGCTCCTTCAGATTTAAGAAATTTTAAGTGGGACAAGAATGGATAATTTAAGGCTTGTAGGCCAACTTGTGGACCTAAAAGTGTAACATAGAAGCTAAATACATTTATCTTATCATTTATCTTTATTTAAGTGTATCTAGTGTTAAAGGGCAGCATTGTTAAATGCACTAATGAACATCAACTGGCATTCATTATGCTGTTACAGTGAGTTTGCCCATAACCAACAGCAGATACTTTTGGAGTATACTAGTGCAGAGTGTATCTTGAAATAAGATGTCATGAGGAGTCTATTTTTTAGGTCCAGTGACAATTAGTGACATGGTAGTGGACTTTTCTTGGAGATGTTACTGAACATCCAAACCAGCTTTACATGATTTAAAGCCTTCTCTCTGTGAACCAGAGGATGTAATGTACCATATCCCAGTATAAGCCACATAAGTAGAGTACGTAGTGTTTTTCCTGGCCTGAGCTCTGTAACAAATGTAACAATATCAAGTAAACTAAAAAACCAGGGCTGCAACAAACGATTATTTTCTTGATCAGTTAATCTGCAAATTACTTTTTAGATGAATCATTTGGACCATAAAATGCCTGAAAACAGTGAAAAATGTCGGTCACAGTTTCCTAAAGCACAAGGTGATGTCATCAAATTGCCTGTTTTGTTTGACCAACTGTCCCAAATCCAAACATATTGAGTTTACTATCACACAAGACCAAGAATAGCAGGAAATCCTCACAAATGACATGAAATGTTTGGCATTTGGTACTTTAAATACATAAAATGATTTTTCGATCATCAAAATAGTTGCCGGTTAAGTTTCTGTTGACTGACTGATTGATTAATCGACTAATCGTTGCAGCTTAACTAAAAACATCTCCATTTCTCAGGAATATAATTAGTTACTGTCTGTGTGGAGGTATCTTACATCTATGTTTGTGGTTTGAATGGGGTACATTTGTCACTTTGTGTCTTTGCTTTTGTTACTATTTGCACTGTTTTTTTTTCTTATACTCTCCTGAATATTACTTGTTGCTTTATGCTTTTAAATATTAAACATATTGAGATTACCAGGCTGTACTGAAATTTCCTATGGCCTATAAATAAAATTGCCTCGCCATTCATTGTCTGTGATAGCTCCAGATCAGTCTGTAATGACATTATCACTCCAGTATATCTTCTCCTGTTGTAACTTTAATAATTTTACAGAGAAAATTTCACATTCATAACTCTCAGTTCTCGAGGTCTTGTCCATCGTTTGAAAGTATTTTGAGTCTATCCAACTCACAAACAATAGGAAATGTGTACATAAATTTAGTACGCTCCAAGTGTTGTTGTTGTTTTTTTTAATGAAACTTAATTTATTGCCTACCTTTTCTGTTAAGTTACTATCTATTTATTTTATTACTTTTACCCTTTGTCCTATTACCATGTTAACTGTATCAACCTGTATCATATGATAAATCAGGACTGGCCAATACAAAATATCGGGAGGTTGTGTGAATTAAGGAAGGGACTTTAGATTTAGGGCAGGACTTTGCTTAAGTTGACAGTTCTTATGAACTTTCATTGCAAAATATATTTCTAACGTTGTGTTATCAGCGAGCTGTTTACCTAAAGCAAACCCAGTGGCGCTATAGTTAGCCAGTCATAAAATATATCTTTGAACGGCTTTGATTGTATACATTATTCATCTCGCCATTGAACTAGAATATGTCTTCTTTTAAGAAACATTACCATTACGATTAAATTGACCGGTTGGTTTCCTCTTACACATCAATGTTATTCTGATCAGCTTATCGATAATCGGCTACTTTTCCAAGCTGTAGGCAGGCTAACAGATCCCAGAGCAACATGATTCAGATACGAAGAGAAAAGAGACATTATCAAAAAGTTAATTTAATTTTTAGTCGGTGAAATATTACTTTAATAAGATTTTACTTAAAATAGGGCAACGTTAATTTAAACTGTATGCGTTGCTCCGAAATGAGGTCAAATTTGTAAGTCACATGTATTTATCTCTCTTCTTAAAATTGAGTTGCCTACATTTGAAAACAAGTTTTATAAAAAAAAAAAAAAAAATTAAAGATGAACACATAAGCCTGGTTACATTGGGAATATAGCATGTAAGTAAAAACCCTTTTATAATATTATTACATGATTGGTGGATACAATTGGTATGGATCAATTTTAAGCATATTTTTTAATTAAATGAGAACTTTTTTTAGTCCTGTATTAGCTGCAACCTCAGATGAATGCTGCAGCAGGACCCGATCAGTGCTACACATCACTGAAGCCCTGAGGTCTGAGTTGTGGCCTCTAGGCGGCGTTAGAGAGCCCGTTTTCTGTAAAAACAACATCTCACCTTCTTTCTTTAGTCCAAGTGCTGGAGCACGTTTGAGTGACCATGGAGTGCGTTTGCTGTCATGTAGTTCAGCGTTAATACGGCGTGAATAGCAGAAGAGGGGGGACTTTTTGTGTGGATACGAGGAGTCACAGTCGAGCCATGGCTGCACGGGAGGAAGGAGAGGTTTTGCACAGTAAAATAAGGCACCACGACGGAGCTGGAAGTGTAAACAGCTCAGAGGGCTTCAGGAACGGCTATGTGAAGAGCTGCGTCACCCCCCTTAAACAGGACCATCAGAGGGGATTTTTGTTCAACGTGTGCAGGTTTTGCAACGAAGACATCCTCAATTCAAAATTGTTAAAGGTCTCTGCCCTCTACGTCGGCGCGTTTGTAATTTTCGCGGTTTCTTTGCTCATTTCCAGGAGCTTGCAAAGTGACTCGCTTTGGGATTTGCGGACTTTTTTGTCGGGCTTCTCCCAGTCCATCAGTCCTTTATTCAGCATAGGATGTGCATTCTTCTTTCTGACGTTTTACCTGAGGAGGAAAAAGAAGGAGAGCAGTAAATGTTGGCTCTTGTCACTGCCAGCATCGTGTTACCTCGGGGATTTTTTGGTTTTGCGGTTTTTGCAATGGGGAGAGGACCAACACCAGATGCAAATGGTGGGCAGGTTGTTATTCGTGTTGGGGTGTGTGGGTCTGCTAACACTGATCCCCACTCTGAAACTCAAACACAGTGTTCTCATACTGGTTTTTGCCAGCGTTGTGTGGCTTGTCTCTTTCACAAGTTTGAGCGGTCTGCCCGCACTGCTCAGACCGCTCTTCGCCTGCTTTGCGGGGGTTTCGGGCTCCCTGTTGGGGCTCTGTTTTGACCGTTACTACCCGTCGAAGGAAGCGCCGAGTGGGATTGCCAGCACGGAGGAAAAGGTCCCCGTGATCAGACCCAGGAGAAGGTCCAGCTGTGTTTCTCTGGGGGAAACGTCGACCAGCTATTATGGCAGTTGTAAAATGCCTCGCAGACCTTCGTTACCCTGTATATCAAGAGAGCAGGTAGGTCTTCCCCATGCAGGACCACGTCTGTTGTTGTACTTGCCAAAGTATAGGCCCACTGTGATCACCCACATGTGCACCAGAGGAGGAAAACACCCAATCTTATTGTAAAGGCCACACAAAGCAAATCAAACTACTGACCCACAGAGACAAAAAATAATAACAACAACAACAACAAAAAAAAAACATTCCCTCACAGAACAGTTCAGGTGTTTCACCAAAAATGATGAGCTGCAACATCAGTAGATTGCTGTTAATAGCTGTTAATGATTATATAGGTTATTACAGACTATTTCTGGTAGAAGGCAACCTAAAATGACTTTTGCAGTGCTATTATACAGACATAAATGTCCAAATTCACTTTAATTTCCATTTTTGTATTTCAACCAATTAACAAAAATGTGTTTTATTGATTACAGATACTTATGTATCTATGTTTTATGGATTGTAGATACTTATAATGGAATATCAACATTCAACATGCTATTGTTTGAAATCTAATAATCATATCAGTTATATTCATCTTCATATTGTTAGGAACATGGTGCATTTAAAAGTTTATATACCAGTTACAGTGAAATGTGAGTGTCTAATGCTAATGCATGCTGTAAGGATAACATGGGTCTTACCAGCAGCATAGCAAATGTTATGGCCTACACAGTCCCATCTGACTGTAGCAGTCAACAAAACAAAATGAGGGTGAGCACACGCGCAGGGATTATTCAGTGTCCACAGTCCACATTCAGTCTGTTTCTTTTCTTTTTTTTGTTTGTTTGTATACATGAAGCCTGTACAAGTTTACACACAGTAGCTCCTTTCTACTTTGCATGAGTTTTGTAAACCAATACACCGATATCAAGTGATATCCATATTAAATGCAGACTATCATGTTGCATACGTTATGTGGTGGACAAAAAAAAAGCTGATGCAACTTAATTTGTGTGTAGACAATACTAACAAATGCAGACATTAATGTCTGTATCATTTTTAAACAATGCATTTAAAAACAAAAGGTGCACACAAAGAGCAGTTCTCTAGTGGATGCCAAGCCGTCAGCTCACACATATTGTTTTTGTGTCCTTCAAGCTTTGTAAGAAATGATAAGAGAACTAAAAATGTATATCCAGCTTGTCTGAGTTGTGCTACTTCCACCAGTTGTTTTTCACATCATTGTGTTTTAGGCTATTAGCAGATTAGCAGTCACACTGAGGTGGAAGGCTGTAAACAGTGCATGAAAACTGTAACAGAAAAAACAGGTTGGAGCATTCAAGAACCTGTATTACGGCTGCAGACTTTCCAAACCTTATTTGAATACTTCGCCGTTTCACCTTTTGCCACACACAGCAACATTAGACCCCCCTGATGCACATTGTTGTTTTACTGAACAACAGCGAGAAGTGAATAATTATAATATGGAAGCCAAAAAATTTTAAACGTGTGTAAAGGTAGGGACTTGACTTTTACCTGAAATATGGTGTCCCAAAAGTATTTGCTGAACATCTGTTAGTCTTTCAGTCTCTTTTTAGGTAGGTATAGTATGCACCACAACACAGTTAAACAGCATATGCAAAGTACAAAACTAGCAAGACATCACCATTTTCAGTTGGAGAAGTTGCAAAACTTTTAGGCAGTTGGAGATAGATTTTTTTTTATGCTGAAAAAAATAAATAATTTTTTTCAATCAGTAATTGTTTCTTTAAATTGGAGCATTAATCAGCTAGTTAAGTAACTTCATTGTTCGCCTGTCACAAAACTCCAAACATAGTCTGTTAACCCACCTGTATACTGTGTAAAATTGCATAAACTAAAGTAGTGCACAGAAATTTGGAGAAGTGTGTTCAATCAACCACACACACTTGGAAAATAAAACATGCAAAAAATAGTGGATAAGTAGTAATTAATGTGTATATTCATTATTTTTCTCCATCCTTACCTGTAGGGAGTAAAATGAGACCTAGGATCACACTGTTCTTAAAAATGTATTTGGCAGCTTTGTCAATGTTTTTCTTAGTTTATATTATTTATACAGAAATTTAAAAATACAGTGACGAAAAGAAAAGAGACAGACAACATAAATACACTCCATAATACACTGGATTTCCTCTGGGAAATGCCAGTCAGGTGAATTAATGTCTGCCAGTTGCCTGTTAGATGTGCATTTTGGGTTGAGTGTGTTTATCAGTCTGTAGGTGTCAGCCCTATGATGCAGCTTACTGGCAACCTGTCTTGAGTGTTGCGCCCAGTGCATGCTGGGATAGATCTCACTCACTGGAATAGTATTATGGGTTACAATATTAGCTGTGCGGCTAATAATGTAGGGAAGATTTTCTTGGGTGTTCTCATATCTTTAAAAAGTAGTTTTCTTTTTTCTTAAGATTTTGGAAAATATTTGAATTTTAGCTCCTGATGACACCAAGCTTGTCTTTTTCTTGCTTTGATAATCAGAAAATATAGTCGGTGAAGAAGAACTGTAAACTGAGAATAAGAAATAATATTTTTGTAACATAAAAATGACACAAAAACTGACAGACTCTACATCAGAGACAAGCAAAGAGAGGCGCAGAAGAAGAGTTGGAAAGGTTCACTGGTGATGTCACACATGTTCTTCATCTTCACACACATTTTGCACACAACACAGCCCCCCTCCTCACCCTCTCTGCTGTCTGAGAGGGTCACTGGTTTTCTGTGTCTCAGCTGTAAAGAGGGAGCTGTTTTTTTTGTTTGCAGCAAAATGTGGTTTTATATATATGGTAAGAGCGTCATCGCTGTGGGAAAATGGTTGAATAGAGGTTTGGTATCGAGTAGACAAACGTAAAGATGTTTTGTCTGGGTAACAGCCACAAAGGTGTGAGATAAACAAGCAGACTGTATGCTGTATTTAAACTGAGCTAAATACAATTGCTTTCAGAACAATCTGAATACATGAAATTAACAACAATCTTGAGTTGCGCTTTAGGCTTTTGATAATTGTCATGTTGGTTAATGACTATTTTTTAAATGACTTACAGTAGTTTGTTAAAACTGAATAACAAGACTCTCCAAGCAAAGATACTGTCGGCAGTTTAACTCACTTTAATATCACAAATCTGCGGAACGTAAATATTAAGCTGCAGGCAACAACAGCAACAATACTACAGCCATACATTACCAGGTAACTTGAGTTTAACTGATAGCAAAAATGAATTTAGAAAAAGAATAAGAAAAATGGATAACTACGTGAACATAGCTTTTTCCCTTTTTATCTGTGATAAATAAAAATGCTATAATCGTGGCAGTACACTCTCACATAGAAAATAACACAGCTGGCAGAGGAAATGTGAATTGATGCGTTATATTGTGATATTCTTTGCCTTTATTTCATCCATTCATTTTATATATCAGGACACCTCTTGTGTATTAACACCTATGTGAATTGGAAATAAGCAAAGTTGATGCTTTGAGACTCAACAGCGTACTCTGTTGAGTTTGTGGGCTTTAAAAAAAATTAGGAAGATGCATTAATTTCTTATATAATTCACCTTTTACCCATCATGACAATCCTTTTGACATTTTATATTTGTGTTTAAAACATATGATCTGTGTTTCAAAACTGCTCCATTAATGCAGGTGCCGACTTTTGCAAGTAGACACCGTTGTGAATATTCAAACTAAAAGTACTGCGTCAGATGATGTGTCTTAGACTACGTCCACACTACGTCAGCGTTTTAAAACGAAAACGATCTCCATCCACACAAGGGTTTTAGCACTGTATCAGAAATCATCTCTGTCCATATTAACATGCCTGAAAATAACGCAGCTGGACGCGGGAATTGTCACAAATCACTCAAATAATAGCTCGCTTCCTGTGCATGTAGGCAGTAGTAGCATTATAAAATTCAGAATTTAACTGCACAAGAGCTGCTAGCATAGACAACAAGGTCAGCAACACCTGTTATCCATGTTGAATTAACCACTGGTAGTCAAGGCTGATGTTGACTGTTTTCTTTAGGAAAAGTATCACGTGATAGGGGTGTGACGAAATCAGGGAAGGCACGTCGTGACTGATAAAACCCAATCAGGAAGTGACTGTTGGTGTCTACGTCATCGTTTTCAGAAGTCTCCATTTCCGCCCGTCTTGACTAAAATGCAATCCTGGAGTTTTCAAACTAAAACGGAGTCAGCAGAGTTTTCAAAAGTCTCTATTTTAGGGGTTCGAAAATGCCGGAGGTGTGTGGACGCTAGGCGTAAACGTAGCAAAAGCTACGCATTTTAAAATGAAAGGGTATTAGTGTGGATGAAGCCTCATAGCGTGACAGACAGCAGAGTAAGAGTTGTACTTCCAGACACCTGAGTTTCTATTACATGTCCAGTGTGTTTGTGTGATCAGTGAAATTCATCAGGTATTTAAATTTAATGCATTTACCTGTTTTTGCTCATTTGGGTTGTCATGTACATGATGGAATTAAGGAGTTGCAACAGTGCATGTAAGAAGCCATCATACCTGAGTAATACTTGCACCTAAAAATACAAAAAAAAATAAGAGAATAGTTTGTAGACTCTTTCCTTTTTTTTGTCATTTGTATATCCAGTCTGTGAGTTCAAATTGAAGACACAGTTATATTTTCTTGAAACATTCAAGGTTTCGAGGTGTTGTTACTTTAGTATCTTCACCTGCCGAGCCCCTAAAGGTATTATTTGGTATTGCAACAGTAGAAGTTTATTAACAGTTGTGCATAACTGTGTAGACTAAGCCGTTATGAGATGGAGAAAAGCCAGTCGAAGTCTGTGGACGGTCATCTCTCTTATATTTAGAGGCCTTTGTTTTTGTTTAAGGTATGTTGAGGAGTTTTTGGCCACTAGTGGTGCTCTAGAGCAACACTTTGATGAGCTGATTCTCATAGGGTGCTTTTCATTTAGCTGATTTATGCTTCCTTGCGTCCCGTCTCCTCCGTCCTCCTGGCTGTGACCCAGAAACAAATCTCTCTTCGCCATCATCGAGGATCTTACAATCCCTTAAATGCACCTCAGAGGAGACAAGGAGCGAGGAGGCTCCAGGAGGAGCTTAAAGTGAGGAACCACAGGTGTATCCTCTGCGGAAGTTTTTTTACCAGACAGCAACACCCCTTTGATTGAATGTGTTTACTGATTGGTCAGCTGATCTGACGGGACAGTAAACAGTCGGGCTGTTGTAACACAGCAGATCAGGAAAACTACCTGTCGAATAGGAATGATGGCACCAACAGAAGCTGACCATATTTATTCATAAAATAAAAATTACTGAATCATGAATCAATCATAAAAAGCATTCCTGTAACTTTATGATTTTTCTTCATAAGCCAAAAGGCTTCTTTTCTTCTTTTCTGTTTCAAGTACGTCTCAGCTCCTTCAGGAAAATATGACGCCGCACAGCTGCGTGTCTCCTATAAAATCATCCTGAGCCTGAAAGGGACGTCAGACTTTCACAAACTAAACAAGCAATATTTTATTTAGACATTCTGTAGGCTACAGCTGATTTTATTGCTCCTTTACGTTGGTTCTGTTCTTACAGTAATTAACGGGTTTAAATTGTCTATTTGTGCCTTGTTCTGTGACAGCCAGACGATGCTTTAACTCTATAATCAAATAATAAAACAGCAGCAGTTATCAGGTGTTTCCCTTCCAGCTGTCACTTTGTAAAAATGATCAAGTAACAGTTTAAAGTGTTAATTAAGTACACGAATTTTAAGTTTAAACTTCAGAATTTAAACTGTTACTTAATTTCTACATATTGACAGTTGAGGTGCTGTGTGTCATGAATAGTTGCCGTTTCCTCAAAATGACGCTGGAGTGAGCGAGGACGTCCCTTTTGAGTTAAATTCCTCCGTCAGCGCCTCTCCTACTGGCATCTCTCTCTCAAATCCTCACTGGGAGGAGCTAAGACATAAGGAAGAGTTGTGAGTGAGGGAAGCAAGGAAACATGCTAGCATAATGAAAAGCACCATATTATTTGACTCTGCTCTAACACCACGTGCATGAGGATTCACATGCAGGCTAAAAATATATATTGGTTTGGCCATTAAGGCTAATTTAGTTTCTACTTTTTTTTTTTTAGGATGTTGTAGTTGCTAGCTTGGTCTTCATGTCAAATTGCCATAAAAATGATGTTTACCTCCATATTTTTATGGCATGTCTTTGATATGAATGGAAAAAAACATGATTTATGACATCCCCTGGATTCACACAAGTCTTCATACCAACAGTTGGAGTTGGTAATGTGCCCTAAAAGGCAGTTATGTGCCAATACATTAGGAGAATGGGACAGTGAGAAGATATGTCAAAACATTAAAAAAAAATTGACTTCTCAAAGGAAACTAAATGCATCCCAATATTTTCTAAAAACCCTAATAATAAATACAGTACATTTTATGGAAAAACACTGAATGTAAATGTTACCGAGTTTGTTTGGAAGAGAACACATAGTGTTGTAGTAGTGTTTTACAAGTATGCAAGGCAGATGCAAAGGCAGTGAGCGGAAGGTGTCGAATTCACTGCGTGCACCGCTGCTGACAAGCACATAGAAAATGTCATTTTTCCTTCATCCCATCAAAGCTTCCGTAGCCGGTTTGATTATATCAGCGAACTACTGTTGTTTTTAAGTAGCTGTATGTAGTATTTTTTTTAACAGCAAGATGACGCAAGAATGAGATTGTTTTGAAGGCAATGTACACATATCAACCAAGCAAGTAGTGCGTACTACTTTTAAGTTTTAGTCAGTAGTTTTTAAAATCACATTCTTTCTTATTACAATCCCTGCAGCGTGTTGTCAGGGGGCTGTATTATGATATTTTCTTTGACACTCCCTCACCATAATTTTTAAGAATCTCTCGCCATTATCAGTTTTGATGGAAAAACTTTTTCATTCGCACATTCTAAATAGGATTGTATTATACTATATGAACAAACCATTTTGATCTTTACACAAAAACTAAAATAAATATTGAGAAAAAGTGTTCAGGATTTACAGACTTGTCTTTGTCTATATAAGTCTATGGTCTCATTATGAGTCCAAAGAATAATTATTTCATTAAGGTCAATTGCTCAGTTTTCTTTTAGCTTGTACACAAATGTTGTGTTAGAACTTGGTGAATATCTGTAGCTGAGCATATCTTTTTATTGTAGGTGTCATTCTTAAATGTGTTGGACGGACTGGGAAGGAAAACCCTTCGTAGTGGCTGCCATCTTACAGTCTTCACTATCATACACAATGTAATGAAACAGCACCAAGACTGCTCATTTAGAAACTATGGAACAGGGCAAAGGTTTCTATATGGTGCAATCTTACAGACTTACGCATGAAAACAGTAAAACCAGTATGTACCACACCTGACAACAGTGTGGAACATTCAGTGCAGTGTTGGAGATTGAATTAATTTAAACTGTTCACGTTTTTGTCTGCAAATTCAGTTCCAGTTTTATGTTAGTAACTCAAAACCTCTTGCACAACTAAAGCTTTATGGATTGACTGTGAGTGCCAGGGGTCAGGTACACTGAATCCTAGATTTATTGCATTAACTGTGTCAGTCTTTTGTGTTTAACTCTCCTTCAGTAGCAGAGCTAAATAAGTGAGTGTATCTTGTAAATGTGACACGGTGACGGAGCCCTGTAAAACTTTGTGTTTGCTAATTTTGTTGTGAGATTACTGTTGCAGAGTCACACTGTCCAAGAGTCACAAGAGCCTTGAGATACAAAACTGAATTTAGTTAACATTATTTGCAAATGGGAAATACATTAAATACATTTACTTAAAATTGCTGTTCTCCAAAAACAATTATGTTATTGTCCAATCTAAATAGTGACCTGTTCTTCCCAAAAAATGTTTCTCCTGAGACCCAATTAGTGTTTGAGATGAGGAGAATATAGCGTGATCATATTTTTTTTTAAGTAGGATTAGTGTATTTGGGCTTTCATGGCGAGGATCTAAAAAGCTCTACTTCATGAGTAAGACCTTAGAGGCAGGGCTGGCAACGCAGTGTTGTATTCAGGGGAGAAGGCCCACTTTTTGTGTGGTTTCCACTCCAAGGGGGCAGGCAGGGGTAAATAATACACTTAACTAACCCCCCATCCAGACAAGAACAGAGAGGCAGGCTGCAGAGAGAAAGGTTGGAAGGGAGAGCAGTGAAAACGCAGAGCAGCTCTCAGCTGTCACGTTCGCTTGCTGTAAAGCCATGTGGAATGATATAACATTGACGTCACAACCCAGTGACGTACCACAGGGTGATTGCAAAGAAGAAAAAAAAATGCCAAGTCTTATTAATCGCCCTGTAGAATATAGTGTCTGCCTCCAGCAGTGATGAGAGAGGGAGAAATTGTCCATCTTCAGACGGTGTGCAATAGAAAGCGTGTTTAGGTGGAAAGAAGTGACACAGAGAATTGTACTTCAGACCACTTTGCTTGTTCATCCAGAAACTTAGAGGAAGCTGTATGATTTTTAATTGTTTTATTGTTTTGTATTTAAAAAATACATGTTTTTCTAATGTCAAATTCTGATATTTTCCTATTTAGATGACACCATCAGCACAGTGGTGTAAGTGTATTGAACTAATTATGAAATTCTGCTTTGATAGAACAACTGACTTTCACTATTATAGCAGTAGAGAGAAAGTAATTTGTGTAAAATCTAAAAGCAGATTTGTGGTTTAAGAAAATCATGCTTGTATGTAGGGCTGGGTGATATGGACCAAATCAAATATTGTGATATTTTTGACCAACTACCTCAATATCAATATTGCAACAGTATTGTAGCGATGACTGTTAGTGCTTTCACAAAATATTTATACAATGAGATTTTTAAAAGATAGTCATCAGTAATGTGGATATAATGACTAAGTGTGTAAAGGCAAATAATAGAACAGCTAGAGCAGTCTGGTTAGTTTAGAAAGTGACATCACTTTACTGTAATTCAGCCTTTAAAACCAGAAGATGACAACACTTATGCTGTATCACGATATTATGATATCCAATATCTAAGACGATATCTAGTCTCATATCACGATATCGATGTTATATTGATATATTGCCCGGTCCTACTTGTATGTGTAGATGTTGAAAGGTCATAATCATTTTCAGCACGAATGTAAAATATAGAACATAATAATTTTTCATGTCCATATTGAATTGCAGCTCGTGTTCTCTTTATCCTGTTTACGTAGCCTGAATGTCTGGAGATGAAAGCCTTCATGCATTTAGTGACACTGTCCTCTGACGTTTTTCACATTGGTTCACTATTATCAAAATCATTGTCTCATCAAATTGTGTTAAATTTAAGATGTTTTGTGTGTGTGTGTGTGTGTGTGTGTGTGTGTGCAGTGTGCTGAAAGACGCATTCAGTTATTTTTTCCAATACACAGTGAACATTAGTTATAGCATATTAATAAATCTGATATAAAAATTCATATACATTTTTTTTTCAAGCTTTGAAAAAGTCAATGTATGAAAAAAATTCTGATTGAACATTATAAGGGAAGATATACCACTCAGGACCATTTCCATGCTCAGAATATGTCATGAACACTTAAAAGTATAAAATATGATAACAAAGAAAACATTTCTAGTTTAGTCAGTTGTAGTTAATTTCATAACCTAGTTTATTTTTAAAGACATTTATCCAATTTTAAACCTTTTATTTAGCCTCTAGTTGGAATAGATTGTGGCCTTTAATGACAGTGCAAACAGAGAAAAGGGTTTGTTGCCTAAAAATAAAGGCCATTAAATGACAACTGTTATCTGCAGTTGAAGATTATGTGTGTGCGTGTGTATGTGTGTGTTGTTGTTGTTTTTTAAGGAAACTTAAATCTTGATATCAGCAATATAATATACAGGCTATGTGAAAGCAGAACAGCTTGACAGGATTAAGTCTGATGTTTTAACTATCCAGTTTCATTTGCAATAATGACATGAATTTTATTGTTCTTAAATAATTCCAGGATCCTAAAAATTAGAACTGGAAATATGGTTAGTCAACAGAAGTCTCTGATTGTTAACGTGACTTTTAGGTGTTTATAATATGATTCTGTTTGATGAAATGTGACCTAAGCTGAGCTGTTGTTTAACCGAACGAGAATGACGTGTGAAGTTAACCTCAGTGTTTAGGAGCTTGTGTAACAGTTGCGATATCAAGACCAAGATGTCCTAATTCATCGCTTAGCAACTCGTCGTCGATGCCACAGGTAGCTTTGATAGTAGGTAAACATTTTGTGAGTGCCAAATCGAGAGCTGAATCAGCATTTATGCACGTCGCCTCTATTTTTAATGAAGTTTGTTCAGGTGTTTTCTAATTCATATTTGAAGTGTTCACAAGAATATAATGCTTTTGCAGTTTTACTGATTAAAATGTATCCTCCTGTTATTGGATCCAGATGGGCTGCAGTGACAGCTTCTGTGAATAATATTCTCATCCGTCTTTCTTTACGGTCAGACCTAGTTTGCATAGCTGCTTTTAATTTTTCATCGGCGGCAGCAGCAGCAGCAGCAGGACCGGTAGAAAGGGTTAAGTTGAGCGGGGTACTGTGTGTTTGGCTGACTGCAGAGTGAAACAGGATGCAGCGACTGCATTGTCAGCCTGCTGGTGTGAGTGCAAACAGATGAGGAAATGCTGGAGCGGGTACTCCAAAACTCGGGTTACCCTGGAAACGGTTTGCGTCATGATCACCAGCAATTAGCTTGCAGCTCTTTAGTTTTCATGATAGGTCTACCAGAGCTTAGCCTAATGACTCTGGTGTCTGAAGAGTCACCATCACCAAAGAAGGCTTACAAAATATCCATAGATGGTTTCATTTTGTTTCTTCCTTTGACATTTTGCCTTTTAAATAAGTCTATAAATTACAGTTTTGTTTTGTTTTTTGATACTCTGTTTTTGAGCTGCCTATAAAGTGCTGCGCAGCGTGTCATCTCATTCTTATATTTCTCTAATGAGCCTTGATGTGATGTCCTGACCTCATTTATCTGCTTGTATTATTATAATATACAAAGCTTATTTGTTGCTGAGTTAGTGTATTGTCGAAGCAAAGATTGTTGGACTGGAGAGAGGGATGCCGAGCAACTATCACCAACCAAGTTTGGGCTAATTAGACTTTTTTTTTTTTTTCTGCGACTGCTGTATCAGCCTCCCATACTTGGCCTGTTTTCACAGAAATGACAGATAAGATAAGTAATGACAAAATGTTCCCGAAGCTGCTCGCAAACACAATCAAGCTTTTTTTTTACTTCGAGCAGACGTTAAAGATTTTCTGCAAAGCTCATCTCAAAGGAGTCTGATTACACCACAAGGTCCCCAACAATGCAAACATTTCAGGTGGCTTAGCTTTTAAGTTCAGGATGAGGTTGTTGAACCTTGCATGTGTTGACTGTTTGTTCAGCCGAGTGACGGGGTGAGAGTAAAAGGAGGAGAAAAAAAAAAAAAAAAAAGCACAACTAGGTTTTGGTGGAGGTCTGGTTAAATTAGACTGCTGTGACATAGATGGTGGGAGCCCATGTTTAAATTGTTAAGCTGTGGGAATGGAGAAGTGAAGAATGTAGTAAATTTTAGTTTAAGGGAAAGTCTTTTTTATTTTTTTTTATTTTAACTGAGTACCTACTGCAGGTATTTACTGACTGTTAATAGTCTCCAGATGACGTTATTGATGTAACACGATCTCTTCATTCAATATTCTGAAGGCTTTCGGTGATAATTTCAAGGGATGTCAGACAAGAGTGATTTCAGCTTTTTTTTATGGCACTGAAAATAATTACAATTATCATTTTTGAGTTGCACGCTCACTGAAACATTACACAGCGATGGTGCCAAATTTTTACTCCCCCCCCCTTTGCCCCCCCCCCCTACTTTTCTGTCCCTCATTTTATTCTTTCTATCTCCGTTTCTCATTCTCTCTGAATTTCTTTCTGTCTTTCTCTGTGCGCCTCTTTTGAAAACGGTGTCAGCACTGCTGCTTTTACACCAAAAGGCTGTTGCTAAGTGACGGTTGACGTCAGCCGCAGCTACAGAGGAGGGCTTGTGTGTGTTTAGCAGCTGAGGGCAGATCCCACTGAAAAGGGCAAAACTGTGAAGCACTATTAGTCACTGCAATGAAAACCCTAACTTCAACCAACAGGATCGCCATTTCCAATAACTGTGCAAAATTTATTCTGAGTGACTTATGGTAAAGTAAATCTTTCAAAGTGGAATGGTGAGGTTTAGACAAAAAATTTTTGGAGAAACTGCTCCCGGCCAATCCCCACCCCCTTTTCTTCACTTTTTCTTTAGTCTGTCGCTGTCTCCTTTTCTTTCTCACTTTAACCTCCGTCCGCCCCTCCCCCAACACACACACACACACACACACACACACACACACACACAGAGAGGCTCAAATGCCAGACCCCCCCCCCCCCCCCTTTCCCCTCACATAATGTAAGTGAGATTTTGTAGATAGATTTTGTGTCTGACTAAGGCCTCTGACTCTGAGCTTCAGTGTGATATCTCCCCCATCCGGCCAAGGTTGCTCTTGATCTGCTTGCCATTGTTCAGTGTAATCAATTCCTGGGGACCTGTATCATCCTCTCCCTCCCCACCACTAACCCCCACTCCTCCCCCCACCCCCCACCTTTCTCTCTCCTGTGACAGCACATGAAATTTGACCTGTTTGAAGGCACCAAACATAAAGCTTATTATCCACATTTCAGGTTAAAGTAATAGTGAACTTTTTTTTATTCTTTTCACAACTCATTTTTGCAAGGATTTAGTACATTTCTGTTGCAGCGTGATACTTGTTTTGCTTGTCAAAGCTACCTTACTATAATCACAATAATTAGCTTGCGCATGCTTTACATAAAGAAGAGAATATCCTTGTTTTTATGTGAGGAAGTTAGAGCCTAAAAACAGTAGAAGAGCGTCATGTCTGCATCTGTGCTCTGAAGTCTGTGATGTAAGTTATTATGGCTGATACAGGCTGCCGGTGGAGATAAACTAGCACCAGCAGGGACTGGTGATCTTTGAGTAAAGATAGGTGTTTGCAGAAGTCATATGGAACTCACTGATGGCAAAGCAAGTGAGCGGAGAGTACAGGTTTTAATCGAAGACTCCCTCTGACTGTATTTAGATAGAGTCAGAGCTGTGGCCCTAAACTGTTATTGCTCCCTGTATTGCCCAAAAGCATTTTTGAAGAGTGACATCCGGTGATTAAGACTTTAAAGGCAGTACTTTAGTGGTTAAGGAGACTGTCCTGCAAGCAGAACACCAGTTTCATACTTATCTTGGTAACTAAATACTGAACAGGACATTGAACAGGACACTGAGTCCCCCTCAGCTTCATGTGGACAGTACACCTGACCCTCTAGAGGGAGGAAAGCCAAAAGATTTTCATTCAGTAAATTGCTGTATTCATACACAATTTACTGAAAGCTTTGAAAAGGTGCCTCTCACTTTCTAATACATTTGGTAAAAGTTCTTGTAAAGACCAAACTGTAATGTAATCCTGTTTTGATCTTGGCTGCAGTGCACTGGGCTGACTGCTGCTGTGTGACCCTCCGTTGTTCTTTTCTGTCCTGAACCTGTATCAAAGGATCAACTGGATCAACAGTGGACTTGATGCCACATATCGACAGCAGGCAGCCTGACATGGCACCATAGACACTGAGCATTTGGCACTGGGTGCTCAGCTGCAGACAGCAGAAGTTGGCCGGGGGGGGTAGACATGGATTAAAGATGCAGCATTTGCGTCATCAGGTGAACTCTACTGGGCGTAGTGATCATATAGAAAGTTTTGTGTTACTGTTGGACACATCCGGTCGGCTGTTTGTACAAGTATCAAAAACACAGGCTTAAAGCAAATGGAGAATAGGAAGACGGAAAATACAATAGAGACTTTTGTAGGCTAGGTAGTTAGCTATAACAGTTGTTATTTTCATAGTTCATGTCCTTTTCGGTAACAGCTACAAACTGAATGCTTGCAGCTGTTGCCATGAAAGATGCAGAACAGTTCACAAAATGAGAATCCTGCAAAATTAACTAAAGGTTAGCTAAATCACCATCATTATGCTCAAAATTGAGGTCATTTATTACAATGTTTCATCCATCTTTGGGACCAGAATATGTTGCAAGTATTTAAAGTGACAGAGAACTGCAACATAGCGTACACCTAAATAAAAAATAGAAAATAGATTTACATTACAGTTGCAGGTTTCCTCTATAGTGAAAATGCTCTTGTTAATCACAGTGTGCTCAAATAATGATATTACTTTTTATGTGTTAATAAGAAATGTTTGATATGATGGACCAGAGCTGGCAAAGCGTCAATATGTTAATCAATCACATTTAATTACTTGTTGAAACTAAAGTTAGGTTCTGTAATATTATTATTATGCCGATTATTATTGTATATTTTTACACAGCTAAGTGCAGCCCTACCAAAGGTTAATTCTGGTTGTATATGTTAATATGAGGATAAAGTCTTTCTTAAATGTACCACAGAGGCAGTCTGTTAAGCTTTGTATACAGTAGTTATCATTAATCATGTTTTAGACACATTAGCAGGCTGAGATCTTTGTCCGTACAGAAATGACGGAGGGTTACCAGTTAGCATGTCATGAAGCAACAGAGCAGGGAGGGAAACAAACTAAATGACATTTAGGCAGTACTGCTCTCCAAAACAAACCTCACCTCAAAGTAACTGCGATGAACTTTATTGTGGGTTTCCCCTAATTCCATCCTATATATCATGATACTGTAGATTTTTCCATCCAGAATCCGCTGTGTCAGATGCTTCGTGACAATAACCTGCAGACATGGAAAGGCTGTCACAACCAAAATGTGCTGTTTTTCACATTCTACAAAAATAGTGTAGAATATACAGTATCGTGGGGTGTGTGCAAATAGATGCCACGTATCTTGAAGATCATGATTTCTTTTTTTTAATCTAACCAAATTCACATTTTCTAGCTGTCCCTTTCTTTTATTCTTCAATTTGACAACTGTTGTTTTGTACTATTGCTGATATTATTCCTATAGAAGTCCTTTGTTTTTTTTAAAAAAAAGTAAGTAAGCTGAGTATTAAACCTCTTGATACCTAGAAATCTAAACTCCCCCCACCCCCCCAAAAAAAGGACTGTATACTACACAAATCTTGGTAAACCAGGTACATGTAGGCTTCACCTTTGCTCTCCTTAACTGTGTTTAGTAAACCTACCACAGGATTGTTTGTGTGACTCTGACTTATCTAACAGTCCGCCAGTGTTCCAGTATTTATGCCATGTGGCATCTGTCTCAGGTGATGTAGGCAAAGCTTGCTGAGCTCTAAGTTCATACTTACTGTTAGTTATGTTCTGACCACACTCTGTTAGCACTACCTGTTGAATGTGTTCCCTCCAAAGATGATTCATTGAGGCGAACATAACACCAAAGACCCCAGTAACCCTGAAAGCCACTTTTCCTGCCTGGTGGCACTGTGTTTAATCTGTATACTGCATTATTCTTGTGCAGATTTTAGTTTTTAAAAAAAAGACAACAAATATATTAGGATTCTATATATTCAGTCACAACTGCAGTTACATATGTAGTTACACAACTACATTTGATATGTTTTAAATCAGTTAGGATGCATTTTGTTTACATTGTTTAATGGGCAGTGTTGGCTTGGTGGATGCATTAGAAACAGAAGATCTACAAATACAAATAAATTGAATATCCTCTGCTCAGTTGTTGAAATATCCCTCGAGTCATGTGACTGGTGCGTCCTGTGATGAAGGTCATTCCCACATAGCCTCCCAGGAATGCTTGTGTGGTAACTGGCAGAAATACGTACTATACTGTATTTAAATTCAAATCTTGTTGATGTGATCCTTTCTGAAAGCAGAAAAGGAAACATGGAGAATCAGTGAAATGTATTCTTAACTGAAGAAGTTAAGAATACAGTATTTTTTTAAGACTTATTCATGTGTGTTAATTTTGCCTGTTCATACTGTATATTATAGAGATTGTTATACAGATATGCAGCATAATGTCATTGGATTTATTTCTTGCCTTTTTTTATTCAATCGTTGTTTAGATATAACCCAACCTCGCTTTTCTCCTTTGATTCATAAAAATTGTGGCCTCTCTCTCATTGTCTCTCTGACTGCCTCTTTTTCTTCCTGTTCATCACTGACAGCGTACTGACCTCATGGTAGGATGACAGTCTCACTTCATTATGTGTGCGCTAAATACCAGGGACTCCACAATGTGAAATACCGTAACACCCCGCCCCTGTACCAAGCAAGGGTGGATTATTCGCATGAAACATCAACTTATTACTATCGGACGTTGTAACAAAGGACATTTTGTGGCCACTTGCGCTGCTCTGTTTATGGTTGTTGTAAACAATCAGCGGGGTTGCTGTTTAAGTATGCCCACACGTTTATGAGAGAGCTTTCAGTTGTCCATAGTCTGGCCATACCCTGGTGGATTCTTGCGCTCTCTTGATTGATTGATTCACAAGACACAATAATTATTATTATTATTATACATTATTAGCTGTCACCTTACTATAGAGGAACCAGAAAGAAATGAAGATCAGTGAGGAAAGACAAACATTAAAACAGCATTAAAACACAGTCCCAATATATATTTTTTAAACACAGACTTTAAAGCTGCATTATTTGATTTCTGACAACTAAAGGGAAGAAGAACTCCAAAACAAGCTGACCGACCAGCCCCTTCTCTCTCCCAAGTCCGATAGACATCTATAGAACTAGAACTAGAAATTTGCTGTTTCGCGAGAAAATCTCAGAAGGCTATCTGCCACACTGGCGGGTAAATGTTTGTACCAAAATAGTCATAGTAGTAATAATCGTAACAAAATATATGACATGATGGCTCAGAGGAAATTACTCATATTTGTCCTTATAGACAAAGCCCGGTGTGTCTCATACAGACACTACTGTGCGTCAGTATCAGATGCCGAGTGGCGTGACGAAGCATCAGTATTTGACGACCTGACAACAGGTTGGACAGACACACATCTCTGACATATTATTGCTATATATAACTCTAATGGCTATATTGTGTTTGCAAAGAGTTGCCGTTATATCAAGCACACATGGAGCAATAATTTTATAGCCAATGGAATCGTGTTTCTGCCTTTACGAATGTGAGTTCAATATTTAGTCTCCTTGACCAATTTCTGAGAAATATATCTGGGTCTTTAGTTTGCTAGATGTTTGACTTTCTTCATCAGCTAGTTGCAAACTTTGTTTGTCTGACATTTGGTGTTGGGCTGATAGTATAGTGTTGGTTTATTGGAGCTTGAAAATAGCTGAGACTAAATTATACAGTAAATGTGCTGTTACCAAAAACAGAGTATTGAACTAAAAGAGGCTAAAAAGCTGTGTAGAGCTGTCGAGTTGATTGATAATTTTCTTTGAGTTTTTCTCTACACCTATTTTGTTATAAATTGTTGATAATATAAAAAAAGGATAAATACTGTTTTGAATGTTTTCAGATTATGTTTATTTATGCAGCCGCTTAAATGTGCATTGTGTAGGATTTATTTTATAGTATTTAACCTTTATTTTACCAGGCAAGACATTAAGAACAGTTTCTTATTTACAACAACAGCCTGGCAAGTGCCAAAAAACAACAAAAGTGGCATCTGGTGGTGAGATGAATACTCCTCCCCTCACACTTCCCTTCCAAGCATGTAGGAGAAACTATGGTTGCCATGAAACTCGCAAAGGGCCCTCTCTAGAGCCAGTGTTTGGTTTGTCCATTCTGGGCTACTGTAGAAACATGGCAGCGTCCATGGAAGAGGACCTGCTCCCTATGTAGATATAAAGGGCTCATTCTAAGGTAACAAAAACACAATGGCTCTTATTTTCAGGTGATAATACACTAATTAAAACATACTTATGAATATTATATTCTATTTCTGTCAAGTCTATTCCACTAGATGCTACGAAATTCTACACACTGCACCTTTAATTTATGAACTGGTGTCGTTCAACAAAGTTTTTGCAGGCCTTCACACTTTGTCCAGCCAGAATCGCCAGGCAAAAAAAAAGGTAGCGGTGAGATATTTTGAAAAGTACATGTTGGAGCCCTGTGTGATGCTGACCTTTACCTCTGTGATGCAACCCAGGCCAACACACCATGATTGGGGGAGTCGGAAAGGACAGGCTGCAACATGCCCTTTGTTGTTATGGAGCACACAAACAGATTCTCACAATGAATTTGAATTTGAACTAGATGAGTGTATTGAATTTGCATGAATCAGTCTCATACAGCCATCAAGTTATTAAAATGTGGTCGCGAATAGCTTAAATAACAAGTAGACTGACAAATGTTGAAATACTTAAGAGGGGCCAGTTGTGTATTGATTTTGACCTTTAACTTGACAAGTGTACAGCTGTAAGCTTCTTAAACTTTTTTATTTAACCCCCTGTCAACTTAGCTTTAATGGCAGCTCTGGGAATGTGATACATAAAGGAGAAATAAGAAGCTGCTTACAGCCAGTGTTATTCACTTGCTTGTAAATGATTTACTTAACATACAATTTCTGTTGTGGTCTCTTCTCTCACTGTTCTTTGTGTCTGCCTCTCTCTCTCTCTCTTCTACTTCCCTGTTAACTCCTCCTCCCACTGCTCGACTCTGATGGATGGCGTTTGTGTTCACATGCTTGTTATTGGCCAGAGCTCCAGGGCTCAGGCGTTAGGTTGTGTTTATGAGAGGAGCCTGCACTGATTCCATGATAAAACCAGATGTTCCCTTACAAGGCTTCAAGCCTCCCTGATCTAGCTCTCATGTCCATATCAGGTATAACCTTCCTGTTGTACTCAGGCCTCCCATCCTCCAAACTATAGATCGCTATTGCGCTCTTCAGTGGTCAAAAAAGGTTGCATGTGAAGGACATACATCACACGTTTGCACTTTGATACATAAAAACAATCTAAGTTAGAATTTGCTGGGAGTTTGGACTGATGTTTAAGACTAGTTTTCTGGTCAGAATAGATCATTTACAATAAAATATAGTGGTTAACTAATTAATGTAAAATATCATGAAAACTTATAATAATAACAGCACAGTTTCTGTGTTTTTCTGTAACAAAGATATTTCAAAAGAGAAATGTAGCTTACATCTGAGATCTTGGAACCAGTGAATTTTGGGCATTTTTGCTTGATAAATGACTTAACCTTTTAATTGATTATTAGCATTGCTCTCTATAAATTTTCTGTTGATCGGCTATTTAATTAATCAGCTACTCGTTTCAGCACTGAATCTTTTATAAAACACCTTCACACAGCAGCATATCAGCATGTCCAAAATGATCTGGCCTGTCTTTTGTAATAAAGTTACTTAGTCCTTATATAGCTAAACCTAATATGACTAAGTCCTGATATACAATACCAGTCCAAAGTTTGGAGACACTTTTCTCATTCAAGGGAAGTGGGAGGGTGTGTCCAAACCTTTGATCCATACTGTAAATATGTTGGGTATATTGGGTACAGCTGCCATGATCAATAAGTATACTAAAGATTTTCAAGGATTGGAACATAAAGTAAGGAGTCATAAAAAAATCACTATCCTTTTCATCTAACAGATAGCAGCCTGACTGTTTTCCAGTCCGCTCCATTGTATTATGCTGAAGGCCTATCAGATGCAAAACACCACACAGCAGTTTATAACACTATGACACACGATTTACAACTTCAGTTGAACTTCACTGTTCTCGTTCAAGTAATTTAGCTGGGATGTGTGCTTGCACATATAGTATTTAATAAGCAAACACAGTACATTGCTGGATGACATTTGTGTTGCGTTATATTGGATTGTGTTGCATTGCATTGTGGCGAAAGTTGAGCCACATTCAAGTTTTTTTTCTGGACAACCCTGTTTTTTCTTTAAAAAACAACAACATTTTAATGCCGTAGCCTGCTGCAGTCTCATTGAAATTTTTGTCTTAGCTCCATACCGATTGTCAGACCAATAACAGCAATGCAAGGGGCTGTCTTGATGGGAGTGTGTTGTTTCAGGTATGGGTGAGACAATGAAATATGATCCAGGAAGTCTGCTTTGACTAATAGATCCATGAGTTTGAAGGCTTATCAGATGCCAAAACACTGCACTACAGTTTTACAGGATTTTACATCTCTGAAAAATTAGCACAGCTGCAATTATTTTCTCTTTTGTCACAACAATTGCAAGGTGATTCTTGTAGAACAGAATGGAAGAAACGCAGTGTTCACATTCCAAATTAATCTACTGCGCTTGCAAGTATTTGAATGTCCAACGCAGTGCCTTGCCACATGGCGTTGCATTGCATTGTAGCAATAGTTGAGCCAGGTCCATCGAGGACTATCAATTTCTTTTCTGTGCAGTCCTCGTGGGCATTGCAGTTTCTGTTTCATACCTGTATTTTGAATGGTTACAAAAAAGATTGTTAACATTTAAACCTAAAATATATGTAGAAATGAAAAGCCATGCAGACAAAGGGCAATATTACATCTCCATGTGTACAGGATGTGAGATCTTGCTTTGCACAGTAAAGCCCTCTGATCCAGGGCTGCCTGGGCACAGTTTCAACAGAAAACATTCGCACTGAGATCACCTTTGTCCCCTGGCATATATTGAGTCTTTGATAATACCAGCTTTAAATGGGTTGTTGTAAACCAAACTTTAAGAGATGTATAACAACACAGAGAGGCCAGACAGGCAGATCTAGTTACTTATTGTTCCTTAATAAACAGCTGCTTAATTTTTTTTTGATGACACACGAAGCTCTCTTCAGACTCTGATCGTACATTCAGTGCGTCACAAGGTCAATGGTCCTTTTAATAATTACTTGTGTTAACACTGGGTAAACCTGGGATATTTATATGAACCTGCAGATCAGCAAATCAATGTCAGCAGAAAGGACTTTGAGAAGTACAATTCAGAATATTTACACTTGGGCTCTCTGCCACCAGTCTCCAAAGGTCAAACATGCCTATATTCTTGCCAATCTCTTGTGATAGCGATGAATTGCTGCGGTCCAGGTCAACAGAAAATTTAAGCTCAGATAAAATGTAACCTGCATATACAGCCTGCACTGCCTGCAACTATTTATAGGGGCATGATTTACTGAGTGGTTCCCTGTAAACGTGAGATCAAAGTCATGCTCAGATTAAATCCCTTAATGTGAAATACATTTTGTTGCATAAAATCTTATGTGTAATGTATTGATTTAATCACTTTTAAAAAAGCTAAACTCTGTTAATGAATACAAAATTTAAATATTTGTGTTAGAGTTTGGCTATGTGATCTCTTCCATGTTCATGCAAAATAAAACAGACGTGCAGAGCAGCTGTGAAGTTAAGGGACAGAGTTTCAAACACCACGTCTAAATAAATTCTTTGTAACTGTGACCTATCTCCTAGCAGTTTATACGATTATATTTTTCGATTTTTCTGGCATTTCTAATTTACCAGATAGCACACAATTGAATTAGAAGAGAAAGGAAACAGATACCAAGAAAGATGCATGGTGTCAGTCAGATTCAAATACAATTTGGTCTGTCTTTCTTTGTATGTTTTTCTTTAGTTTAGTTTTTTGTTGTTGTTGGACTTAATAATACTACAAGTGGTGTGCGTGCTGTGTTTTGCCAATGCTGGTGGCAGCTGCCTACTGAGTTTTGATGTTGAGTTTGAGAAAACGCTTTGTGCCGTTTGAGCATGAAACATACCATTGTGGGAAAAAGTTCATCATTGACGTACTATGGTTGACCTTACTCAGGTTGTGGCATTTATGTTGTTCCTGCATGTTGTGTTTGTCATTATGCAAGCTTCACTCTGTCTGGCAAGCAGCCAACTGCAGAAACGTCAGTGAGAGTCTATGCTGACGGTTAAACTGAAATTTTTGTCTCTGGTTAAGCTACAAATTTCTTATCAATACGTTTCATCTTGTCATTTATCTCTCTATAAATCACAAGGTTGTAATAGCGGGAGAGTCAGTTTGTTGTTGTTGTTTTTTGTCTATGATAAGACTGGGTCATATCACCAACAATTAGTGTCACAGTAACTTAACATATTTAACTTGATAACAATAAATTGAAAAAGGAAATGACGCTGAAGGATTATATCTTAAATATGCTAAATTATTTTAAATTGCTATGTAGTTTTAATGGCTTACATACTTTGTATTTCAGTGGTATTTTTGGCTGGATTTTGGCTACATCCAAATTTCTCACATGTACATTTTAATTTAAATGATGCTAAAAAAGGTGCATGATTTAACAAAAGTAGAACATTACTTACATCTCTATTAAATAAAGTAATGTAAAAGTAAATAAATAATAATAAATATAAATAAATAATAAAACTGCCTTAGAGTGACAAAAATGACATGTCTATGCAGCACTTTCTTTTGCATTTGTGCTTATTTGCGCTTGACTTTTTTTTTCACTATTTTAGTGGATTTTCCTCAACATCAAGCATGGGAGACACTAAGTAGCTGCTGCCCTATTTCTTTTGAAAAGGCTCCATAATGACCTCTTTGGCTTTCCTCCCACTGGTATACATGTATGAAACTCTGTCCCCCCGGCTGTAATTTCTTTGGGGACTGCGGCTGATTCCATTTCTGTTTTTACTTTTAGTTTATGGTTGGGACATGGTGTGAAGCAATATAAATCTTATTTGTGGGATAAACAAAGTTGGCAGTTTGCTGTGGGGTCTGAGAACTTCCCCTTGTGTGTGGGTTTTTGTCTTTTTTCCCCTTCTCTTTTTTTTTCAAATTAAACAAAAGAACGTAATTATTTTGTTTTTATATCAAAATGTAGGCTATATCTCAAGCCTTGTAAAACTTGATGAAATGGGAATTTTTTCTTGTAAGTATCACTAGTGGTCGGTAACTTATACCACTTTATGCCAAAAAGTCTGAATTGTCCCTTTACACAAGCACTTTTGCTGAACAGCGGCTATTGTGGCCACTAGTGACAGGTAGATTGTGGTAGATTGTACAACATAGTGTAACAGTTGCACAAGTAGAGTGAACTGAATGAGTAATGCTCGTTACACAGCAATATCTATTTCAGGTCTGCTAATGTTAGCTAACGGCCACCAAAAGCTACTGGTCATTCCAAACCAAGTAAGGCTGTAGCGGCAAAACCTATGAGTGTATTGAAGTGAGAAAGGGCATGTTTTATTGCTTAGACTCATTTTTAAGAGAATTAATATCACAGACATCACATACTATACTATTAAGTCACATACTAAAGCCCTGTTTCAACCAAAAGTTCCAGGTTCATTGGTACCAGAGGAACTAATTTCAGGAACCAAACTTGGAACCAAAAGTCCCTGTTGTGCAGTCCGTTTGCATTTCCACTGCATCTGAATGAATTAAAAGGAGAAAAGTAGAGGAGGAAAATAAAACTGAAACTAAGAGCGTCTGTCACCACAGTAAATCATCTGTTGAGTGTTTGCTGGTTATTTATTTCTACTATAGAAAGTAACCGTCATCAAACAATCAGAAAATAATGTTTTCTCTCACCCTTTTCTAAAACGAATCAGGAAGCCAACAGCAAAGCCTAACTTAAAAGTTTTAAGTATTTTAACATTAAATAGATAATAGAGTACTTCCTTGTTTTATGAATGAAGTGATACACAAGTTGAAGCAGCCAGAGTGTGTGTGTTTGACCAATCAGCGATGAACATTCCTAAGTTCCTGTACCTATGGAAAGTACTACCCCCCGAGAAGGGATGTCTTTGGGGGGTAAAACTATCCGGTGGAAATGCAGGTAGCAGAACTGAGTTCCTCTAAAGGTTCTTAGTCCCTGGGGAAGGTTCCTGAGGTGGAAACACGGTTTAAGGTACGCGGGTGTGTCCTAGTCAGCTCTATGCTAACTTCAACCACAACCAACAGTCCTGAACTGAGTTTATGCAGAAAAGGGGTTTTCAAATGATGGTGACACGTTCCTCTTATGAATGTGCATCTGTTAAGTCACCGGTAGTAAGAATGCTTTGCTGACAGACATTCAGGTCAGCCAAGGATGGGCTCAAGAATCCTTTCATTCGTCATCTGCACTGATAACCATCTTGTACTGCATGACATCTCAAACTTTTGTTGTGGAATGTTGAGTTCCTTTTATTTAACTTACAACAATGCTTTCTTTTTTGACAGCTATAACAGAAGGCGCTGACGAACTTGTTGCTCAGTCCTGTTACTTGTCTATGTGTTCATCTTTTAAAATATTTTCCGCAACACAATACACCCAAACAAAGAAAAAATACTTAGTGAGCACAATAGCTGAAGTGAAATGAATAGATCAAGATAAATGGCTCCTTCCTTGTGCGTCACACTGACTATTAAATATGTGGTGAAATCCTGATATTCTCAAGTTCGGTTACTCTGCCAGCGCAAAACTTAACTGTGGTCTCACAGTAAATGTTACCTAAATCAATTTCTAATTATGTTTTTCTGTAGTGATTTATGTTGATTTAAAAAAAAAAAAAGCTTACAAGCTTTGAAATGTGTAAAAGCCCTAAAGAATTCAAATTCACAAAAGCTAAAATAAGAAATAACCTTAAACCAATTCAGCTCTCAGTGATCTAGTTATCCAGCTATATTCTTTTCCTTTATCCAGGTCAGGCCTCTGGTAGCGACAGAGCAGGTAGAACAACCCAGACATCCTTTCACAGAGCAACTTCCTCCATCTACTTCTTGTGGATGCCAATGTGATCTCAGGTCAACAAGGAGAAACAGTAAATCTGATTATGTGAAAGGTCTGCTGGGACCCTTAAAACTCTTCCGCCACTTTCTCTTGAAATGAGGACACACCTGCAGCCTGGGATGTCTAGTCTTGCCTTCCCTTACTGAGCCTAAGAGTGTTTTCATCGTAGCCTCTCTAAACTCATTCTACACCCATGCTTTCGCTTCTACAACTATGGCAGCTGCAGCCTTTCTGGCCTGTTAGTATCTTTCTGCTAAATCCTGAATCCACCAGCAGGTTCTTGGGTCTCCACCATGATGGATGCCAACCAGCTTTTGGCCACAGATCCTTGCTGCTCCTTCACCCACAGAGGGGTGTAACAAGGTCATTTTTCCTCCCCAAATCCCCAACCTCCTTCACGATACAGGAAAGGGTTTAAAGTGGTGGGAGCTGACACCGATCAGACTTTCACAAGGCATTCTCAGCACACACACATTTCTCATTTGGGATTATCAAGTTCGTCTAGTCGCCCTCTGCCAACTGATCAGACTCAAAAAAAAAAAAAGACAGAGATCACTTGACAACTTGGACTTTTTCTTTCCCCAGGTGTCCAGAACATCTGGCCATACTGTGTGTCTGATGATATTGAGAAGGAGCACTATCCAACTTGGCTTAGCACACAGAAATTTCCTGCCACTTCCCAAAAGGCCCATAGAGCACAGTTGTAACTCTTCCACTCAGTTTTTCTGTCAGACTTGTTCTGGTCCATCTGCTTTTTGCTGGGGACACATCTGGCTGACAAATTCACAACAGCCAGGAAGCAGACAGCAACTGCTATCTTCGCCGCTTCAAAGGAATTAGTGGGTGTGTGTCTATAGGCCTTGTGCTGTGTGTCTACTGACTCATGTAAACAAAACGCCATAGTAAAACCACATGCTATGCCCCTGAGATAAAAGATGAGAGGGTGTAGGCGACTCATTCTGCAGCAACAAACTGCGCCATAAGTGAGTCTTTGAGGAAAGGGACCATTACGGACGTAACCCAGACAGACTTGGATGTAGAATTACTGTTGCAGTTGATAAGTTTTTTTTTTTGACCTAGTTGCCTGTTCAGGTTTTTGGCAGCATTTTTTTTTAGTCTTAGTCCTGAAATTGAGAGTCCATGTGAAATTTAGCAAATTTTCAAACCTATTTTTAGTTTGCTCTGATCTTAATCAGTGGATTTGTCGGTAAACCTGTTTTTCCCCCTTGGTTCAGTTTCTTTTTACACAGAAAATGTATCACTAAAAGCCACATCAGAATGTTCACTCTGCTCGTTGGTCAGAAGTGTCTGATTGCTATCTGCTAGCACCTGCTGATTTTGCTCAGCCATTCAGATCAAACTTGCAAAGTATGCCTAATAGTTGGGTCAGGTTGAGGTTGTATCACGTTCCCACGCACAAACGAACCACTCCAGAATTCCAAAAACAGTTCCTTAAAAAGGTCTTGGTGCATTGGTTTTGGTCCACACCTGAGTACGATTGCTGTGTTCAGATTTGACCAAATCAATCATTTAATACAAGAAGTTTCATTATACAGCTTCAGCTTACATGTAATTTTATACCATACAATTCTATTATTCTGTTTCGTAACGTACTATTCTTTTTAGTTGTTTATCGTCCTTCCTCTCCCCTGGAAATTAAAATTCTTCATCAATTTGGTCACATCATCCTGGGAATCGATGGACTAGCTGTTTGTGTTTAAATTCTCTTTACTCTACATCTTCTGAGAAACAACTAAAATGCTCATCCCTGCAAACTATATCTACAGCACAGACAACGTATCACACTGATTGTGGTTTTATGCTGCTGGGAAATGCAGAAAATCAACCGCTAGAATGACACCACAAAATACTTTTTGGAACGTACTGAACATCACAAACTGATGTTATCTTGAGTAGGTGGGTGCATCAGTTACATCAAAGCTAAAGATGTCCCACACAAACCACAGCTGAACATGATGATGCATACAAATTTGTGAATAGTCCCTATTACTTAGTTTTGTTTGCTTAATTACACTCCAGGCCAGCGGGCGTGCATGGAAAGGCATCTGTAACTTAATACAGACACTGGAATTAATGTAGCATAATCCTCAGAGAGCAACAACAATGGCTGTCTGGAGAGAGACAAAGGCTGATGAGGGAATATTGGAAAGATTGGGAAAGGTGTTTGTGACAAAACTCAGGCATATAACCTGGAGGTAGATCTTTCTACTTTGTGGATGTGTGACGTGTCACATCAAAATATAGTTTTCAAAGCCTGTATTTACAAGATAGTTGTCACACATCTGTTTGTTTAGTTATAGATTAGTCAAAAGGATGCTGGGCTGCAGAGGGGTAAAGGAAAACAAATTAGTTTTCACCATTTTCCACAAAACTGACCTCAAACTGTGTCATAGTGGCTCAGAGCAATCCTGTAATATGATGAAAAGGCACCAGCAAATTATTTGGACTATCTTTAGGTATGCATCTTGTGTTTCACCCTGGATGCTTTAGTGGAGAAATTTGTAAGGCATTCATCTGTGCCACATAAATAGATCAATAGATAAACAAATATAATGACACCAAATTGAGCAAAGTACCAAAAGTCATCCTCATCTGTCCTCTTGGTTCTTCTAGTATTAAAACTCTTTTCAGATGGGAGACTCTCCTGGATTTGTTGTGAAGTTACACCAGATCTCTCCCTGTGCTGTTGTCTGCTACTTCTGCCATCAGTTCAGTGTTGCTGCCCTGTTAGCTTCCTATAGGACATGGGAACATGGTGTGAAACTTATAATGTTACATTTAGTAAAATAATGCTACACTGATACACCGTACCACACTTAGAAACGTTGTTGTTGCATGGCCAGTAACCTGTACTGCACTGTGCTTGAAGTTTCATCTTATAATATCACTTAGCCTTTATCAGGGTGGCTAATAATAGTTTGCATGGACTGGTCTTCAGAATGGACCTTTAAAACCAAACTCAGAGGTCAGTTTCATGTTGCATTAACATTAATGACTCATTAACAGATGGCAGGCCAATTTCTCTCATAGCCCCAGCAATGTAGTGGGGGTAAACACAGCATTTTATTTGTGGTTTAGAGTTGTTGATGGGAACTGAGGAGTGGGAACCATTTTCTGAAAGTACAGCAGAAGCAGATGTATAAATATATAACCCATAACCTACTTTGTGATAGGCTACGTTACAAATTAGGTCATGTCATAGGGTGTCAGAGGGGGCAAAGTTGGCTTCTTACATGTCAATATATATAAAGCAGAAGTACATTGTAAATTAGGATTTAGATCAAATTTATAACAGAAGGCAAACAGGCATCATTATTTATTTTTTTCATAAATGTTTGCAACTTGAACACCTTTATTCAACAACTAAATAAACCACAATATGTGTCTTTCTTGTACAGGGACAAAGTCACAAAACTGTCCCCTTTTGAAATTTGGCAGTTAAGATTTTGCCTTATAAGGACCAATCATTATATAGTGTTTAAAATAATGTTTACAATTAGCATCAGACTCAAGTTCTGTTCTTTGTTACCATTCTCTACTATTCCCTGTTTTCCAATCAGTAATATTTCTCCACACCTTTCCTTTGCATACTTCATTAGCTTACCCTGGTATGTTACCAACCATATCGACAGTTCACTGTACATTTTTCTGAAAAAATTCTGTGGTCTAGTGTGCCCAAAAATAGTGTCTATATCTTTTTCTCCACATGTAAACAAACACCAGTTGCTGACATGGCAGATCAGCTCCTGAAATACTCTAAATGCAGTATGATGTGACATTGATTCCAAAGCGTATTTCATGCTCTTCATTAGCATGGGTGTCTCCCCATTGAGCTTACCCTGGCTTCTATAAATACCCACAAACTTTTCCACTGTGAAGATCTTTGGTGGCATTTAAAATTGTAACTTTGTTGGGTGAAATGAACAAGTTATGTGCTTTGTGGTGTAGTTTTTATAGATCCATCTATTAGGATTGAGATAAGACATTGAAACCTGTAGTTCACTCTTTTAAAGGGACGTCTATAGGGATATTTTGGCAACACATAGATAAGAACTGTGACAGTTAATTGAGTGTTATTTTTATGGAACATGCACATAAATAAGAATGAAAAACCACGGATTGTCCTTTAGAACATGTAATTTTATCCAACAGTGGATTTTTTGTTTTTCACTGCTGTTAAACTGTTTGTTTCTCTCTGTTGTCTTATAAAGACTTGCAGAAATGTAACTTGGATTTTTACAACTAGAACTAGGAGACATCAGACTTGTAACTGTTAACTTGTTCATGCCTTGGGTGATTGGAATTTTCAACTATTTTTGGGTTGACATGTAATTGGCAGTATTTGTTTTTTTAATTCACTGGGTCGGTGCCAAATTGGATCAAATACACACACCATGCAAGTGTGTGAAGCAATAGATATGATCACAGAAGTAAATAAAAATACCGCAGATGACATTATAGACGCTGGCTTTTGCAGGGCAGACGCTGAACAACACCAGTCCAGTGAAGTGGTAGATGAGTGTGAAAGAGAGGGATGACATTTTGCACGAGCTCCTTTCCCTAGTCAAAGAATTTTCCATGGTCCTGCCAGGTTGCCCTGACGACACTGGTGACAGCCATAGGCGGACTAGCCATCTGGAGTACCCATGAGTTTTTGCCGTTGGGCTGGTTGACCTGTGGGCTGGTGCTGAGCCAAGCAACACTGATGCAAAAAGATTTTTACAAGTGTTTGGTGCTGTAGATTGTCTGGCTGGCTGCACTGGGAGGAGGTACGGTATCTCTTCCCACCATTCATGAGCAACTGCTTAGTCAGTTCGTACTTTCCCCATGCACCACCTTCATTCTTTTATCCACTCAGCAGACAGTGGCAGACTGCGTTTTGCAATGATGACTTTGACGAACCAAACATGGAAAAGCAGCTGGTCAAAACATGTGGAAAAGGGTGAAAAAAAAAACAGAGAAAAAATGAAGTATATTCAGACAACTGTTCATTCTTGTATTTGCCACACAGACAGTAGAGCAACTGAATGATATATTGATGAGACAATCTATCAGCATGGTAGAATACTGATTGCTTCAAGTACTTCCGTGCTATTTGATCTATTTTAATTAAACAAATATTACCATAAATGTACAGTCAGTATTTTATGCATTTTACATTTTATTGTATGATCGGACAAATAATACAGTATTATCATATTAAAATTCACATGTTTTTTAAAACAAGAAAAGTTTTCCTTAATATTTTTGTCAAGATTAAATAAAATTTCAAGTAAATGATAAATATACACAGGTAAATGTTAATTAATAGTAAACATGACATTTGAACTGACTGACTCAGAAAAGATCGGCGGCATGTTTCCAGCTTTGTGATTAGTTTTCTACGTCCATCAGGTCTTTAGCTAAGAAAAAAGCAGTCACGCTCAATGTTGCTTTTTGGGCCTTTTTTATGTGGTGTAATAATGGCCACAAACCCAGGACGTCATTGATTCTTGTTGACATGAAGCTCCTTTAATGCTGCAGTTGCAGAAGAATTAATATTAGCATGTTCGTGTTCTTTTCAGTCACTTTTTCCTGTCTGGGGTTGTACTTGACACATTTTGCAGAGTCTCTTTCAAAGCTTTCTTGTCACTTAAAACATCGAAACCACATCCACGTAATTGATGTTGTTTTTTTGTCATTAACTTCCTTATCTATAGTTTGGGGTTAACGTAAGTTCACTGTTGAACTCCTTCTCTGTGGTTTCACTGGTATAATTTAATTTTCTCTACTTGCCACTTGATAAACACTTATAATGTGTTTTATTCTGGATTCTTCAAACACTATAATAAGTTTGTTGACTTAAATGTGTCAGTAATACATTTATAGTGAGCCAGTCTGGGTCAAAAGTTCAGACAGTTTTTTTTTTTTTTTAAATCTGTTCCTTCCTTCAGTCGCCTCAACTGCTGGCCTATCATCAGCTAACCTGCCTGAGTTTTGGCACTGAGCTACATGGCCAGCCTTATTCCAACAGTTCAAGCTATGTCCAACCAACAGGGCACACACACACACACACACACACACACACACACACACACACACACACTGCAGACCTCTCATCTGGTTTGCTCTCTTTCCTGAACACAGTCTTAAAAGAATCACGCCTGCCTGTGCTTTTTTTCCCTCTCTCCATATCATCTTTTCTTCCCATGCGTGTCTTGGCAGCCAGAGCCCAGTTCTCATTATCAGCGTGTGCATGTGCTGAGGGCTGCTGACGCTGTGTGTGTCGCTGCCGACTGACGTCAGCAGTGCCGTACTCCTCTCCATACAAATGTCCTGCCTGCCTGTCTGCCTGCCATTGATACCTTTTCTCTGTCCCCCCCACACTCTTATTAGCGTGTTTTTATCAGTTCTAGCAATGTCCCCACCTCTCACACCACAGTGCTGGAGCCTAGCTAATATGACATGCAGGTGTAACTAACCGGCTGTCTAATAGCTTGCACAAGTTTATAGACTCCTGTTGGGAAATATTTACGACTTGTCTCACGTTAAATAATTGTGTGTATGCGAAATGTTATTTTCATGTGTACTGTTTTTTTTTGCCAGTGTATGTATGTTAGTGATATTGTCTGTTTTGTCTGTGTGGGTCTCTGTCTGCCTTTGTGTGTGTATAAATATAGTACTGTTATTTCCCTTTTGGAAATTGTTGCACTATAAATAACCTTCATACACATGCACATGTAGGTGTGAACATAGATGCGAGGCCTGTTTGTGTGTTTAGAAGATGGCATGAAATTAAAAGTAGTGAAATGTATGAGGAGTAGAGAAGATATTAAACAGGTAGGTCCACATATTCTCAGTTGCAAATATGAACATTATATGATATTGATTAGGGCTGAAACTAACAATTATTTTCACTCGATTCATTCGACAATTATTTTCTTGATAAATCGTTCGTTCGATAAAGTCAGAAAATGGTGAAAAATGTTGATCACCAGTTCCCAGTACCAAAATGGTACCTTAAATGTTTTGTTTTGTCAACAATCTTCAACCCAAATATATTCAGTTTACTATCTAAAGAAACAAGAATATTTACATTTGGAACCAGAGAATTTTAGCATTTTTTACTCAAAGAATGACTCAAAATGACAGAGTATCAAAATAGTTGTTGGTTAATTTTCAATCAGTCATCTACCTGATTAATCAGCTAATCTTTGCAACTCTAAAATTGATAATTAGCAGTTGCAAAAATGTCCCCACAAAACTAGACTATTGACATCTAGAAATCTTGGTTTACAGTCATTTATAGTTATCAGTGTTCTAACTCTAAAGTGAGCCTTGAACAAAGTATTCAGATCCTTTATTTAAGTAAAAGTAGTAAGACTACAACATAAAAATACTCAATTTAAAAAATTAACTTAGAGAATTAGATTTACTTAAGAATCCAAAGTAAAAGTACTTATGCAGAATGGCTTTTGTTATATTATTATTGTTATGTATTATTTTATCGGATTATTATTACAAAGATTTGATACCGTATGTATATTGTGTGTGTGTGGCGTGTGTGTCTGTGTGTGCGAGCGTATGATGGCATGTGTACGGGAGTCTTAAGTGTCAGCAGCTGAGTTGTGCGTCTGTCATGTGTCTGCCCGCATGTCATGTTTTCATAACATCGCTAAAGAAAATATCTCCCGTTCATTGAAAGATTTTAATCTCATCACTTGCAGTAGGCCCTGACTGTAAATAAGTTGTTGCTTGGCATACAGGGCCGGCTTTAATAGCAGTGCTGGTGGTGGCAGTGGCGGTAGCGCCCATTCAGCCAGCTTTTCCTGTTTCTGTACTGTGTGAGAGTCGGAGAAGCAGTCCCATGTTGTTGTGCATTGTGCACAGATTGTGCAGCAGTAAGGAGAGCAGCAGAGACCAATAGTTAGATGTTAACAGATTATACACATACTGTGGTATATTTATGTGGCACACTAAAGACTTATGGGTGTCCTACTGGGTGTGTAGTGTGTGTGTGTGTGATTGAAAGAGTCAGTAGAAAATGGATTTGTCAACAAAACATGATCCTTTGGTTGAGTTAAATGAACGCCAAGCACACGTCTAAGCGCACATCTATTTGTGTCTCCATCTTTATCTCTTGTCCTTTACTCGTATCCCCTCCTTAATGGCATCCTCTCCTTCAGCTTTTATCCGTCTCCCTCTCTGTTTCAGCCCTTCTGTGTCTCTCTCCGTAAACAAGCAGAAGGCCAACAACTCTGTCCTCCGGCCGTCTCCCGCCATCCCGTTGCCATGGTGTATGTAGCATTGTTTGCTGGCCTCTATGTCGGGTTGCCATGGCAGGGCTTATTTGCCATATTAAATGTTTGGCAGCATTGTACAGATGCTGATGACAAACACCCAACATCCCACTTTGATCAATGAAACAGTTACTGATTAGAGAAGATGGGATGGAGCCACTTATCTATTTAACAATCTCAGTTCATGTATGGGCCATATGCAGAAACATAAATGTATAAAACCTAACAATAATGTTAGAGACAGAGGAGACATTTTTAAACCGGCCATTTAATTGTGTTTCTGTAATATGTTATTGTGTTTTTCTTCTTAGATCAGAAACCTGCTCTTGTAGCTTTTCAAAGATGGACATGTTGTCTTAAATCACACAATTTAGAACAATAGTGAAAAAGGTGCATTTTACGTTTAAGTTAACAAATATTATTTAGAGCTCTTTCATTTTAAAGTGTCATATTGGAATTTTTGCCATTGCTGGATGTGATATCACGTTTAATCCAATAATGCAGTATGCTTTGATAATTCATGACAATGTGATGAGCTGCTTAGATGTTAAATTGAAGGATATATGAGAGTGGTCAGGTGTTACATTGAGTGTGTGTTCGCATGTTTAGTTGAGCTTGTTTTGAGGTACTTGTCAAATGAGGCCTATACATGTAATCCTCTATGTTTCTCCCTCTTGTGGCAAGGGGTGAGACTGCATGATTGCTCTTTGAAGGGAATGTTTACTGCGTGGATTTTACATGGCAAAGTGCTGTATTTCTCCTTGTGAAAAACTAAAGGCGGACCTAAACCTCCCCTGGGTGTCCTTTTTGTCCTGAGTTGTCAGAATGGATTATATATAAGCTTTATGTTGTTTTTTTTTTGTTTTTATGTGATATGCTGACAAAAGTGATAGATTTCAATTGTTTCACTCAAAGATGCATGTTTTAAGACATGTTTTAAGCCATATAAACTTAAACATTGGAATAATAATTCATGTTTATAGTTTATCCATAAAAAAAAGTTTAATCACTTCATTAGAAATAAATAAAATAACATCTACTCCTTTTACCTTATTAAAAATCCAAAATCTGTGAATATGTAAATACTGTTCATGTCAAAAGTTGAACTGCTGAACTCAAGATGTCTTCCTACTTCACTGAAGTGTCCGTTCTCAGTGTTTGTGCACTTGAGGCTTCAAGTTTCATATCACACCTGCGTAAGTTGCATACTAGAGCACGAGAGGCTCCAAGCTAGGTGTGACTTCACAAATCATGCTGATAGCTACAAGTCTTAAACTCTGATTTTCTGTTAACATGGAGAAACTTTCCATTTTCAGTAGCTGAACATGAAAACAGCCCTCTATAATGTCAAACTCTGCACAGTGAGGATCAAATATTCAAGTGAAGTAACAATAAGCTAAACACATTTTTGAGTGGAGGGAGACTTTAACTATTATTATAGTTCTCATGGCTGAAAAAAATAGATGCATAAATAAAAAATAAATAAAAATACAATATGACTGTACAACAGACCTAATGAAGTGGTTACTGCACTATAAAATTTTATATCAAATTAGTATTTATACTCAAGTTAGAGGTTTAGGTTATTTCAGGTCCAGCAACTTTGTGTTACACAACCTGCACCAGCTTTGACTGTAAACTGCTGTAATGTGTGAGAGCTCCTGTTTGGTTACCAACAGATAGCATGGAAATGCTGCTGATTGACGTAGTTGCAGCCAGATAAGATCTCATAGTTCCATTGTAGACGCACCATGGTGGTTTTAGTGGTTTGCTTTTCTTCTTTTGCTTTCAGTGAAAGGCCTCTCTCTGCTGTCGCTAAGGCAGCGTGCATTCGCATACCTGTAGTAGAAAGTGCATCATGTGGTGCAGGAAATCCTTAATGTAAACTGTTACTACACTGTGTGTTTAGATAACCGGCAGCATAGACTAGCAGAGTGCTCTGTCGCTCTGTTGCTGACCCGCTGGTGCCCTCACTGAAAAGTCATAAGGCAGTGGACTGAAACTGGAGCATAGGTCAAACTTTCTATGCAAATACATTTCATATTCTCTGCTATGAACACACACAGAAATCTGATTACAATATGTAACTGACAGTTTATGTGTCTCTCTTCTGTTTTTCAGATGATCTTATGGGACTGGGATCTGAAACACTGGTACAAGCCACAGTATCAGGTCAGTAGTGTTCTTACTCCAGCTCACATGTTTTCAATGTACATGTGCACTGAAACACAGCCTGACACTGAGGTCTTCTCAGATTGAGTGATCTCTTCAGTCCACCGGTAAAAGCTGTCTATAAGTCACCTTTGGGACATTCAGTTCTTTCCTGACATTTTTTGGTTAGGTAAAATACACATTGTGTAAAACCTGGCATACGATAACCTTGAAATAGTTGTCATGCCACATTTTATCTTACTCAGACATTCTTTGTCTTGTTTGAACTATTTGTGTAATCTATCAAAGAATTCAGCTCCCACAGACCAAAAGTCACTATTTGTACCTGGTAGACACGGCCAGGTTAGATAGAATATATTCCCTCATGAAACCTGCCTGAAAAGGGAAAGATTACACTTTTTGGGGTTAGACTTGTGTTACATTTTATAGGATTTCACTTAAGATTGACAAAGCCTCTCATATGTATTTTCCACCCGATATACAGTATTGTTTCTGCTCTATAAGAGGCTAGAAGCAGAGTAGAGCGATGAGGACACAACAGGAGAGGAATGGGGTGGGAGAGGAGGTTAGAAACAGTAAATTACAGCAAAGTTAGTCATGGGAAACTTAGATTTCCTAAAGGGAATGAAGATGAAGCGAACAAGAATGTAAAGAGAGGTGGAGGATTACAGTCAGCACTGTGTACCTCATGATCTGTGTGCTTGCCTTGTTGCTCCTACCAAAACACCAGCAATATAACTGTCCCAAACCACCTTTAAGTTACCCACAAGCATTTAGTCAATCAATCAGTTGGTTTACCGTCACTCCACCTGCTGCTGATGTTGAAGTACCCTCCTGTAGGCTGGTAGACAATGTTGTCTTAAAGGATAGGTTCACATTTTTTTCATGTCTATCTCAAAATGTTTTCCACATTCCCATATGAACATCCAAAGAGTAATTGGTAGCTGTTATAAATCCTCCTCTCCATAGTAGCTGTGAAGAGATCCCTTCCTTATGTCTCCAACAGAAGAGATAGGGTCAAAATCCACAGTCCTCTTTTTATGCAGAAATGCATTTTAAAGTTTACATGAGACATCAGCTGTCTGAGTAAAGGGTGTTATTAAACCTGCGTTGTTAAGTCCAGTTAAATGGGACTCTGGTTCTGGTTAAAATGTGAATCTATCCTTTCGGCCATAAGCCAAAAAACATGATCAATCCAAACAGAAACATTTTGAAAACAGGTCTTGTGTGTGCTCTCTGACAGCGCCCTTGCTGTCCTGTTACTTAATCTATGTCATTCATGTGTGCCTACGGCAGGGTGCAGTTAGCGGCAATGGTGTGGACCTTTCGGTCATCAACGAGGCCCGGAACCTGGTGTCAGACCTGCTGATGGACTCGTCTTTGTCACCCCACACCATCTCAGCCCTGCGCAGCGTCTCCAGTCTCATGGGGACGTTCTCAGGCTCGTGCCGCCCCAGGGTAAACCCTTTCACCCCTTTCCCGGGCTTCTACCCCTGTGATGAGGTGGAGGACTCCGTAGAGCGGAGTGACAGGAAGCCCATTAAGGTGGGTACAGGCTTTACTGCTTCAATACATAAAGAGATATGTCAGTCTAATCATTCCAAGACCAAAGACGCAGTAGTAGCTAAACTCAGGAATGAATTAAAAGTTCCTTCAGCATGTCTCCTTCTCAAGAATTGCCACAGTGTGTTGTTAAAGTCTACCGATAGTAGTAGCGTCACATCAATGAAACACATCACATTAGGCAATGTTGAAACAATCAGTGAGCTTCTTCGTCCCCCCACTGGTCTTCCAAATTAAAATGCCAAGTCCCCAGTCCCTGCTAACTCCCACTGGGTTGTTTTGGGGAGGGAGTGCCTCTTTTCACCTGACAGCGAGGAGCTTCACCAGGAAGGTGCAACGGGCACAGAGGTTCACACTATCCTGTCCAGGTCCTTCGCATGACTGTGCACTGTGTTGCACAGTGTAAGGCAGGGGGTTTGCATGGCCTAAGTTAACAAATGCTCCTAATTCTTTGGTTCAATATGCTCTTTGAGTATCATGACCTGCTTCTTCAGTTTGTGTATTTAGGATGTATATATATTAAAGAGTTACTTTTTCCCCATCAGGGTTTGAGCAGCAGAAACAGCCTCCCCACCCCTCAGCCCAGGAGGAGTTCCACCTCTTCATCCTCTGCACTCCCTCCTCTTGACTCCACTTCTTCACGGTGGGAACGCAACAATGGCAAGAGACCCCACCCTGACCTCAACTTGACCAGGTATCAACACCAACTCAGTCCTAGCTATGTCCACAAATACACAAACCCAACTACACACACAAAAACTGTACACTGTACCACCACCTTACATACATCATCTCATCTGGGCTATACAATACCCTGAATCTGCCCAATTCCAAATCACATGAATGATAATAATGATAATGTGGCTGTACTCTAGTTGTGGTTTTCCTGAGGTTGCTCCTCTGTTTACCAGCACCTGTGCACAATTAAGTCAAAGATCTTTTCTTTTTCTTTTTCTGGTCAGCCTGCATAAAAATAATAAATGGGTCATAGCGAGTTCTACAGAAGCAAGAAATCTTAGGAAAATTAGGAAGCTATAATAGAAATAGTACATTTCACATTTTGAGAAATATAGATCACATTTTGTTTTGAATAGAGAAGCTAGATTTGACAGTCAAAACTATAAATATTGTTCTTTTTTCAGAGGTTTCCTGTATTATTTTACATCCCACACTACATATCCATAACATGCTACAGCTTTATCAAAATATCAGAGTCAAAACAGATTTTCTACTCATCAACTCGCCTCATGTTCCCATGTTGTGGTGTTACTTTTATTGCCAGAGTGGAACATTGGTTGTACTACAAACATTTAATATATGTCTGATCTGATATAATAAATTATCATGGAAAGCAACTTATCCTACCCTAAGTAAACATGTCACTCTGTTATCTTTAGTACTTGTCACTGTCCACAGCGCAGTAACTCAATTTTCCTCACAGTTGATCAGTGAGGAGGTAGTTTTCATATTTTGAACCAACAAACAGCTGCATGCAGATTAAGTCTGCAGCATGAGTTGTGGTTTGACCTCCTCCGGCAGACTGAAAAACTAGAATTGAACACAAAGTTAGCTAGTTAACCTGCAAATCCTGTTTGACTGGACAGACCTAGCAGCTGAGAAACAAAGAAAATGTAAATAACTGTAAAATATAGTGTCACCATATACTGGATGTGGCTTTAAGTTTGTGTGAACATTGCAGTGTCAACCTTTCATTGTGTTTCTGCTGACAACAGTATGTGAACCTGTGAGCTCTGTGTGTATTTCAGCTCGCACAGTGAAACCAAAAGCAGAGGGAGTTGTTAACACATCACAGTATCATCTGTTCTCTGAGTAAAAACACTCTTGCCTTGATTTTACAGAGGGACAGAATTAATTTAACTGGATCTTGATAATGGTGTTCGCTGCATTGATGGAAAATCATGTATCTTTAATAATTGTAAATAAATATATTACTCAGGTACAATTAACTGTAACAGCAAATATTTAATATTTAATAATATACTTATTTGGGCACTGAGATGTAGTGTCAATATTACTCCACAGGATGGCAGTAAAGGTCTATCTTATTCCTGAGCAAAACAAAGAGTTATAATTAAATTTAACTTATTCTTTAGAGCCAGTGGTAAATATGTGTATATGTGTCTTTTGTGCTCCAGCTCAGGTCTGTCCAATGGGCCGAATGCAAACCTGCTCACTATTCCCAAGCAGAGGTCGTCCTCTGTTACTCTCACCTACCATGCAGGGCCCAGGCGAGCAGGTGAGACTGAACCATAAACCTTTCAGAGACACTCCATTTTGAATAGCTGCTCATGTTCTTCCTAAATATCACGTCTTTCTCTTTTCCTCCATCCTCTTTAGGCACATCTCCAAGCCTGAGCCCAGTCACCTCACCAAGCCACAGCCCTCCAGCAATAGGTACAGGTTCCTCATCGTCCCTGGTCACTCGATCGCCTGTGGAGTTCCCAGACACGGCTGACTTCCTGACTAAGCCGAGCGTCAATCTGAACCTGCACAAGCCTTTGGGTTACACCCTCAGTTCACCTGATTTCCAGCAGGCCTTCCGAGGCTCCGCTTTCCCTCTTTGCACCAGGTGAAACCAGCTGTAGAGAAGTGGCATGTTTAGCTACAATCACTTTTTTTTGTTAGTGGTTATGACAATAAATGATATGCTGAAATTGATCATGTCTGTCACTACCATGTCTTTTTGTTCTAGCTGCGGTCGTCAGATGCTTAAGGGAATTTCCGGCAGTGATACGGGGGAAGTTCATCAGTCATTTACCAGTGAGGCTCAACGCAGGCGCTCAGGTACATGCGATTACATCTAATGCACATTATGTAATGGAGAGGTGACAGACAATCTTGTCAAGTGCTATAGTGCCAGGGGGTTGACAGAGAAACACCTTCCATAAGTAGTTTAGGAGGTTAATGCTGTCCTCTGCTGGACACCAACAATAATGCAAGTGTATGCACATAAACATACAGGCACAGGTGCAAACACATGAAAGAATGAAGAACTTTTAGGATCATTTATCTTATCCTTATGCTCCAATGTGGAATACATGAATAAATGTAAATTTTTTCGAATAGACAGACTCTTACTGGGAAAATAAGCTTTGATTCTAGTCATCAACAATCACCTGTTTACATGAGCCTCTTGAATGAAGCATGTCATCTTTACTACAAAACTGTCATCTTAGGATCAAAAGCTCAGTTAAACAACAAACTGAATGACTGTGCTCTGTTTGTATGCAGCTGCAGGTGAAGGGCTGGACTTCACAGGGGAGCCTCTAATCAGGGAGGAGAGCGTGGAGGTGGACTTGTCTGGAGAGTCAGACGTTGCAGGGAACCAGGGCCAGGCAGAGGAGGAAAAGAAGAGCCCGAGGACAGACAAGCAGACTCAGGAATTAGAGGTGCATTTGATCAAAAAGCTTCAACTAACAACAGGATTGTCTATTGCTTCACAGCAGATGGAACAACCATTTCATTTTGTCTTTGTATTTATTTATTTTTTTTAAGTTTCTGATATTTAGCTCACACTTTTATGTAGACTTGCTTCCTGTGAGTGCGCATGTAGGGATTCAGTTTTACATTTAACTTAATTATATGCAAGGTATCATTTGGGTTTCCTAGAACGCCTGCAGTTCATATTAACTTGAGTTGAGTTGAATGTTTTCCTCAAACACATAGTTTTTGCTCTCTATCCATATTCTTCATTTTTCACTATATATTACAAATATTCTTTGATAACTGTAGTCTATGTGTCAGACTGATTTAGTCTTTCTAGAAACATATATTTTTACATGTAAAGAACATTAAAGGTCAATAGAAATAAATGCATGTCTGTACTAATCTGTACAATTTGTACATTTGGTGGTTTTCTCCAGGGTGAGCAGGAGTTCAGACTAGATCCTATGCTGGAGGACCATGATGCTCTCATGGAGAGGATGAACACCTGGAACTTCCAGATCTTTGACCTGGTAGACAAAACAGGAGGAAAGACGGGAAGAATACTCAGCTATGTTAGTACAACAACCACAAACCAACCATGATCACCTGTAGCTCTTTGATGTGTTTTTGTTGTGCTACTTGGCTTTGGTCAGTCAGTGTATCCACTCTTGATAGCTCTCTTAAAAAGCAAAAATAGTCAATATACTGTATGTTGTTTGTTCCATCCTACACATCTGTTAAGTAGAGTAATAATGATCATTGTTGCCCTTATTGACTGTTAGCAGGGCGTTAACCTTTTAGTCTTAATTTAATATGCTTATGTGTGTTTATAAAAATAAATTAAGGGTTTTCTTTTCCTAAAAAAGAGTGAAAGCTCAAGCCTGGTGCAATCTGGAAAAGGGCACGAAACAGGATTAATATATTGTTAATAGGAGGAATACAGTATACACAGATGGAGTTAGTGTGGACTTTAATACCAGCCCATCACATCAGCTCTTCAGCAGCAGTACAGTTTGCTAAAGACTGAGAGCCAGCTGGCTTCTCCTAAGAGAAACCTGTTTTTGTTTCAAGTGTCAAGCCACAGATATACACAATTTCAAAAATGCGAATATGCAACACCCCAATTATAACCTTTACACTACAAAGCTTACAATATGCTCACAAGTGCTAACAATGATCCCTTTTCAGCTTGAAATTACATTTCAGCAGACAGTGAACTTCTTGTCTTTACATAGTGATTTTAATGTTTATGTGTTTTAATGTTCCACGGATCATCAGTGACGGTGCTGGTTATTCTGTGTTCTGATTTATGTTTCAGTAAAGCTGGTTTGTATTTCCCCAGGTGACATACACCCTTTTCCAGGATACGTGTCTGTTTGAAATTTTCAAGATCCCTGTGAGGGAGTTCATGACATACTTCTGTGCTCTGGAAAATGGCTACAGGGACATTCCCTGTGAGTGTTACACTGTGTAGGCCTCAAGAAATTCAAAGACTCATGTTTGTTTTTTGTTTGTTCATGTGTCACCCCCAGATGTTCATGTGTATTGTTTGATGAATTAAGTAGCTATAGTGTGGCAAAGCTAAGAAAATTATCTAATATTTCAAATTATTGCTGGTGCACAAAGTAAAATCGACTCATTAAAAATGTTTTGGTTAAAAACACACAGATCATAACCGGGTCCATGCTACTGATGTGCTCCATGCTGTCTGGTACCTGACCACTCGACCAATCCCTGGGTTCCAGCAGATCCACAGTGAGCATGTGACAGGAAGTGACACAGGTAAACACAAGTGACAAGGGTGTAGACTTATTTGTCATAGATTACCATTTGTGGAACATAGGTTGTGATGTGAACACATGGCTGCACAACAATCAAGCATGTTATTAAATATCAGAAGTGCTGTGCAGTGCAGATGCCAGCCAGTGTGAGTCTGCGGGATTTTTCATTATTCAGTCTACTCACTGTGTTTTTGCAGGAGAGTCTGCACACAGTCATAAATAAATAATATAATAAACGTCTAAGTATATTTATTCCTGAAAGAAAAAATCTAACCTTTTAAAAAAAAGGTATTCCCATGTAAATAAGAACTGTTGTGTTTTCATTACCAGAGAATGAGCCCTTTATATCTACATAGGGAGCAGGTCCTCTTCCACGGAGCCCACCATGTTGCACCACCATCTTTTCTATAGTAGCCCAGAGCGGACAAACCAAACACTGGCTCTAGAGAGGGCCTTTTGCGAGTTTCGCGTCCACCGTAGGTTCTCCTACAAGCTTGGAAGGGGAGGCTGAGGGGGATGGGTATTCAGTTGGTTGCAATCTGCATTCTCACCGCTAGATGCCACTAAATCCTACACACTGGTCCTTTAACTCTACATAACACAGATTGTTTGGTTTGAAATACTGCAATTGGAGCTCCTTGGTAGACAAATGTTTACAGTGCATGCCACAAAACCGCAATGTCTTTGGTTCAAATCCACCTGTGGACCTTTATTATATGTCATACCCCTCTCTCTCCTCTTTGTTTCCTGTCTGCTTCTCTACTGTCAGCTGTCAAAGGCATAAAAAATTTTGAGCTCTGAGTGCTTCCAAAACACAGGTGTCTTACACTCAACACTACCTGAACACCTCCTGTGGAGACACATGGAGCTCGCTGATGCCGCTCTGCTAAACTTGCTCTGCTTTGTGTGTAGACTTGGGGAAACTATGCTTAGTCTCTATTGTGTTTTTCTGTCATTTATGGTCACGCTTGCTTCTCTGTCGTCTACTCAGATCTAATTGTCAGTATTTGTGTTTAGCTTAGATAGCAACGTGTATTAAAATTTGGCAAATTCTTGTAAACTTAGCTACTGGCTCAAACAGCCCGTCCTGTGAACCAGCAGCAGAGAGAGGAGGACAGAGGACAGGAGGAATGACTGATACCAACAGATGTCTGTGTTCTTCATTCTTTCTAAACTTTTGATTTTTGCTGTCAGGAATATTATTTATTTTACTGACATTTTTGATTTCCTTCCTGTGAGATATTGAGTTTATATAGTAACTTTACTGATGGAAATATTGCTGTTGCTGCTGTAGAGATAATATTTTGTCATATTTAAAATATAAATCTATTCTAATCCTGTTCTGAATTTATTCTTTTTTAAAAAGATAATTAAAAAAACAATTCTTTAGTAACGAAAAAGAACCAATAAGAGTATTGATAAAGAACTGGGCCGATAAGAGTATGCGTATGGATAAGATAATGATAAAATTTTACAGCTGGCACAGCACAACTTGTGGCTACAGCCTGACTATGGGAGGATGAGAAAATCACAGTTCAAATCCATTCACTAAAACCTGTTTTACCAATGTTTTATGATTATTATTTCTTATGGCAGGGTGTTTTTTAATAAATATTGTAATTATAATAGTCTGAAATTATGTGAAAATACATAATTTTTAGTAAAATAACCTGACCTGGGTTATTTTATTTGACGCTCTCTGCCAGACCGCTGCAGGTCTGATTATTTAATCAACTGGATAGCATCATAAAAAAACAACAGTCATATATCCGCAAAATGACGCAGAACAAGAAAAAATGCTGCCAGTACTCTATTCAATACTTAAGCTATGAATACATATCCTTCTGCTTTTTTTTCAGTAGCCTCAGACTTTTTCCTTGGTAGGCTGCTCTTGTTTTCCGTTGGAACAATTAATAAGAATGCTTCTTGTTTGTCACCGACACCAAATTACCGCTTTTTGATTGGCTGCTGTTCATGATCAATAACGAGACCTAATTAAAGTCTGAATGTCAAATTTCTAACCATTGCATTTGTTTAATACTCATAAATATCATTTATATTCACATGGCTGTCTTGCTTCCTGGGAAACTAATGATAATGAAATTTCAACTGTCCAGTTAAATCTAATCTGTTATTTGGTATCCAATGACTTGCTTTTTTAATGATATAACACAGAATAATAATCATCATTAATATTCAGGGAAGACAATTAGCCTACATTTTAATTGACTCGGGTTGGTAAGGGACCTGGATAATGGATAGGGGGTGCTGGCCAGAAAAAGGTTGAGAACAACCAATCTCTGCCTTTACAAACATCTTCCACTGCTGCTGCCAGAACAGCTGTGATTTGATAAAAGGAGGTGAGAGAGACGGGGATGAGAAAATAATGGAGATGCGAGAAATTGAGTCAGACAGTGAATAAATGAGAGTAGAACAGGGTGTGTGCGTATGCTCATATTTAACATTACATTTCCTTTCCTTCTTATACTGTTACCTGATTAGACAAAGACTGTGTAGGCCTACACTAAAACTTTCTCTATGGTGACATTTATCCATTGTGTGTTCCAGATTCAGACAGTGGGATCTCTCCAGGCAGGATATCCTATGCCTCCTCTAAGAGCTCCTCTATTTCAGATGACAGCTATGGCTGCCTGGCCTGGAACATTCCTGCCCTGGAGCTCATGGCCCTTTATGTAGCAGCTGCAATGCACGACTATGACCATCCCGGTCGCACAAATGCCTTTTTAGTAGCCACTAATGCACCTCAGGTAACCTCCAGCATTTGTTGGTACTTGTCAGTGTTGTAGAGTGAATCGGCAAACTTATTTTAGCTTACCAGGTACACATACATAAAACACAACCATGTTTATAGAAACAAAGGATCAGATGTTCAAAATATGGGTTTATGTAACATGACATTTCACCACAAGTGATGGAAACGGTCTTGGAAGATACAGCACACACATAAACGGGCAAATCTGGACTTTTGGATGTCAGCTTTGCTTTTCAAACTGGCCGTCTTCATACTAAACTGGACTACATGAGTTTCTTTTGGTAAATCTTCTGAAACTTTTCACTTTATATTTCTACATTACATGCATAAATACTTACTCCAATATTATAATGGCCCAAGCCTCCCATAGAAATAAACTTGCTTAAATTATCTAAAAGTTTTTGAGTTTGACTCCTGCATCTGCCACAGTTTATCCCATTATCTCTACTTTACTGAGGTATCCACTCTGCAGAGTCATTGTTTGCAACCTGCCCTCTAACAAAAAAAAAGTGTTCATCCAAGACAGACAGACAGAAAGCAAATATCACCACTGACGTCTTGCCCCTGACACACGATCTGTGCACAAACGCAAAAGTCACCTGACAGTCTCTCAGAGGCGGCTGAAGAGTCTGTCTGAGTGGCACCTGGTGGTTGCTGTTTTTTTTTTTTTTCTTTCTATGATTCCACCTTACCATGTAAAATCTGCTAGCCAATATAATTAGTGATCAGTTCACTTATGCACTATATGTGGAGCCACCCAGAACTGGCTTTTTAATCAACACGTTCTTTATTGCATTATCATCTTTGGTTTAGACATCCCACAGTGTCACTTCAGCTGCCTCACACTCTGTCCATGAAGTTGAGTCTTATGTATTATAAGTGCCCTACAGAAACCCTGTGTCTCCAGTTACAGTTAATGTTTAACTGGACAGTCAACATTGTTAAATGGAGATTATGTTTAAGGTTAACTCCACATCCCACGGTCAGTCAATCCCATAGCACTCTCTCGCTGTGGTCAGTCTTGTTAATGAAAGGTAAAAAGGTTAACTGCATGCCCTAGTTTAAATATTGTATTTTTACTACATGTCCAGTGATAGCACTCGCACTGTCTGGCTTTGAGAAGTCCCAGGAAAGTGGGTTAAAAGAAAGAAGAGGGAACCCTGAACCTATTGATTGATAATGATGTTGAAAACCACCTTGTCAGTTAAAAGGATCTTTTTCATAGTATCTATTGTTCCATAACAGTTTTGACCTGTTTCTTCACATTTGGGCCTGTTGCATTTCTAATTTCATAACCAAATACCCTCATGTCCCTTTTATCTCTTTTATTGAGTGGTTGCTATTTTTGAATCCATTACAAAATTACATAACACATTTTCAGACACATTATGTAATAAAATTTATACTGGCATTTTAGAGGAAATTTTAGAAATCTTCTTAGGGTTGCCATCCCTCCCTCTCTCACTTCTGGGCTTTTCCTTTCTGTCCGGTGTAGGCGGTGCTGTACAATGACCGCTCGGTGCTGGAGAACCACCACGCTGCGTCTGCCTGGAGCCTCTACCTGTCCCAGCCCGAATTCAACTTCCTGGCCAACCTGGACCACGTTGAGTTCAAGCGTTTCCGCTTCCTTGTCATCGAGGCGATTCTGGCCACAGACCTCAAGAAGCACTTTGACTTCCTGGCTGAGTTCAACGCCAAGGTCTGAGATGAGGAAATCTTGAGAGATTGCACAGATTGATCAGAATAGATAATTATCTATTTATTGATCCTTTAGTTTCTGGCAAAAATATTGATTGAAACATTAGGATGGTACGTTAAGATTTAGTTGAGCAGCATGTAGCATAATGGATGCAGAATAAAGCAGTCGACCGGTTGTTGTAAGGCATTAATATCTGTCTGTTTGTGAACAGGTGAATGATGTGAACAGTCCAGGAATTGATTGGACCAATGAGAACGACAGACTGCTGGTGTGCCAAGTGTGTATCAAGTTGGCGGATATCAACGGACCAGCCAAAGTCCGTGACCTGCACCTCAAGTGGACGGAAGGCATCGTCAATGAGTTTTATGAGCAGGTACAGACTTTATGTTAATGCTGCAGAGTGTATCCAATCAACACAAACATTCAATCTACATTTTTGTCTTGCAGTACATTTTTAATCAATAGAGAATTAGGTAGATGAAAAATTCACCGTCCCAAATCCATCCTGACTTAAACATCAAGGTCATAAATACAATGAAAGAGACAAACAGAAAAAAAGATAACAGAAAAATAGAGGACAAGAATAAAAAGTAAGATTACTAACATCAGTGACATATCAAAAAAAAGATGTAACAATTAAAAGACAGTTAAATCTAAGTAGAATGGGCAACTCTTCTATGATTGTCATGTAGGTCATCTCAAGCATGTAGCTTCATCACTGAAGATCTGTGTGCATGAGATGTTTTTAGAGGATAGGTTCACAAGTGTTCAAGTCCATCTTAAAACGACAGTCAGGTGCACATATGAACATTGAAACAGGTTTTGCTTGTGTACTCATTCCTCCTGTTCATACTGACCATTAGATGATCCCCTCCAAATGTGCTTACAAAGTAATAATAACAATCATATTACATTGTAGAAACAATGTAATATGAAGCTTCAGTCATCTAATTTAGTCAAATAAAATGGATATCTTCCAAAGTGACAGTCTGTGTCTTAAAGGACAGTGTTTTCCTGTTCAGCTGCAGTGGAAGGACAGTGGCTCAGGAAGTAGAGCGGGTCGTCCACTAATCAGAAGATTGGTGGTTCGATTCCCGGCTGCTCCAGTCCGCATGTCGAAGGGCAAGATACTGAACCCCAAATTGAATGTGTGTGTGAATGATTAAAGATGAGCAGGTTGGCACCTTGTTTCAGCCTCTGCCATCAGTGCATGAATGTGTGATTGAATGGGTGAATGTGACTCGTAGTTTAAAAGTGCTTTGAGCGCTGAGAAGACTAGAAAGGCGCTATATAAGCATAGTCCTTTTACCATGTACCATTTAACAAAAAGAGGGAATTGGGTACTAAAAAGAGAGAAACTGACTTGATGTGACTAATTTCCCCCATCACTTACATTGAAAGTGCATTATTTGGCCATTATGGAGGAGGAATGATTACAGCAAGAAAAACCTTCTTCAATGTTCATATGGGCACCTGACTGTTGTTTTAAGACAGACTTGAAAAATTGTGAAACAGTCCTTTAACTGTAATCTTTGTTTTTGACCTGCAGGGAGATGAGGAAGCTCGGCTGGGATTACCCATCAGCCCCTTCATGGACCGCTCCTCCCCACAGCTGGCGAAGCTACAGGAGTCCTTCATCACACATATTGTAGGACCACTTTGTAACTCCTACGATGCTGCCGGTCTACTTCCCGGCCACTGGATCAATGAGGAGGGATCAGATGAAGACGATGAGGGGCAGGTGGACACGGACACGGATGAGGACGAGGATGAGGATGATGAGCTAGACGAGGAGCTGGCACCAAGTAAGACACCGATAGCTCATCAGTAATGTCATGTTTACATTAACCGCAATCGCAATTTTGTTAAACATATCTTTACTTTTGTTCGTCACAGAAAGGAGGAAGAGCCGCCGCCGGTTGTTCTGCAGCATCATGCAGCACCTGACAGAGAACCACAAGGTGTGGAAGAAGACCATTGAAGAAGAGGAGAAGAGCAAAGAGCTGGGCAAACAGCAGCAGCCTGACAGCCTGCTCCCCAGCCTGCCAGCCAGCCTGCCCACCTCCCCGTCAGATGACATTCAGGTCATCCAGGAGGAGGAGGAGGGAGAGGAGCGTCAGTAGCATGACGGCAAAGGAATGAACACAGATGTGTGGAAAAAGAAGAGGAGAGGCAGTATAAGGATACGAGTCCCTCAACCACCTGCCTTTCACCGACATAAACACATACAGACACAAGAAACACACACACACACGACAGTTGACAAATGCACATAAATCACACTTTGCTCCTTCTCTCTCTCTCTCTCTCACACACACACACACACACACACACACACACACACATATTGAAAGATTCACTGTGCAGACACTCAGATGCTTAAGCAGTCACATTGTTTTTTTGGAGAAACAAAAAGGCCTTACTACTGTGAGCGGATCCTTGCTGCAACAGTGGGAGCCCAACTCCTATGCACTTTCACCCCATGGAGAGTCGAGTGCACCCAGAAAAAGCACCAGAACTGAGGAGGAGGGTGCAGAAGAAGAGTGCGGACGGGGTCCAGCATTAACTTGCCCTCCATGGTAACCTGGCTGCGATGCTGCCTTGAATGCAAAGCGCTTACACCTCCCTTAGGTACAAAACAAATTCTGTCTATTTAAAAATGAAAAGGTAGAGGAATAATAATGAAGCAAGCGACATCATGAAATGATTGACACCCTTTACCAAAGTGAACAGTTCAAACCCGGAAAGACAAGAGACTGAGACTGTTTCAGCCTCAATGTCAGGTATATTTTTGAATTATATATATATACATATATATATATCAAATGTGCCTGTCTGAACCTTTACTGAGTCCATATTGGCCCAGAGCCTAGGCTTGTGTAGTTCTCTCTCCTTGCTGGCGACACGAAACACTGTATCAGACTCAGTCACAGAGACATTATTGAAATGTTGACTGATTAATAGCATTATATCTGCATCATTTTTGATGCTTTTATTCATGTGTACCACCCGTCTTTTTTTTTTTTTTGTTGTTGTTGTTGTTGGATTCTTTAACTCTGCTTCATTTTGTTTTGAGTGTGTGAATACTTTTTTGAGGGAATGTGATAGAGAGAATGAGTAGGGAGAAAGAGAGCATATTTTTAATTATTTTAGTATGTAATTTGTGTGTATGTTTGTGTGTCCTTTCAGTAATGGTTGGTTTCTAATCAGTGAAATGTCCTCTGGTGTTTATTAACATGTTGCATTCAGATCAGGAGTGCTGTCTCAATGAATGGATTCTTCATTTTCCTTTTGATTCTAAGTATTTTTTAAAGGTTACTCAGGATTCATGCAAAGTTGAATAATTATTTTGCAAGAATTTATGTCATTAATGTTAAATACACTTAAAAAAAAACGGAGAAAATCAAAAATCTGGGTGACTGAAGTAGTTTGTAATCTCTTAATGAACAACTTGACTACAAACAAATTCAAGCAATTGAAATCCTCTGTGACAGAGGAGCATACAGTATGTGCTGTCTCTTGGCCATTCATACACTGTTTGCATAACCTTTTTACAACCTCACGGGAGAAATGCTTATCTTGATTGTCAGCAGACTGCAAATGTCTCTCCTGCAGCCACAACACATTGTACAATTTTTGCAGTTCTGTAACCATATGTTTGGTAACTTCAATGTTCTCTGCATTGTTTTAAAACAAACAGTACAATGTCTAAATGTCGGTGTTTCAGTCAGCCAACAGACACTGATGTTTAGACAGATTAAAAGCTCACCCTTCTCACTTTTTTTTTTTTAATTTGTTTTTTTTGTTTTTGTTTTTTTTTTGTTTTTACCAAACCCATAACTCGGCCAGTGTGTAAAGAAGGGATCCAGGGTTTCATTTCTCTTTGGTTTTGTTTAAACGTCATATTATATAATATATATACAGTAGGCTCCAAAAGTCTGAGACCACTTTCCCACATTCAAGTGAATGGGGAAAGTGGTCTCAGACTTTTGGACCCTACCATATATATATCTATATCTATATATAGATAGATATATAGATAGATATATATATATAATGACGTGCCACGAGGCAGGTTTAAAAAAAAAAAAAACTACTAGTTCTCTATTTTTGTCTCTAAGAACTCTTGGCATTCCACTAGAATAAGATGTTTTGTGAAAGAGAAGGCAGAATTGTTGCCTCGCTCCTTTATCACCTTATTAAATCATAATCTCTGGAGAAAATGTTAAGTAAGCAAGTGTCGAATTGAGATAAGTAATATTTAAAGACAAAAAAATAGATACAGGTGTGCACATTTTAATACCAAACAAGTGTTTAGCCGCTGTACAAAAGAGTATGTGCATAAATATATATTTTTTAAATAATCAAATGAATGCATCTGTTTTCTACACACAGCTGACATATTGTACATTGAGATCCTGTAATTACCATTGTGTTTCCAGAGTTTTTATCTACTTCTATTTACAGGTGTGGAACTGTGGGGTTTGGTGTTTTGATTTTGATTTTTTTTTTTTTTTCACTTGGTTTCAGCCTCTCCCTGTTCTGTATCATAACCACTCTTGTATTCTTCATTATCTCTCTCTCTCTCTCTCTCTCACTGTTGTCTTAGTCAACCCAACTAGTGCCAAACTTTACCAACACACAGTACAGTAGTTTGTGGGCTGTGATACACTGATTGGCAAATATCTCTGGGCTCCAGTACTGTTCGTGCAAGAGAAACACCTTGAGTCAAATATTCCACCAAAGCTCAAGGTGGCAGTGACAGTGATAAGAGTCGGAGTTGGACTCAGGTCAGAGCCATATATACATTCTGACAACTCTGTCGTCAGTTTTTTCACATGGACCCATGCTGGATCATAAAGCCTTGGTAGCTCCTGACCCAACGTATTCTGGCTCATTAAGTTGTAAAAGTTGTTGGCTTCTCACTGTGCAGTCTTTCAAACCACAGTGTCCTCTGATGATTGTGCCATAAATACATCTATGAATGGTTGTTTCCCTTATGTAGCATCAATATACGTACGTTTGTCTAATGTAACCATTCACCCTTATCTACATTGTGGGGGCAACTGATTTTTGTTGTTATTTATAGCTGTCATAAAACACCATCCCTAAAGTATGAGCAGTTCTCATTGATTTTTATTGGTGTGTGTGTGTCTGTGTGTGTGTCTGTGTGTGTGTGTGTGTGTGTGTGTGAACTTGCGATACATGAAGCGCCTTCATTCCTTTGTCCTTGTCACCCCAAATATTCTGATAGGAGATAAACATGAACAGTTGTTTTCACTAATCCTTTATTACACGTCTTTTCAAGGTTATCGCTGAAACTGTTTTACCGACATCTCTCCCACTCCTAATTATGTTGCACCTGTCTGGGTGGGAGATCTTCCTCCTTTATCATTTATATTAGTGCGCAGAGTTTAGTGACATCACATAATGCCCGGAGCAGAGGTCTAATCCGCCAGAGAAACTGAAAACACTGATGTGTGTGTGTGCAAGGCCTTTAAAGCTGCTATTATCAATATTTTTACATTGACAATTTATCATCAAAGAACCCACAGAAAATTTCCACAAGACTCTGTAGTTCCCCTCAGAGTGTTTTGGTGTCTTTGAGCTCATTGTTATGGTTGCATTTTGGTTCAGTCTCACCACACTCATCAGTGTCATTTCCACACACAGCAAAAAGTTGTTTTCAGTGAAAAAGTTCTAAAAAACCCCAATGTACACTTCCTGCCCTGCACCAAACACCAGGCAGAGAAGTTTAGCAACTAGCTGGTGAACATAGTGGAGTCTTAAGCAGCTAAAGAGCATGCTGAACATGCTGAACAACTCAACTCAACATGCTGAATTATCAATGCATTTCTCTGCTGAGATCAGAGCAGTGCAACAGGACAAGAGAAATACACAAGCTTTCACCTTCATGAACACAATTATTATTGTTCATGATTACGCTAGGTGTTCTGGGATTTGGCAGTTGTAGGATAATGTATGTATGTAGGTATGTAGGCAGGTTTCTCTGCCTCTAGTGTTTATCCAAAGATTCTTCAAGTATTAAATGAGCTAATACAGACTTTTAAAAAAGTAAATATCATGTTAAAGGTGTTAATAAAACAGATATGAGTTGGGGTTTAAAAAAAAAAAAAAAAAAAAAAGCAGAAGGGAAAAGAAGGCTTTCAATAGTTTAAGAAAGACTTTATATACACACAAAAATACACATACCACTATTGCAAAAAAGGACAAAAAATGTTAACCTCACACATAAAAGCAGTACTTTGTTAGTACTGATAAGCACCATTTAGCAGAAACCAGTGTTGCATAGTCAGTTTCTAGAAATCCACCAGGGTTGCGTTTGCCTTCTAAGAAAGATTTTCCACAGAGCACTATCCCAGGAGAAGGGGTCAGAGTCAGTCCAGATGACGTAAATCTTGGCCCGTGTTCAGCTCCAACAGAGTGTTCAGAACTGGAAAGTCTGTCAGTCTCATTTCGCTCCACATGTACAAATCAGTGGTGTCATTTGTCTGACCTGACGCTATCCTGAGAAGGAAGGGCTATGAACCATCATTGGTGTACTTAGTATCAATCATTGACATGTATCTAACCCATCGCTACCGCACCAGGGTTCATAGACATTTCATGTTCTGGGGCTCAGAACAACTCTGAGCTACAGAGAACTGAATCAATAACACACTCGCGTTTCCAGGATGTCCTTTCAGCACCAAGTCATGTCCTCTCTCCTGCTACTTTAGAGTATTGTGCAAACGTGCATATTGCTCAGTAAAAGAATTCAATAGCAGGAGAGTAAACTGGATCACATGTTCGTATGTGGAGAACAGAAAGTCTTTTAAAAAAAACTGGAATGCACCACTGGACACTACAGTCCAGACTAAAACAGTTTTAAGCACCGGTATCATGTGGTTGCATTGCTGTGCAAAACAGAAAAATTCTGACTTGAGCGGTTGAACAATCTGTGGTGAATGCCCGCTCGCCTACTTGTGATAAGGAGTGTCTCCACAGCAGGGAGCTCTCTGCTGCCTGCGCTCAGCACAGATGGAGTAAGGCTTGGGCTGTAAGGTCATGCCCAGTTTGGGAGTAACGGTGGGAACAGTTCCTGGAGGAAACTGAAGATGAAATCTCTGGAGCAAAGTGGTGAAAAAGAGGAACATCTCCATCCTGGCCAGTTGTTCACCCAGACAGCAACGCCTCCCTGAAAAAAGAAAAATTAATTTAGACTCTCTCATACATACACAGGCACACCAACTGGCTAATTTGTTCATGTCAGCAATACAAGGAAGACTTTGAGGAACATAAACACTACAGATGATTTAAAAAGAAGGATTTAATTGAGCATAGAAGGTGTTGGAGATGTCAAAACAAACATTAGGGACTCTCCTTCATGCTCTATGAGAATCCTCTGTGATAAAGACTTAATGGGAACAGGTTTTGAATGTTAAAGGGTTAATTAACTGATCAGTGGACTATATGTAACATTAAAAGGGTGTTCATAATGACACCCTTTGTTTTTTATAGACAAGAAAAATAGTTAATGCTCTATTCTCAAAAACAGGGCTTTTTTAACTTTTTTAACTTACTGAAAATATGGTTTTGGAGTTTATGTATGTGTGATATGTGTATATATTGGTGGTAATGTGGTTTTGTTTTTTACTTAATTTAAGGGAGGGAACGTAGATACCATTTAGCAAAAATAAAGCAAATGACAGGGCCTGTGTAAAAGCGGATGTGTGTAAGACTTTGTTGCTGTCGATGCTCATTCAATACTGTTGGCTAAGTTTTCTGATTATACTGATGACTTGGCAGCAGACAAACTAAAATTACTTGCCAGTTTTACTGGCTGTTTTCACTTAAGAGCCTATGGTAATTGAGGAAATTCTCTAGACTTCTAAATGTAATTTTGGAAAAAAAAATGTGTGGACAAATGAAATAGCCACTGACTGGTGACTCTCATTTTGGGATTACAATGACTGCAGCCACGATTATTTTGATATTTTTTCAGGAATTTAGGAATATAAACATAGAGAAACTGACCCAGAGAGAATGGCAGGAAGGCTTCGCGTCTCACAAAGTTGCCATTGCTGTCCAGAAACCTCTGTGGCGAGAAAACGCCTGGGTCATTCCAGTATTTCTCATCGAAGTGCACTGAGTACAGGTTTGTGATCACCATGGTGCCTTTGGGAATTGTGTACCCATTGACTTTTGCATCCTGGGAGGTGGCACGGAAAATACCAAGTGGAACGATGTTGCAGAAGCGCAGGACCTCATGCAGAACGGCTTCCACAAAGGGCATCCTCTGTTTGTCCTCCAAAGTTGGTGCCCTCCCATTGGCCAGCACGCTGTCAATCTCCCTATGCACCCTCTCTTTGCAGCGCAAAACAGACACCATCAGGCATTATTCATGCTGAACATTACATAACCACCAAATTTAGATCTGCAGACATGCATGATTCAAATCTCTCTCACATGACTGTAGTCTTGACTAGAAGTAAAATGTTTTCACATTGGGATGATGCTACTGCTACAACTGACCTTGTATGTTGGGGTAGAGGGCCATGTACAGCATGGCCCAGCGTAGGGTGTTAGTTGTGGTCTCTGTTCCTGCGATGATGAGCTCGCCCACTGAATAGATGAGGTTCTCATAGGAAAAAGAGGAGCTGGGGTCTCCTGCATGCTGCTCCAACTCATCCAAGTAGGCATCAACATAGTGCCGTGGTACATGTGGCACCCTGCCCTGTGAAAAACCCTTTATAACTTCTAGTAGGAAGTCATACACCTCAGCAGCATTGCGGAACAGCTTCTGGTGTTTTCCAAAGGGTACATACTCAATCCAAGGGAAGGCATTGTAGAGGAGGGCCCAGCCACTCACTGCTAGCTCCACGTTCTCACTGAAGATCTCGATCATGTGCTGAAAGTTGCGGTCATCATACGTAAAGCGTTGTCCAAAAATGATCAGGTTGGTGATGTTGGACACAGCGTTGGTCACCAGATGTTTGGGGTTGAAGGGTTTCCCTTTGTGCTTGTCAATGGCATCAACAAAGAACATGCACTCCTCTGAGATCTTCCTCTCAAATAGTCTCTGGCCGCTGCCGAAGTAACGGAAAGAGTTGCAAGCCAGTTTACGGTGTTCAATCCAGCCTTTGCCATATTTGCAATTGAGAAGTCCTTTAGATGACAGAGACAAAAAAGAAAACAGTAGAATTGAATCATTTCAAATATATCAGAAAGATAACGATGAAATGATTTGATTAAAATTTCAATTCTAATCCATTTTAAGATACTGTTAAGAGAGAAATCAAATGAATTATAATATTTTACAGCATCTTACCACCCATTTTGGTCATTTTCTTGAATAAAGGCAAGGATGGGCGATCAGCAAACACCTCACTCTGATGGTAAAGGCACTCCCTGACAGAGTCATACCCATTTAATACCACAGTCAAGATGCCTCCAAGGTCAAGACTGAAAATCTGAAAGATACACATTCAACATGAGCACTGTACTCTTTTGTTCTTTGTGCATATTTTTGAGCAAATAGGTGTGAACCACAATTTTAGGCATGTTACAACATTTTGCTTGTGTATTCTTTGGCACTAATCTCAAAAGTGGATTTTTATGAGCTAGGATGAGTTAAAGGGTAGGTTCACAATTTTTCAAGTCTTTCTTAAAACATTAGTCAGGTGCCCATATGAACATTGAAAGAAATTTTACTTGCTGTAATTACTCCTCCTTTTCATACTGAGCATTAGAAGATCCTCTTCAAGTGTGCTTACAATGTAATTGATGGAGAATGAAATCCACAGTCCTCTTTTTGTGTAAAAATTTAAGGTTTATCAGACGCTTATATGGAGCTTCAGCACTCTGAGTTAGTCACATCAAGTGGATATCTTTCAAAGTTAATCTTTTTAGTAAGTTCTTTCTTCTTTGTGTTTCCTTGGACAGCGTTTCTCTGTTGAGCTGCGGTGGAAGTATAGTAACAAAAAGAGGTAATTTCCCATTAAAAAGACAGTAATGAATCAGTATGAACAGGAGGAATCATTACAGTGAGCAAACCCCATTTCAATGTTCATTTGGGTACCTGACTATTGTTTTAAGACAGACTTGAAAAACTGTGAACCTTTCCTTTAAACTTCCCTGATATGTGGGACACTGTGAGAGATCTCCATCTACAGATCTACAGAGATGTCCAGCTCTACACCTTAATCCTAATTATGTTTACAATAACAAAAAGACAACATGTTACCAGAAGGAAATCTGTGTCTTTATATGAATTTTGGGAGGAGGCTCTAATTTGTGGGAGCCCCTGATTTGCCAGTCATTCCCCTCCAAGCAAATGCTTCAGACTGCCTGATGTTAGGGCGAGTCTCTTTTGTTCGTTTCATAAGTGTCTCCCTGTGTATGTGTGTGTGTGTGTGTGTGTGTGTGTGTGTGTGTGTGTGTGTGTGTGTGTGTGTGTGCGTGCGTGCGTGCGTGTGTGTGTGTGTGTGTGTGTCTGAAACCTCTTGCATATTCCATATTACATATGGTCATGCACTGCAAAAAAATGCGCTGTAAGCTGAGTGATTACCTGTCCATGAACTTCACTCTGTTTCTTGAGGAAGACGTGCGGCTCGGTGGCCAGAGACAGAATGTTCCCTATTATAGGGATGGGAGATGGACCAGGAGGAAACCCCGGGGGTCTTCTCTGCTTGACGAGCTGGCGAACCAGCAGGAAGGCGAAGAAGACGACAGCCAGACAGCCCACAGCGAGAAGATTCTGTGCGCAGGACATCGGCACCAGAGACGGCGATTTAATTGAAACCATCTTTCCCAAAATCGCTGTTCCCTGCTGGACTACCTCTGCTGACTTCGGCTTCTCCTCAGAGGAACTGAAGCACATATGTATCATCTTGCACATTTTCTATCCCCCGCCTCTTAGGCTAAGATTGGTCAGAAAGTCAGAGTCAGCTGTTGGTGAACTTTGCTCTGCTCTTGATCAATAATCCAGATAAATTCTGTCGTTATTGGGGTGAGTTTTGGCTGGTTTTAATTAACCTACAGAGGGGGCAGCACACCATTAAACTCAAAAACTCACAGTGCAGAACAGAAAGCCCGTTATGATGTTGTAAAATGCTTATTAGAGTTGTAATATGCATTTAAAATCTGTCTGGCACAGGAATAAACGTGAGGACAACGACAACCCACACCACTAGACATCAAACAGTGTGCTTTTAATCCATCATAGGAGGGGCTGCTTTCAGGGAAATTACAAACAAACTTGCAAACACAGTTTGGAAGTCTCTTTCCCATTAGAGAAGTACATGGAATATAGTGACTCTGCAAAGCGCTTCTGTTTACTTGTATTCTACAGAGCAGTTAGGTTTAACAACAGCAATAAAAAGAAAAGTTACAAAAGAAGTACCATTAAAAATAACAGTAAGAGGTTAAAGCAAAGCAAAAGCATACACCTGTAATGTAAATTAAAAAGAAATACATTGTCAAAATATATAAAGTAGTATGATTCCTATGATGGAAGTAATCTTAGCTTCTTGGTATTAACTTGATTAAGCTCATGTTTTTTTTTAATATCACAATTAAAGACAAGACAATAAAGATGAACAGAAAACAACAACAAAGATATTTCACTGTTTTTTGTCTCATTGTAAAAGAAAAAGGCAAACAATTGCACTGTGGGTCAATATTTAGTTTAGGTAGCTGACTGAAATGAGACACTGGTGAATGGCCACGAGTATACAGACCATTCACCTCCATTTTCATTTTATATCATTATTATATATGGCATAAACCAGGATACATTTTTGGTTACATAAGTATTTTTGAGAAGCAAAGTGAAAAAAAACTTAAAACCATGGTTTCTTATAACACCAATTCATCTTTCGTCATTCAGTCATCACAATAACTTCAAAATCTAGAAGGTCAGCTGGAGAGCTAATTAACATATTATATTGTAGGGTATGACCACTGAACATGTGCAAGCTATCTAACTAGCCACATACAAGGTACGAATTGACCTCTAACCCCTGTATGAATCCTACAAGTTTGATATCAAAATCACAAATGTCCAACTAATATTGAATAAGGTGTTAATATTTCCCCTTCCGCTAATACAATTGCATGTAGTTGTAATCAATGTGTTCTATCTGTGTAGTTGATAAAGCAATAATTGGCTCAACTTGCTTACTGTAAGTCATCATTCTGTCAGTCAACATACTGTATGTATATATTGTTACAACCTGGATCAAGACAGGACAAAGATGGGAGACCAAACAATGAGATTTACCTTAAAATAGCTTTATTTTACCTAACTGAAAGAGAAAATGAACTAAAAACAAACCAAATACAAAGAGACCAAAAGGATAGAAGTCAGGAGAGGGAGAGAGAGATAGAGAGAGAGAGTATCTGAGTATCATCTGGGGTCACTGTTCAGGTGAGTAGAGTTACCTTGATGATGTGGCACCCACCATGCTTCTGCAGAGAGAGACTCGGATAGTCTGTCCAGTGGGCCATCACAGTGTATGTACATGTGTGATGGAGATATTACTGTTATCACATTATACCAATCAGGCCAACAGTGATCTAAAATGTAATTTTTTTTTTCCAAATATAATTTTAGCAGCAGGAAAAGAAACTCACTTATGTTATTACTGCAGTTTTACATAAATTGTTTTGAAAATTCCTAAATGATCTGGCAACACTGGTGAACAAACTGAACAGGAAACAGTGGGACAGTATTTTTAATTGCAACGTGTTCAATACATTTATATGTATTTTGGTTGAAAGTTAAACAACTTGATTAAGCCTGCACAGATACAATGATACATGAACCTAAAATCGGTAGATCTGTGGTGGAACTGTTAGGCTTTATGGGTAATTCTAAAGAATTTGTAAAGAATTTGAATGTAACTACACATATTCTTAAAATAACATGCTACAAACCATTTCGAAGAGTCTTTTAACCTGCATACAGCTTTTTCATATTTTGGTATATTTTTTACATATGTTTAATGTTGTTTCTGTGTGATGCATTTCCATTTGAATGAATTTCTTCTAATGTGAGTTTAAATGTAGGTTTTTCCACTGACATCAGTTTTAGTTCCTTACTTAAATAAACTGTCATCTGTCCTGCACAGCTACATTCACAGAAACTTAATAAAGAGAAGCATATACCTTTTTTGATTTGTCACTGAAACTCACATGGACCACAATTATAATGGTAAAAAATAAAGAATAAAAAAAAATAAACAAAAATCCCTTCTTTTGTTAATCAAAATGTAATTGAGTCATGTACGAGGAGTCCTGATAAAGTATGTTTGGGTGTTACTCTCTTTTGTTTTTTTAGCAAATAAACTTTGCCCCAGTAAGCTGTTTTAGGTTCCTTCATCTCAACCCAGTAAAGGTCATGCACTTCATTTAGAGGTTAAAGGTTAAGGTATGCACTACATTCCAAACTTGCATAGTTTTGGGAGATTTTGAAAGCTTGTAGGCTAAAACCTGCACTCGTTCACACAGTGCAGGACTGCGCATGGATGTTCTGAAAATGGGAGTCGATTTTACAATATTTTTTTCATGTAAGAATGTATGACGGTGGTTATTTTATAGCCAAATGAACGTGACAATAAATACACATTTATTTATTGCCTACTTACTTTTCCTATGGTCTTTAGATGAAAATGGAGAATATACAGAGTTTGCAGAGGTTGATCCAGACTAATTTTATTATCTTTTTAACGTGGTTTTAAACAATTTGCACTTTTGTAAAACCACGCTCCCCACTTTGCTGCGTGATCGGTTTATCATGACTGGCTCCTCATTAGACATGAAGTTATTTATCCAGACGTTCCTTCCTGCTGAGGCAGCTGGTGGGATTTTTTTTCTTAGACGCCACAAATGGCCTCTACAGACCTCTCCCAATCATTCAGATTTGTTAGGGCTACCTAATGAGGACATTCTTGCAAATTACTTCTTTGCTTCCTGCCAGCTCCCCAGACTGAAAAGCTATTCTGGAAGCATTAAACACATCTGTCTAATTTAATCAAATAAACATGCTCTGACTGTTACATTAGCTTGTTAGTGGTTGGGTTAATCAAAACACCAGCGACAAGAGTGGCCAGGTGGTTAACGTGGACCGTGTTTTGTAACTGCATGGATGCAGAAAAATCAGAACCTCAAAAAATATTTAACATAATCATCACTGCTATTACAAGGCAATTTAAGAGAAACATTCAAAAGATTTTAAACATTTAATTTGGAAATGAACAGAGGACGCTGTAAAGAGATGTCGATGATAGACAGACTAAATATGGGGAGTGACAGGGCAGTAAAAGTTGAATGTGGGAGTTAAAAAAATATATGATTAATGAGCATTTTCTTCCCACTTGAGACAGCCTCATAATGACATTAGTTTTCTCTGGAGGGCATAATTATTATCAGCTTCGGTCTGGTGTGACTGTAATTTTTTAAGTCTAGACTCCAAGAATTTTATCTCCTCTTTTTCCCTCTACATTGTCCAGGAGTCCATGTTTTTGTGGAGTTAGTTTTTTTGATTGGGGTGTTTTCTTACAGTATGTACAGGGGTTGGAGTGAGTGAATGTCTCTTTTTGGCAAATCCAGCAAATTAAATGCCTCATATATCAATGTCTTTCATGACATTAATGCAAAAATCATACAAAAATCCAATAAATATAGTATAAATGCAACCAATTTTTTATATGGTCTCACGATAAGCAGTATGTCATTATATTGTGCAACCCTATCCTGGGGAAATTATATTGCTCTGCTGATCAATGTATGGGATGTAATACCATTATTGTATGCGTGGTAGAGCAGCATCAGTCTTTTCATTACAGGGCCACTTGACGAGTGTTCTTCCTGTTTTGCTATACTGTGGGGCATATGTGGCACGTTCGAGTGGGTGCGTCCCTTGAGAAATACGCTTCTACAGTAAATTATTTATCATCCGGATGGCTGAAATTATCAAGGGCATGTGGAAAATCTAATTACTGACCTTCCCTGGTAATACAAATGCTGTCCAGAACCTCTTTTTTCCAACAACATAACGACAGATGCAGGGGCATCAAGAGGTCTTATAATCCCTCTGCAACTACTGACCAGGTGTTTAAACATTAGGTTGAGTTTGGTTAGCTTTCTAATGGAGACCAGCAGGCGGAGGTGCCTTTGCTAATGGATACTTAACTTCAATTTTGCAATTGCAAGAGCATCAATGTAAATTTAATGTTCCTTTTGAAGAGGCTGATCTGTAAACTGTTTCCAGGCACACATTATTATAGTTTTTTCCTCACAGTTGCACTATATTGTCAGTTCTCTGCTTTCTGCATTTTTCTTCAGTCCAGTGAAGGTTCAAATGTCATTCAGCAAAAGACCACCCTCTGGCTTCATTTTCACACTTAAAACATTTACTTTACAAAGCTTATTCAAGACTGGACCAAATTCAAGACTGATATTAGCTTACTCATCCTCAAAACTACCACCCTACAGTTCATGCCCATATACATCTCCTTTAAGTACTGTATATACCTTCCTATCTTCTGCTGCACATTTCTACATGTTGGCTGTTTTACTGTGTCAACTTTTAAGATTTTTTTGGAAGGGCATTTTTAATTTTGGTTAGTGGTGGTCAATATTTGTATATAAAGACTCAATGTCTATAGTGCTGTATATATAGCTAAAATTTTTGATATATTACCATCAAGGACACCCTCTTCAAGAAATATTCTCAGTTCCCTTAGATATTTTTTGGTACGGCCTCATAATAAGGTCATTCTTTATACTACAAGTGTTGCTGGAGTTTTGACATTATCAGATGTATTTCCTTCTCCACACACCTTGGAAGTAGGTGAAGTTGTGCCAGAAATTCCTACTCTGTTTAATTCTGAACACTACATAGAAAAACAAAGGATTCAGATGACCTGTGACCAAAAACCTATGCTAGATTCCAACCCAGGAGTTTATGGGTACACGGTGCGCACCAACTGAGGAACCAGAATGACCTCTGATGGCCTGTATAAAGGCAAACTACCACCTCTACCTCTAACTACCTCCATCAAGTCAGGACTGAAGGACTTTGGAACTTGTGTCCTGATGTAGTGAAACGGACGAGATTCTCACTCCCAACCTGGCAAGTGATTTTTTATCAAAATCAGACAATAATGCATATGCACTCACACTGCCATTCCCATCCATTCCCAAACGAATCGGCTTGTGCAGAGGTGACTTGAGGGGTGCAGCTGAGGTATTCATGCAGATCAGGTATCACAGTGCTATTTTGGTACTCTTTTTGTGTGAAACTGCACTTATGTTTCTGCCTTCTCAGGCCACTTCTGTCCTTAAACACTATTGCAAACTCCCAGTTTCATGGAAATCATTTTCTATTTCTCTTGGTTGAATTCCTTGTCCATATATAGGCTCTGTTGACATTCTTGGAAGAGGAGCAAATTTTTACTACTAACATAATGATTCCAAAACAAATTCAAATCCCTTCTGCTGGTACAAATGGCCTCTATTCAGCTTGCCTTTTTAGATTTAACACAAACCTGGACACATGCAAAAGGGGCAAAAAAAAACTTTGCAGGGGACTGATACCTGGTACCTTTCACATCACAAATATCTGGAGACCCATCCATTAGCTCAAATTCCCACAATCCTCATGTGCCAACTTTAATATTACCTCACTGTGGGATCATTCCAGCTGATTATCAACTCTTATTTCCTATTTGAATACTGCAAGGTGTTGATATGAGAAATCTTTGAAGGGAATCCTCTTTGGGGCCTTTTAGCTGAGCCCCAGCCAAGAATGAAGCTGCTCCTCTTTGGGAGAAGACACATTCACACTGAGTCAGCTGAGACTGTCACTGATGAGCACTGCACAGAGCATAACGCTGGCCTTTCTGTCACGAACGCTCTCCTGTGTTGCAATTAATTTTCCAGGCCGATTCATGCCTAATATTAAAGATTGTAAACAGTGGGAGCTAATTGCAATCCTGACAATACACTTTTCCCCTTGGAATATAATTTCTCTGCCTCAGCTCAGGTCAGAGCAGGCAGTGGTGTATCAGGGCCTGGGGGTGAGTCATTATCACAAGACTTTTAGCGTCAGTATTTGCAATGATTCAGGGGAATTTGCAAACAGTATCTCTGTAATATACACATCATTTTCTGTCTTGAAATATGTGCTCTACTGTGTTAGTATTCCATGAGAAGTGGAGGATAAGTAGTTAGAGAAAAGATAAATATATGAATTTGAGATTTCTTGGCAAGGTACTCAAATGGGAACAAGACAATAAACAGTAATCATTGTGTGAGCGCAGTTGCAATCTTTTGCGCCAAAGTTTTTAGTCCTCCATGAGCAGTTTCTGACAGCATGTGAAGCTGCTGGAGACTAATTTACTGCCTCTGGTATAAGGCCTGCAGGTCTGCTCAATAGTACTAAAAGGCTCATCCACACTAATGAGTTTCCTTGTGACGCAAAAAATAACTGGGAGGCAGGATGCTTTATGATACATCATCCAATATTGTTACATAAGGGGAATTAGAAGATGGCCAGAGACCAACAACCCAGTAATTATCTCAGAGAAACCAAATGAACACCACCACTGAATTTTGTGAGAGGCTTAGTGTATCAATTTAGAGTTCACTGTGATTCTATTCCCACATAGGAAAGAAATTATTTTATTTTCTTATATAAATTATTTAAAAAATGGTACTGACAATAGACTGTGTTTTTGGAGGGCAGCTTTAAACTTTCTAACCTTTCAAGAGTTTGAAAAATCATAATTTTTCCTCTTTTTTCCTTTTCCCTCCTTCCTCATAATATTATCTATTATTATAAGTAGTTTATAAATGGAGGCTGTGCTGTATATATTAGCTTTGTGATGATTAAACTGAACACATTTTGTTGAGAGTGTTTCACAGTGGTGTGTCGGTCTTTTCTGAGGTTGGAGTTTGTAGTATTTAGAAACTCTCTGTGAAGTGCCTCTTGTTCCCTTTTTATGATGAACTTTATTTTCACTTGGCATTGGACCGCGTTGCCCTTCCCGCACTAGAAAATGCGTCTTGAGTGAATGAATTCAACTAAAGCTGTTTAGCCCTTCTGGGGTAATGTTGTTAGTTGTGTCATGATGCTTTAAAAAAATTGTGACTGACAGGAAGATGACACACATTGCTAATTTGTAATATGTAATATGACTTTTGTACATTTGATTTAAGCTATTTTCTTGTAGTATTCCATTAATGTGTCCACTCTGTATGTGAGTGAAATTAGGTACTCCACACATGCCTTATTACGCTGTTCATCTTAACCACTTAAAGATGAAATTGCAATGATGAGTTGCTCTGAACCAACATAAAAATAGATGGATGGGTCCACCTGCACATACAGTATATTAGTTCTCGAGACCATGACATAATGTGAGTGACTTTTTCCGGCAATTTTTTTAACTTCATTGTTTGATGGCTCATCCTGCTTAAAGTGCAACCTCACTACAAATCACCCTACCAACTGACTCAAATACCTGGCAGCTTTTTGTGAATTAAACAAATTTATGACCATGCATTGATGTCATTTGTGTACAAGATGTTTTACTGGCTTGCTCTAAGTGACGCAGGACTTCTGATTGGCTGGCAGTCTGAGGTAAAACATTTGACTGGCCAATAGAGTACGATCAAGTGCTCTCTCTGTTCATACAGTAACCTGTGGGGAATATATATAAATCCCTGTTCTGTGGGAGTGTTCAGCAGATACACAAGTGAGTCTACGATTCAACACACATCATTTAATTCTCCATTACCAGAAGATCTATCATCTTACGGTGAGTAGACAAAATACTGCTTGTTTTTATAATTACTCTTTAGTTGAGAAGATGAAGACTGGGTAGATTGAATACTCAGCTATGCTGGTGGATACTTCTAGCTAACAGGGGGGAGATGCTTTTGATGACGTTATACTATCTATGGCAAACTGCATCTAATTCTGCTAATGGACAGAGGTGCTGTTATAGTTGCTGGCAAAGCTTCCCTTGTCAGTATACAACCAATAACTCTTCTATCTGCCTCTCCAGTGGCTCTAACGGCGAGGGAGTGTGAGAGTGAAACAGAGAGAGAGAGAGGATTTATTCAGCTTTGAATGCATTAATGAGGCAGTATATACAAAACATGGTTAATGACATTGTTGTGGACACAGGCCACAGATAATGCAGATTGTTCCTTGCAACAATCATTATGACCTTGTGTGGGATTGCATCTCTTTTTCACAGGGAATCATGATCATGCTGAAACTCTGGACTCTCCTTCTTGCCTATGCGCTGATCATTTGTCAGATGTACACCTCACAGGCAGCTCCATCCAGGTGAGACCTCCAGAATTATTACTAAAAGTACAGAATATTTTTAATTTGTAAAAAATACAATTGTGTCGGAAAATGTTTTTGCATTTAAGACTGTTTCTAAAGAATCCACTAACTAATCAAATATATTTGTTTTGAAGTCTATTAACTTAATTTCCTCAAAGTCACAGAGTTTTTTTGTATGCTGAGAGCTTTATGGGACAATATGACAGTAAACACAATTTTGAACCGATGTTGAGGCACAACCACAGAGATTAATTTAATTTAATGTGTATTTTCAGAAATAGTAAGGATGCCTTGACGGATGGAGTCACACTATCCAATGATGATGCTCAGAGGTTACTCAGAGCTATCAAGGAGCTCATACAGATAACTTCAGATGAACAAGAGCACCAAACAGCTGATGGAAACAAGTATGGCTTTTACCATTTTTAGTCATGTTAGTAGAGTTAACCCTGATGATGATAGTTTTAAGGTTTAAATACAAGAGGGTGTGGTCTCTATCTATCTATCTATCTATCTATCTATCTATCTATCTATCTATCTATCTATCTATCTATCTATCTATCTGTCTGTCTGTCTGTCAAATTTTACTTTCAGTTAAACACAATATAACACAATGTTGTTTATAAGCCCGACAGCTGCAAGCTTGGTGTTTATTACTTATCAAGGTATATACTGTAGTGACTCTGTTCTCTGTCATAATCCCACAATGCATGGACTGCAGTCATTCATTCATTCATCTGTTCGTTCAGCATTACATAAATGAATGTGCCTGCAGTGAAGTGTCCTTATAGAAAACAAAGAGAGCATGATATCAAATGTGAGAAAACATGCATGATAGACCTTATTACAGAAAATGAAACCAACTAATAGCATGATAGCTCAACTACAATATTTTGCTTGTCATATCTTCATATGCTAGTTGGATCTATTAGCATGTCTTTGAAATGCTAAATTCATTTTTTCTGTAAATGCACGACATTTAAAAAAAAAACACCATGCATGCAAATATTTATATTTATCTGCATGTCATGATTGCTGTAAGCCCGTTTCTGCATGTTTGTCTCCGTCTCTAACAGCCCAGATAGACCCATGTCCAAGCGCTGCACTGGCTTAAGCACTTGCGTGCTTGGCAAACTCTCCCAGGATATTCACAAACTACAAACCTATCCCCGCACCGACGTGGGAGCAGGGACACCTGGCAAGAAGAGAAGTCTCTATGAGCAATTGGAAAACTACAGCAACTCATACAATTGAAACTCTGAATTTTTGGCTCATCTATTCTTCTTCTGTCTTAATTAACATTTGCTTGTTCATTTAGTGCTATTCATACATGAGACTGCTGATGCATGTGGATTCTGTTTGTCTGACTAACATCAGAGGAATGTCTTTACTTTAGTTTTCCATTGTCAGAATTTACTTTTTGACAGAGTTCAAAACCAAGATAACATGTTTAAATGAACTTGAATTTTAGTCATCTAAAAATGGTGTTACTTTGGCAGTTCTGTGTGGTATTCATATTCATACGGTACATTAGCACTCATACAATAAAATATAAGATAAGCTAAAAAAACCCAAACATTTCAAAGTTGAATTATTCTTCTCTTCAAGGTAATTATGTTTCTCCTACAATAACATTATATTTTACATTCAAGCCCTTTAATTAATTCACAAATCATAAAACACATCACTCATAAAACAAAAAATGAAAAAAGACAAAGGTAAGCATGATACAAATTATTGAAATATTTTGTATTTCTGTTTTTGAATTTATTATTGATGATGTAAGACATCATATTATGGAGACTCCGTCATACAGATGTCTGATTTGATCTTGAATATCATAATGAACTGTCTTCACTATCTTTTCCCCTCTTACAAGCAATGCAACAGCACAGAAGAGGGCATGCAACACAGCCACCTGTGTAACCCACCGCTTGGCTGACTTCCTGAGTCGATCGGGAGGACTGGGACACAGCAATTATGTTCCCACCAACGTGGGTGCCCAGGCATTTGGCAGACGGAAGCGACACGGCCCTGTGTGAGCACAAGAATAGAAACATGGTACGGTAGCACTCTGAACTTTTACATCAGAACTATTGCTGGTCTGAATTGATGACTGTAGGTTTAGAGAACAAAAAAATGATTTAAAACACCATCCCTGTGTTTAGAAACCAAGCTTAGAATTTGTGATAGTAGTTCAAGCAAGGAAGTCTTTTACAGAATCATATATACATCATCAAGGGTAAACTCTCAAGCTATTATTCTCAAATATGCTGAGTGCCATGTGAAGTATTCAGTATTCAACTTAAGAAACAAGTATTTTGTTACTTCGGCACCACCTAGTTAGTGAAGTGAAGTCATTTTTTATTTCTATAGCCCATCATACATCACAAATTTGCCTCAGGGGGCTTTACAATCTGTACAGCAATACAACATCCTCTATCCCTAGACCCTCGATTTGGATAAGGAAAAACTCCCCCCCAAAAACCCTTCAACGGGGAAAAAAATGGATGGGACCTCAGGAAAAGCAACAGAGGAAGGATCCCTCTTCCAGAATGGACAGACATGCAATAGATGTTGTGTGTACAGAACAGACCAGACACAACAATGACATTGATCAAAACTGATTGGCCCATTGTAACAGTAACATTGACATTACCGAAAATCTTTTGTTAAATATGTGTCCCTTTGGAGACAGCTACAGTGTTCACGAATATGTGTTTCTGTTGCTTTTAACTGTCAAACTATTAAATTAGGAAAAATGCCCTAACTTCACAACACATAGCACATTGTGAATAACAAAACAAATTTTAACCCATGGTTTGTTCTATTTTCTCTCTGGTTTTCTAGGACCGAGTGCCTGAATTTGAGTGACAAAATTGTATCATCATCCATCTACGAACACAACAGCATCATTATTTAAACTATCCTTCGCACACATGGACTGATGTCTTGCTTTCAGACTAGCAGACAGTTGCCAGTATTCATTGTTAACCTGTGCTTAAAAACAGAGAAATAACTAGTATTGGCTTCTTGGTCAAAATGGGAGGGTGAATGAGAAGATATTTCCTTTGTAACCAGAGATGAGGATGGATTATTTTCTCTGTCTTGGCCTGTAGCTCAACTGCACTTATGACCTGCAGTATAGTGTGTCAGACTAGAAGTCTTATTCTATATGTCTGCAACAAAACCTCCAATGACTGTAGCTGTCTTGTGCCTTGATGTAAAACGTTTCATTATAGTGCACAATGAAAGTGTGAAAAATGTATTTATGAGTCTACATATTGTAATAATTGTGAAATCAAAGCAGGAATAAATTGTATTTTAGCTACGTGAGGCTTTCGTGTCTTAACTGTATTTTTGTGTATGTGAGCAGTTCACCATATTAAGCTTTATAGCAACAATTCATTTTGAGAGGGTGCAGAAATTATGGCAGTAAATCATGATATATTACATATTCACTTGTCATGGAAAAAGAGGGAACACATCACATCTAATATATATACATAATTGCATCTCCAGACTTGTTTACAGAGTAATTCTTTATTAAAACATTTTTTATGAGTTGTAAACTGGTATTGGTCACTTTGTTATAGGATACAATAGTAGTTAAACAGTATTTCTGACATTAAAAACATTTACATTTTTATCATGCTACAACTGGCTCATTTTGCTCTCCAGTGTTTAAAATAAGCCATTGTTTTTTCATGGGAAATGAAGCTGCATTCATGAATAGGTTTCTTAAAGGAGGAGTATGTTTTTCTTCTCAGCTGCATTACATAATTACTCAGTTTCTGGTTAAGTTTTATGTTGTTTTTTAAGTAAAATAAATCTGTTATGAATGTGGCAGTTGACCTCCCAGCTGTTTTGGATGTGGTTTTACAAACATCCAACTGTGAAAGACTCACCACTTGTGCCACTCTTAGTTGGTAAAACTATATCAGGATTGGGCCATTCCTCTTTTCCACAATATCTCAAACCATTGGACGTTTAGGGATGCATCATTCACTGTGATTATTTCTATGTTGACCATATGCAATTCAACAGTATGTCTTTTCATCAAGGGAGAGGAGACAAATTAGTCATCCCCTCTGTGGGCAGATGCAGGTTTTGAAAACACAGCTATACCTATACCCATAACACTATAATCCCACCATGTAAAACCACAAAAACAATGCCAGTGCCAAAGACAACAAACAAAGGGGAGTGAATACAAACTCTGAGGTACCATGTGACTTACCATTCATCTTACAATGACCGCAATCTTTTCAGACTTTAGTCACGGATCAAGTAGCCAAGAAATATTTGCCTGATCTTAACCGTACTGCCTTTGGGGAACTTGGCTGGATCTTAATTTAGCTGCAGCTTACCTATGTGCACACACTCATAGACACTAATTATTCATTCAAATGAATGAACTTGTAATATGTAATATTATTGGAAATATGTTGCCTGGAATTAGTGTGTGAATGGCCCAGGCCTTACTGAATCTTCCCTAATAATTGAAGTGAAACTGTGCAAAAAGAACTTTCATTATTTATTTTGCACTACTTTACACACGAGAACGTGGGTATCAGTAGCCAAATTTGGCCATCAAGTGAAGTGAACAATAAGTACTGACACAACATACAGCATCAAACTGTAAAAAAAAAAAAAAAACAGAGGAAAATATATTAAATACATATAAAATACATATTAATTTGAGTTTCTTTTATGTTTGTTAGAAGTACAAGATGCTTAAATGTTACTATCCAGTGCAGTGGTAGGTAGATACCTATTTAGCTCAGAACATGAACATACAACCCTGGAAATACATTTTAGCTTTTCAGAAAGACTAGTGATATATTTTTTAATTTAAAAAAAATAACTTTATTCAAACAACAAGTTTACAACACAGAGTCTACAATCACAAACATGACAACGGGACTAAAGGTTGTAATACAAAATAAATAAATAAATAGTTAAATAAATATATTCTTACAGTGGTTATATGTTTTAAGAGCTGTTTTGTTTGCACATTCAGATATTGAAGAAATGTATTTGTGATTTAGCCAAGTGGGACATGTTCCTGGACCAACATTATGATCATATTAATGATGTAAAGACATGCAGTTAAGGATTTTGTTCAGTTTTACTGAGGATTTTGTTCAATTGTACTAACTTCAATTTAGAAAACTTAGCATACCTCTGAAGAAGTACAAAGGAATTTTAAAAGAAGCACAGGAGCAGCACACTGATGATGTCAGAGGGCTGTGATTGTGTTGGTCCAGGAACACAATGTTGATTGTTGATCCAGGAACATGTCCTACTTGGCTAAATCACGTTGCACAGCTCTGAGAAGTTCGTCTTTTTCCTTAAGAATTTGGATTTGTGAATATAAAATTTGGTCCTGTCATATTCCTGTCATATTCAGTGAATCCAAACAATACATTTTTTTTTTTTTACATATAATAATAAAAAACAGACTATTAATAATGTCACTAGTGCAAGAGTACCCTTTGTGTTAGCAGTTACAGAGGGCCAATGAAACAAAGTAAAGGTATATCAGGGGGCGGGACTTCGACTCTTTGTTGCACCAATCAAAATCACTTCGCTGTGGCGAAGGAAAACTTGCTAGCTAAATAATACAATATAGTAATGCTTGTGGAGTGGCGTTGTCTGTAATAAGTTGGACATGGCCAAGCAAAAACAACTGGTAATATTCCCAACACCCACAAAAGACATGCAAAGCAAAGAGGAAACACTGGCATCACCGTCAGGACTGACACCTGATGCTAGCCAAAAGCTAACGAGGACGTTAGCATACCGATATTAGCGGAGACAGCTAGTTAGCGTCTTTCTCTTGTTTTTGACAAAGCGTGGGGAACTTGGATGCAAAGTTTCCTATCTGGTGGATAGCAGTGACGAGGAGGAAAAGGAATGCAACTATCAGAGGACTGGCGCACTTTGTACAGTCATTACTGTTGTGACAATGGACCTTTGGAGACACTGGCGGGAGCTTACTCAGCGTTTATTACCTGTGAGGGAGTGACGTTCAAGAAAAACGTAAGTGGGTTTTTTTTTTTTTTTTTTTTTTTTTTTACATTTTGCGTTAGCCTGTCTAATGTTATGTAATGTAGCTGTCAGTAATATGTGTGTATGCTTGCGGTATTTGTAACATTTTGGCTTAGTTTGTTGCTAATGTTAATTTTTTAAATAATTTTGACAGTCGATTTTTAAGAAGTTTAAGAAGTTTCTTTTTTAAGAAAAACATGCCCAAATTCTCTAATTCCAGCTTTTTAAAACGTGAATATTTTCTAGTTTCTTTAGTCCTCTATGATAGTAAACTAAAAATCTTTGGGTTGTGGACTGGTAGTCGGGACAAAACAAGACATGCGACCCAAGGGAGATTATAATGTATTTTTTTCCCCCTGACAACTCATAGACCAAACGATTAATCGATCAATCGAGAAAAATAATCGTCAGATTAATCGATAATCAAAACAGTTGTTAGTTGCAGCGCTAATCCGTGCAAACAACAGTCAATTTGCCACACCTTGCGTCACAGACTTTATAGATGTGGAGTTGAAAAGCTACAACAAGGAGGGGCTGTATATCTATTATAATTGACTGAAACAGTACATGCAAGCCTGTGTACACTGAAAAGCATTGTAACCTTTGTTCCTACTTTCCTAAAGACATGTTTCCTCAATTTTTCAAGATATCAACTTACTTTATCACAGTCACACTTATTAAAGCACATCTGTTTTGTTAAGCCGGGTAAAACAGCTTTATGTTCAACATTTGAATGGTATGATTCAGTATTTAGTGTTTGCATAGCAAACTTTTTTTCAGGATATCTTTCATCAGTCAAACTATGATGGTATAATTAACGTCCAACAAAAATACTTCCAGACTTTTGATCTTAATCAGTAACGTCAATCTGATGTTGAATCCTCCATCCTTGCAGTCTTTCTGTTGTAGCCACAGTTAGTCTGACCTTTTGCTGCAGAACTAAGGATATCCCCAGGAACCATTTTTATAGACCTAACAGCCCCATTGGGTATTGTCACGATATCTGTAGAGTGCCTGTGTAACAGACCCTGAGCTTCATGCTGCTAGTCTTGCCTAATTGACACGCTTGTTCTACCAGTTGTTTGACTTAATCATACTAGTGTCTCTTTAGGGAGAGTATGCTTTTTTAAATGTGGAATATCAGCAACAAGGGATTATTACAACAATCATAATTACGGCAGTGTACAAAGTGCCATTTAGTTTCTGTCTTTTTCTGAACAACACATAAGTCTTAATGGATGTTGACCAAAATATGCTGAAATTGTAAGGTGGGTTTGTGAGGTAGGCAGGACACCTCATTATCAAGACTTGTTAGGAGTCATTTAGGAAATCAGTTTATTGATTAACAGAACATTTATGTAGAGTGTTTGGTTGTTGGACAGTACATTTACTGATAATGTGATAATCTAGTGTTTATTGACAACAACACTGTCGTTGATGTGATCACCTTAAGATTGACCCTGACAGTATCATCGGATCGCAGACTTGTTTCAGGCCACCCACACATCTCAGACTGTGGGTGTATGTCATGCCTTGGACTTTCCTGTCTTTATACTTTGATCTATTTAAAATGAAAAAAAAACTTAAACAAAAACAAATCAATAGCTGTGAACTACAATAACAAAACAATTAGATACATTTTTCTTGTGCTGTGTGAGTGTCAGTGCTTGATAAAAAGTAAATACTATTACATTAAATAGAAATAGTTTGGCAACAATATGAATCAACACAATTCTTCATATTACATATGCTGTTCAAAAGAAACGGAAACATGGCTATGGTGGTTGAAACATTTCCAAAAAAACGGGTGTATTTAGAATTAGCTTCAACTCTCCCCTGAGTGTTGCCCAACAACACATCTCAGTTGATTAGACAGAGGAGAATGGGGCTACTCTTGGATGTGAGTAGCCATGTGCAAAGTAAACTCCCAAACAGAGCTAATGAAGGAGATGAAGGCTGGTGTTAGAGTTAGCTCAGGGCCTCAGAGGAGCTGTTTGAGATGCCAGATCTCTCGAGTGTCTAGGGATGAGCATCTGTCACTTTCGCCTCATCACCATCTGGCTGACAAATTGGGAGTCAATTAGAGTTGCAATATTTTACTTTTCTTGTTTAGCACAGGATCACAGACTTTTTGTGGATCCAGCTGGCTGTTTAGTACATAACTTTTCTTTGCATATGGGACATCTAGTAATAATTACAATAGAGAACTTTTAGCTTCCATCAGCTTTTGAAAAGCAACTTTCCAATGCGTAAAGTATGAACTCATTAAAACTGGTATAAGCACGGTCGACATTTCCTTATGCAGTGTTATTTTTTTATCATACATATTCAAAATATTATGGCGATAGAGATCATCTCTATGAAGCACTACTTGTCCCATATGAAAAACCTCTGATGTAGAAAATGCTCTTAATAATAATAATAATAGTAGTATAATACATTTAAGAGCGGTGAGGTAGAAGGGGGCCTGGTTATGGAGGGCTTTGTGAGTGAAGAGAAGGACTTTGAATTGAATCTGTTGTAGGACCGGGAGCGAGTGGAGACACTGTAGGACAGTGGGGATGTGGTTGCGGGAGTGGGAGTGGGAGCGGGAGTGGGAGTAGGAGTGGGAGTGGGTGAGCAGACGAGCAGCAGAGTTTTGGATGTACTGGAGTTTATGTAAGACTTCGGATGATGTGGGTGGCTGTGGCTCAGGAGGTAGAGCGGGTCGTCCGCTAATCAGAACGTCGGTGGTTCGATCCCCGGCTGCTCCAATCTGCATGCCAAAGTGTCCTCGGGCAAGATAGTGAACCCCAAATTGCTCCAGATGGCGCCATTGGTGTGTGTGTGTATGTGTATGTGTGAGCATTAGAAACATTGTAAACATTGTAAAGCACTATATTGCTATTGTTGGCACCTTGCATTGCAGCCTCTGCCATCAGTGTATGAATGTGTGTGAATGGGTAAATGTTGGCATGTGTTGTAAAGCTCTATATAAATGCAGTCCATTTACCATGTGCCATAAAGAATGCTGTTACTGTACGTCAATTATGGACGTGATATAAGCATGGATGGAAGTTTTGGCAGCAGAGAAGGAGAGTGACACATGAGTTATAGTAAATTATATAGATATTGTCTTCTAAACTTGACACACATACACACACGCATGCAGCAAGAATGTGAGCCAGTCATCTGCTCACCTCATTTCATCAACAGTCACAAAGAAAAAAAAACCATAACCTGCAGCGTTTTTTCTGCCAAAACTCTTTTTATTGGTGTTTTTCCACATTGTAAACAGCAGTTTCACAAATTGTTTCAACATGTTTTTTTAGACATACAAAAGAAGGCATATAAACATTATGTATATGGCAAAAACAGAAATTACAAACAAGACGAGTACACATAAAAAAAAAGGTGTTTATAATACCCCCATCCTGCCCTGCCCCCTATTAAAGCTAACAAACAGAAAACAGTCTTCACGGTAAATTGCAAAATAATCCCTGTTAGTGCTACAGATTAGTATTGAGTAATCAAAAGAGCAAGATTAAAAGGAAAATAATAAACAACCAACAGCCAGCTTCACTGAGATGCACTCTTGAACTGCAATGTCTCTATATGGTCAAAGAGAGGTTGCAATATTTTGAAAAATTTAACCGTAGACTCACACGGTGTGTATTTAATCTTTTCTAATTTACTAAAATAAGAACATCTCTGATCCAGGACTCATGGGATGGAGGAGAGGATGACTTCCAGTGAAGTAATATCAGTCGTCTAGCCAGTTTTGGCAGGACCACTGTATCCGGTATTACCCCAGTTAATGCAACTGGATCAAAGTGCAGCTGAAGTACCCTTGGTAGCATTTCAAAGATATTGGACCATTTGGGGGGAGGGGCTTACAGGCTAAGAGGGAAATTGGGAGATTGTGTGCTGGACAAAGCTATGAACTTGTAGATATCTTAAAAAAAAAAAAAAAAAAAAAGACTTTTTGGGATACTAAATTTAGCTGAAATTTCTTGGAAAGATGCAAAGATGCCCTCAATATACAAACCTTTAAATTACCTTATGCCAAGATTAGACCACATGGAAAAATCTTCATCTGCTAGAGAGGGAAGGAAAGTGTGATTTGTAAATATAGGAGCCTGTAGTGAAAAAGTTTAAAGTTTCTAAAATGGTGTCTAAACTGATTCTGGATTTTGAGAGTCGTCTTGACTAAACTGTTTTTGCGGTATTCTGAAGTAGGCTGAACCACTAGGGGTGAAAACCAAAGTAGCCAGTGAAGATGCTTCCAACATCAACCAAGCTGGGACATTATGCAAGCTATCTGCACGCAAGCTGTCTCTTCTGGCTTGGAAGCAGAGTTTGTAGGAGGGCAACCTGAGGCTGTCTTCTCTGACTCTCAGCCTTCTACCTCCTCTCTCTGGCTTGTTGCACTTTTTAGAATTCATTAATCCAGGGAAGTTTCACTGAGAACAATACTCTGTTTTACAGTTCAGTTTACCGTCAGTTATAAACATTTACTCTTGGAAATTACTCAGTGGTGGAGTTGGGAGTTAAAGGCCATGCTCAAGGGCATTTCAGTGATGGTAACAGGGATTTATCAGATTTATCTGACTACCTTCCAGTCTCTAACCTTTTGGCTGCCACAGTGCACTTGCCACCACGGCACATTTTGAAATGGCTAAACCTTAACCTTTTTTAATGTTTCTGTTTCTTCTCTTGTGTTTTCTACATTTTAATTGAGTTGAAGTGAATTTCACCATTTTGTTTGATTGTTTCTTTGAATTTCATAAAGCATTTAACACCAGTAATGATACAATATCACACTAAATGCAATTAGGGTGTCCCTCGTCATGGCTCAATGTGCACCTAAGCCTGTTAAACTGACAAATTTTAAACTCAGGGCAATTTATTGTATTGTATATTCTAAAATCAACTGCAAGTGTATTGCATCAAAACCAGCAATCTGCTTCTCTTTGCGCTGCAATGCCACCATGTGGCTAAACATAAGCGATGATAACATGAGAAGATACTGTATGCTATTCTGCATGTGCATCAGTTCAGGTAAAGGAGATAGCAGTAGTAATGTACATAATTATTTAATTACTCCACAGTTACTTGTAGAACAATATATTAATGTTTTGTGAATTATACATTTTTACAAATACATTGTTTTGTGTCACTGAATTAATAACATTCTTTTCTTTGCGTCTCTGTTTGCACTCATCAAACTCACTGTTATTAGTTAGAGAGCTGCATACCTAATGCTTGTTAAATCCTTTTATTTGTGTCAGCATGTGGCTTTTCATAACTCAGTGTACCAGTAAGTAGTTGCTTTTTAAAATAAAGCAGTATTGCTCATCTAAAAATTACTTAGTGGGATATGACCACAATATATATCTGACATGATTTCAACACAGTTTGAGTAGAACTGGGATCATTTGAGTTCATTAATATTTTAATTTGTGTTGTTACTGACATTGTCTAATTTAAGATAACTTTGTTCAAACACAAAAAATGGCAAGGTGGCCATACAGTTCAGTATTTCAGTACCCACTGAAATACAGTTTCAGTGGGTACATTTGCAACATCATCCATCAACATACTGATGACAGCTGGAGCACTGCTCCCTCCACTATGCTTCTGTTGTGTTGTGGTTCTGGGAATAAATTCTACCTTGCTAAAGAGCAAAATAACAGCTTTTATGTATAGATGGATGCATGGATTGACACCGATAAATTGACAACTGACCAATACACTCTTCTCAACTCTTTTGATCATAAATGTATGTCTTAGCTCAAGGCTAAGGCTGAGGTAACTTATGTCTACATAGTATTGAATGGATCGTGCAGAAAATTTCCATGAGACCATTCTCTTCACTTGCATCAAGGTGGTTATAGTTATATAACATAAGAAGATAGAAACACATTGGCTCTTACCTTACGTTACAATTTTCCACTCTTAAGCTTTTCAAATATTTTTGCTTTTTTGTGTAACACTAGTTCATCTGACCATACAGCTCATGAATGACATGTTTTCTGAATTGAGTGTTCTGTTGGTGAGGCTGTCTATGCTAATGTGTCTTGACGTTTGCCAAACACACACTAATAAGTATTCCCAGCTCCAAAAACACTTTCTGCCTGCTTGAAGAGCCTTTTCAATAATACAACACTTTCATATTATATTCATAATGTGCTACGGTGAACACTGCAACCAAGTCTGCTGGGTTTAATTTAATGTAATTTCAGGGCCTAATTTGGCTTCCTACATGTCAGTGGTAATGAAACTTTTGTATTTGATCTAGATACCCTTCAGTTGGATTTTCCCAAAGACTTTCAAGATTTCACGATGAACTTTGTGCATAGCATTAAATTTAAAGCGAAAAATAACCCCATGGCTTTTAATTGTGAAATAGAAAAATGAGGATTTTAATATCAAAGAGGTCAGAGGAATAAAGGTTTCATTATAATTATAATAACTCAACTATTATTTCCCTAGCCTTATTGTCTCTACTGTTCTAGTATAAATGTTACTCTAGTAATATCTGCTTACTATATATACTACAGACCAGTGGCCTACAGACTACAGACCAAAGTACAAATAAAAAACAAACAATCTTTCAAAGGATGGGGGAGAGGACATGGTTTATGTATGCTAAGACTACACTAACCTCCTAAAAAGTTATTGCTCTATTGATTAATAAAAGTACGTAAAGTTTCAATCTAAAACATGTAATGTCTTTTGAGATGCTCAAGATGGCAGCAAAGAGCCATACAATTCTACTATTCAATTCATCAATTTTCTATTTATGAAGTATATTAAAAAAACTGTTTACTGTTTTCTTTTCTTCCATGCAACATTTATACAGTATATTATTTATGCAGAGGTCTTTCCTTTCTTGTTGTAAAACTTTTTAATCAAAGAAATTACTACAGTAAGAGAACATTTTTGGCATGATGAAAAGTGTGTTGGTAGCCAAACTGATGTGTGTGTCTTTCGTGTATGAGATGGTGCTATTTGATGTTGTCTTGGTGTCCACAGTGAACCTATTGAAACACTAAATGACAACATTTTTAGTTTTATCTTTAACACCTGCAGGGTTTCAGCCAGAAAAGTTGTAAGCAAAACACGGAGGAGTGGCTTGTCACTAAAATGAGAATAGCTGGTCCACCTTAAAGGTCAGTCCACCTTAAATGAGCCTGAGTTGAAGTTGTTGCTAACTAACTAGGGCTAACCCCCTTCACTTCAGCGGGGTGACAAGCAAGACACAGGAGCTTGGCTTGGGTCTTGTAGCATTCATTCACCGACAAATAGCCTAAACTGAACACACACTGCACTGCTCGATCACAGCTACAACGTTACTGCTAACTTCATACTCACCGTCACACACTCTCTCTCTCTCTCACTATCACTCTCTCTTTCTCTCTTAGTCGCACACTTGCTACGCACACAACCTATGCACTGAGCTATTCCTTAAAGGAGCTACACTACTTGTAGAACACATTTTAGTTTAAAAAACATCCTAAAAATACATTTTAAAAAAATTCCCAAATGCTTAGGCTCAGTGGGGAGCCAACTTGCAATATACTGACGAAAACCCTGTCGGGAGCTGGCCTGTGTCTTTTAAAAAGTCAAAATTTTCATGTACCATGCAGTATTACAGAGCAATGCTTATATGCAGCCAGGTTATCAATATTAATACTTGAGTTTTATTACCTTTTTTCAGGAATTATGGCAGCTACATCAGAATTATGTCAAGAAGTCAATTCACTGTTCTTTAAATATTGATTAAATGCATTGTGACAGTGCAACTGAACGTTGATTTAATTTCAAAGGAAAAATATACCTATGGATACTTTGGAGTAAGAGGCTGCTGCTCTTAAGTGTAACTACAGCCTTCTTGACACCCTGTTGACCAAAAGCCATCACAACCCCTTTGGTCACTTTCAAAACTTCAGTCATCACCGGGGCGTATTTACTGTGTGGAATAGATATTTCTAAAGACAACATTAAACAGACTTTGCAAGGCCTATGCTGTGCTCTTTCAAAGATTTAGCTCCTTGCACACACACTGTCTCCCTCTCTGGTTCTCTCTGAAGGCCCCCTTTGTAGGCATAGGAATGCCCTGTGTGTACTCTGAAATGTAAAGCAGGCCTTCTATTCAGATATGCATGCTGCTGCTGCTGATCTGTTTAATTGTAAATGACAGAGGGATTTATAAAATACTATGTTTGATAAAGATGCCTATCTGATATTCTCTTAAAGGAGACACGCACAACATTCAGTCCTAATTGTTAGACTTCTCATTAGGGCAGCCTCAAGGGACCTTGCTGGATAATGAAATAGCTGTAATGCTCTGGCATTCATCTTGTCCTGTGTGTCTTCTGATCATACATGTATATAGAAGCTTATATGTATAGAAGCTGGTGTCATAATCACACAGCACAACTGGCTGTATCGTTCACAATTAATACTGATGTGTTGACCACTTTTACACACCACTTTCTGTTGACAGTTTTAATGGCCATCCAACATTTGGAAAAATTAAGTGTAAAGCAAAGTAGGAAAAGATGTGTTATATCAAATCATTTACAGACCTATAAACTGGAGCCGTTAAATGTGTGAATTGTAAACCTGAGCCAGCATCTTGGTACTTGCTTCTGTAGCTTTGATAACTTTTTGTTGAAAAAAATTCTCCTTTGTTATTGATGTGGTTTATCACTATTTTTCTTTTTTTCTATTAGCGCTTTACAAATAAATTAGGGAGAAAATTAACAAGGTAGCAATAGATGCCTTCAGTATGCACTTCAAACCTCTTGTTTGTTCAGTAAAAGATATACTTGGTGGTCAAAAATGTAAAATGTTAATGACACATCAGTCCTCTTCTTTGGAAAAAAGGTTTTGTTAATTGAGACTATAACAACCATGAAACCTGAACAGTTCAACACAGACAGTTATTAAGCCGTTCCAGACCTCCTGTATTATTCCCACTAGCTTTTACACATATAAACACAAACGGGTCATTCCATGCCAACTCACCCAGAATTCAGAGCTTTTCCCAGTTGATGTCATGGATTTTCTTGAAAAAAATCATGTAAAAACTTCTATTAAATTCATGGGACCTTGCAAAATCCTATAGCTCTACTCCAAATACTTTTCTGGCCATGAATTTGTGAAGTTTGGCCCTCAGAGCTAAGTTTCATCATTTTTGCCATTCTTTGTATGTGTATTCTAAGCCTCACCAATTGCTTATTTTTCACTGGAGTCAGTTGAAATTTGCACTGTGCATCCAAGGAACCCTAAGGATAATTTGCAACAAGTATTCATGTAAATAGTTGTTGCTGAATGTTTTATAGTAATCAAATTAATAATTTTTTTTTTTTTTACTGAAGAATCTTTCATTTTAAAAAATTAATATCTCCACAAATTTTCACTTTCTTGCAACCAAATTTTGATTCTGTATGTAGTATTAGTATAGTTCTATCACATCTGGAAGTTATTTGGTCCTGCATAAAACATTGAGTGCCACAGATCTTGCTAAATATAACTTTGGAGCTGAAAAACACACTTTTAAAGATATTTTGACTGTATATTTTCCCAAGAAGGATTATTTTAATTTCCTTGAAACTTTTTTATGGGAAAGTGTTAATATTCATTGCAGATTTATAAAAGATTAAAGATGTTATATTACTGCTTCATCATTTAACCATTTTTTGAAAATAGCTACTTTTTCGTACTTTTCACTGGCTGTAATACTACATTCAGTGGTTCATCTCATAGGTAGATATTTGTACTATGTTGACTTCAAGGTTTTCTATCAAATTGATGCCTGTTGAGCCTGTTTTTCATTGGGTTCAGGACATTTGCAGGTTACAGCTTGTAATGGCTTGGTTTGTTGCATACTAGATGATATCATCTTGTTCCATGTGTCTGGACAAAATATTAATCTTAGTTCTTTAGCTCAACACTTACATTATTTCACAATTTCAAACTTTTCTGAACTAATTTATGACATCATCAACTAGTAGCATTAGAAAATAATAAAGGAAGTCTGGGTTAATCCCACCTGAAACAGGTTTGGGTAGATTATTGCAAAATGAATTGCAACATACTGAGAAGTATATAAAAGAGTGCAATCATAATTCATTTAATCATTAAGCAGTGATGATGTCATCTACTATACAACAAACCAAGCCAGATCCTTGGCACTCATTTTTTTATGTAGGACCAAATAACTTCCAGATGTGTTAGAACTATACAAATACTACACACAGAATCAAAATTTGGTTGCAAAAAAGTTAAAAATAATGGAGATATTAATTTTTTTTAATTAAAGATTATTTGTTTGGGTAAAAAAATATTTATTTTTATCAATTTGATCACTGTTAAACATTTGGCAACAATTATTTACAAATTATTGCAAATTATCCTAAGGGTTTCTTGGATGCTGCGTACAAATTTAAACCCGATCCAGTGAAAAATAAGCAATTGGTGAGGCTTGGAATACACACAAAAAGAATGGCAAAAATGATGAAATTCAGCTCTGAGGGCCAAACTTCAAAAATTCATAACTAAAAAAAGTATGTGGAGTAGAGCTATAGGATTTTGCAAGGTCCCATGAATTTAATGTAAGTTTTTACATTTTTTTCAAGAAGATCCATGACATGAACGGGGAGGTCTTAGATGAGCTGGTATGGAATGACCCAAACAGAAAGTCAGGAAAGGAAATAAACACAGAGATCAACCACAAGACGGCGATCAAAATTTACAGTGGACAGTAATGCACACTGATTCAATTTCTGTGTTTTAATTTAATTAATTTAAATTTTATTTTCCATTACAGGCTGAATATAAGTGTCCTTTTTGGACGACTAAAACACAACCTGGTATTGAAAGCCTGACTGGTTTAACACACAACACATACTGTACATGTAAAACTAGCCATTGCAACAAAGTTCCTATTATATGGCTGTATACTGTAACCTGATGGTCAGCCAACAGAGACTTCTTTGTACCATAACTATTGTACAGTAAGGACATCATCACACATCCCACCTTTGGCCTTATATCACACAGCACGCACCACAGATACATGCTCACATGCTGCTCATATTGTCTCCCAGCCACACTTTTAACTTCAAAGCCCTGCTCACCCTTGTGTCTCAGGAGGAATGGAGGCACCATAGCAGCCAGCCTTCGCTGCTTTGCCATGGTTAACTATGACCGCAGGCAGGAGCACCTCCCCATGTCTCCTCATACCAGAGTAGGGGTGGTGGTGGGGGGAGTTAGCGTCCTGTAGCTCCACAGCACACTGCCTTATGCCTCGCCACCACATAACCTGTGCCTGTGAAACAGAGGTGCATTATACGCCCCGTTACAAGGCTACACTTGTTGAGAACAGTGTATGTATAATGACGAGCATCGGTGCCAAGGTGTTCATGAACAGGTTGGCTCAGTATGGATTTTTTAATGAGAATCCTGCCACATATATAATCACCAAGAAAAATATTTAAACAAAAAACACATTTTTATCAGAGAAAAAGAGATTTGAGGGGTTGAATTGCACAGATTCGAGAAGAAAGCCACACATATAATTTAAAATCAATGAATATGAGAATTTTTTCAAGATTTTAAGATTATGTTTCTGTGCGTGTGATGTGTTTATGGGCACATTGTAGGCTTTGCCCAGGTCTGGGAAGTGTCCTCCCTGTTGAAATGGTGGTGTTCAGCTCAAAGGAACAATGTGGTGGATTCACTTTATTATGAACAAAGCCTTTGTCTGAGGTGCTCACACACTGAACGGGGGTCCAGAGTCCATGAGCAGCTTTGAACTATCAGGTCAAAGACATCACAGAACCGACGCGCTGTTTCACATTCATCTTGTACCTCACACAGGAGGCCCGTCACATTTGTCCTTTTGATTGTCCTCCATTTCTTTAAAGGTCTGGCTGGAACCATAGGTCATCTGGAGGCTTTTATGTGGAGAAAACAAACATTGTGTTCTTATTCTTATTCTTCACTTTAGGTGAAGAACGGCACAAAATTGAAGAACAACAATTGAAATTATACTCTTAAGCAAAACAATGGAGTGAATTTTGCAAGAAAAAACATTTAAATTAAAAGACAGAGAAGGGTTTGCACATATCAATAGAAAGATGGGCATATATATGAAATCCACTGCCATGAAATATGCAAAGCAAGCCCACCACAGAGAATAGCTGAAAACACAGGTTCTTTTGATGTTAAGTCCTTTGGTTGTGCATGTCTTCATTCAACTAGCCTGTGGATGTTTTAACCTTCTGTAAAACTTGCTCCAGCACCGCACTCTCCCTCTCTACATCAGAGTAACGTGGTGCTGCAGTTCTGCCCATGATTTTTATTTCATGATTGCTGTGTTTCTCCTCGCCACAGTTTATGTGTGCCCACCATAGCGTTCTGCTATTCTGTTACGACTGTGGACACCAACATTTGGTAATGAGTGCAATTCAGGTATGAATATCTCAGGTGTTTTTGTTGGCCCTCAGTTGTGTTATGTTGACTGCCTTGGGCAAGGTTTACTGCTTTAATTAATAATAAAAGACAATTTTGGACAAGTCATGTTCTTCAATAAAATAAGTAAATGTAAAGGTATCACAGTTCAGAGTATTTTTTTGTAGGTAACAGTTTTTTTTGTATTTACCCATCTCTCTTTTGCACACATAAGCACACACACAGTCTTTCATACAAACAAATAATACAAATGGGACTAATAATCAATCAACCGTGGAACACATATCCTTTGACTCCAGGCTATTATTGCTTGGGTGAGCCTATGTGTGTTGTGCAGTATTGACTGTTTGTGTTTTGATGATCCATTCTCAGATGAGAGGAAGCATTTCAGTGCACCGGGCATCACAAAGGGCAGATGACACACAATGCTGCACATGCGAGAGCAGATAATTACAGAAAAGTATCATCCTCACTCAATATAGACTACTTCCTCCCCTCAGACATTATCCTTGTGATATACATTATGGCAGTCTCTTGTTGTAAGACACCCTGCCTTACAACCCAGCAGTGAATGGGACACTGTAGATGCTCCTGAAGAGGCGCTCAGGATTAGTTAGTATTCACTGGACATAACAAGGCCTTTGATGTAGCCAGTATTCTCTTTACTCACCAGGAGCATCAACATTTAATGAGACCTGATATCAGCCTTTTTAGGAGCTGTGAATATTTCAGATAAAAGCAAATTGTACTCACCAATACCAACAGACCATGAGCTGGTCAGAGGTACATTGTCACCTGTGTGTTCTAAGTGATATATTGGAGCTATGCCTTTGTGTAATGCGGTATGTTCATTAAAACAGGCCCATTTCACTCTCTCTTAATCAGCACCACATATGTCATGGGAGGATACTGCCTGGAGCTAAAAACTGGTGCATAATTTATAACTCCAGGTCAGGCTGTGCAATGAGTGCATATTATCTCAACAAAGATGCATTACTCTCCCATCATTTCATATTTACAATTATGTCTTGATGTGCTGTTCATTTAGCACACAATAGCGCAGTAATCCTCTAGACAAGATTTCCACATGTAAAAATCTTAATATCGGTTATTAGTCTATCAGTACACATTTAAATGAAATCTTGATATAAGCACCTTTCCCCTCTCAAAGTCTTCAGCATCTGTCTAACACAATTTATGTGTGTGTGTGTGTGTGTCTGTGTGTGAGAGAGACAGAGAGAGAGAGTGTGTGCAAGAAAGTGTCACAGTGAGCTGTGACACTGCAGGTGTTTAAACTGTGGTGATGTAATTGGTCACAAGGGGAATAGAAACAAGAGCTTCACAGTCCTTGATTTGATCCCTTGGTTATTGATTTCTCAGTCTGCTTCTAACAGAAATAATTGCCACATGTAATGTATTATTCAATTACAAGACACTGCTCTCAAGTTTGGGTTTGATGGTCCTTTTTGAATCACTGAGACCTATAGATAATTCAACACTGTCAGCCCATTAAGCAGCGTGAATATTAAAAGGTATGCGTTAATCCTGCCTATTTATTAGCAACCGTGACATTCACCAGCACTCAAAGTTTCCCATTTTCAGCCTTTGTATAGTTGAAAGAAGTGGGCTTAACTTTGGCTCAGATTCAGACGTATTCTGTTATTGTGACTCTCAAATCTGGTATATAGGCAGTCAAGCTATTTTAACTGTTCTTTGAAGCCAAATCAACATACTGAAACTACACTATTGTACCTGTGATCAGGTGAGAATACGACATGGCCTGTCCTGTTTCTAAAGGCTGTGAGATACATAGTAGTTATTTGTAATCCAGCTGAAGAAATGGCAAGAAATACTTTTAACTTTCAACTTATCAAAAGTGAAGTGAATTGTGAACAAAATTGACTTTTTAAATTTTTGATTGACTTATTGACCATGGTCAACCAAGACAACAGTTAGGAGCTAGAACAGAGAGATTTGGGATTGACAAATGCTGTTTTGAAGTAAACATTCTTTCTCTCCTCATCAGATTTGTCTCCTTTGCTTTTTCTTTTTGTTGCAAGAAACCGATAAAGAAAAAAAGAGACCCAAATCAACGCAGCAGAGGCCAAAATAACTTGACTCTTAGTCTCCAGCATTGCTCAATATCACACTGGATCTTACTTCCCAAAATGCAGCTTGATTGCATCTTTCATTTGATGCACCTTGTCTGGAATATACGTCTTTCAAACTTAACACTACTGTTTAGTAACAGTGCAGTCGGTCTAGTTCATTGAAGTTGCCGCTTAAATCATATGATTCTCTTATCTCTCTTCTCTTGTGTGTGTGTATGTGTCTGCATGTATACAGCCACAGTTCATGAAGAAAATGCTGCTTTTTGTAAGCTTAATCTGCACATCATCACCAGGTTGTCTGCCATGTTGCCCCTATTTCATCATAATAGGGACATTTCAAATTATTTTTTTCCAGGGCAGTTGTGTTTTTTTTTTTTTTTTTGTAGCCATTTCATCTTTCAAGTTTTTTTTTTTTTAATGGACAAATGCAAATACTGATACTTTCTTCATAGTGTAAAAATTCCCCCAAAACAGATTTATCTAGGCAAGTGAATGCTTACCTCTGTTATAAATTGTGTCATGACTTACTAGGTGTATGCTACCTACAATATTGACCAGTTTCTATTCAATTTACAAAATAATACTCAGTGCTCCATTCAGCTCTGAAGAAAGATCAATTCTAGTGTTGGAATCACTATCTCTCTATTGCTGTGCAGCACTGTGTGACACAGTTTTAATGATCAGCCATCCAGCACTTGTTTACAGCTTGGCTTCCCAGTCATGTTCTGTTAATACCCACTCCTGTTAATATTTATCGTCAGTCTTAATTGGTTTGATGTCACTACACTGGTGTTGCTGTCGGCTTGCTTGTTGAACTGGCCTCGGTGTTGTTTCAAAGTCTTTATTATCGTGACAGTCGAGTCCTGTTCATTAAAGTTTCACTTTCCATTTTCATCAGTATGAAACTGATTCTGTAAATGCAAGGGAGCTGTTGAAGAGTCAAACCCTGCAAGCTATCACAGGGGAGGTGCATAGTCTGTATAAATTATCAGGAATATGAACTCGATCGAAGATGTTAATTGCACCAATGGTTAGTTATGTGGGGAATTGCCATGCATTTCATGCAGCGATAATAAAAATGAATTTTTGAACAAAGGGATCTTAAAATAATATCTAATCTACAGAGAATACCCACATCAAACGAATAATTCAAAGCTTTGAAATTTATCTTTGTGGTCCGAAATGTTAAGCACTAGCCCTGTGAATATTGTACTCAATTCAAGTTTGTCAAAGGAAAAAACAAAACCAGAGTTAATTAACAGTTATTACAGGCTTTTTCAACTTTAATTTGACTTTCAAATATTAGCTTTTATATATAAACTATGCTTCTGGCATCTGCAAATTAGCCATACTGTATCTCCTCTAATTAGGCCTCATTGAACCTATGGCAACCCATACACAATAATATTAATAATTCAGCAGCATAAGATGTATTTAAGAGTAGTCATTAGATTGCATTTTTTTGACATTGTATTAATTTGATTTACTGCACCTTTACAGTTTAGTAAAATCATAATCTAAGGTCAGAACAAAATAAAACTGATGAGGTGATTATGAATATTAAAACAGGAGTATTTTAATAGCTTTCATAGGGGTTTCAAGAATTTCTCATTATGAAACAAGGCTGCTGCTTTGTGTTCTAAAGCCTAGTTCGTTTTAGGTCAGACCTATATAACCCAAGCCCTGTATATTATATGTGTATATTAAATGAGGCTTGTGTCATCATCTCATTAAGTGAAATGTGTCCCTATCTTTGATCATCACGATATGTGGTGTTTCTTTGTGCAGTTTCACATTAAAACAGAACATTTAAAAAGCTTTAGTTCATAATAGTTAATCGATAAACTTAATTTCTGTCAGTTGTCCAGTAGATAATTTCATATAAAGGTACTGCCTTGTCTTTGTGTGGTGTGTTTGAGATTTAGTAAAACCTGCCCCTCAGCCCTCACACTTTCCTCTCCTCCACCCACTTGCCCTCCTATCTCCATCCTCCTGCCATCTCTCTCTGTCAACAGTGATTTTGCCTCTTGCCACTGATCAAACGCACCTGCCAAGCCCTACTAACATTCCCGAGCATGTTCACTAATTACCCACAAAGCCTTGCAGATTTATACTCCTAATAGGGGATTTGCCTCAAATCGGGGGCAGGGTTGTACTGCATTACAATGGTATTTATTTACTCATTTGGGGAAGAATCTCTTGGGATCATGTGCATTATAAATGTTTTAAGGCAAATAAACTTCCTATTTTTACGTCTAGTGTACCGTTTTGAATAAGTGTCTCCCCCTTGTATTCTTCTTTTTCAAATGGTAAATAAGGTTGGTAAAAAGGGTTAGAGATATTGTCATAATCATCTCTCGATTTACATCTAAGTTAAAGCACTCGTATCCCACAAAGGCGTGGCATTACCATCAGTGAAACAACAAAGCTTGGCACTGATTATAATCCTCTTGTTTCAGTGTAATTAGATAAAAGAGCCTTTTAACTGTGCAGCTATGGAGGAAATTATAGATTAAGTGCTTAACAAATTGCCAATTACTTTTATGTTCAAACCAGTACGGTGGGTACAATGGATACCATTGCAGAAAAAAAATCCTTAAATTACTAGAAAAGCATTATCAAAGTGATTCCTAGTGAATGAGGAATCTAACATGATGTAAATGAAAATTGCTGTGCTTCATAATTTCTCTTAGGGGTAAACACTATCATATGAAGACTGTAATTCCCTCCATAGAATATGAATAATGTTTACTCTGGTAGCCCACAGAGTTGCTTAAATTCCTCTTCCACTCAAAAATGTATTTTGCTTATTGTTGCTTCATTTGAATAATTGGCCTCGATCATCAGCTGTCCTAGAGCCTTTTGTGTTTTTATGTGACCATAACAAGGCTATATATAAACAGAAATTTCAGAAAACTTAAGATGTCAGTATGCTTCAACAGAAGTGCTTTTCTGATGGTCGAACAGCATCAGAAACCTCTTCACCCACACCTTTCTGACACTGAAATTGGTGGGGGTGCCTTGACAATTTTTGAATTTTTTTTTGTTGTAATTTTTGTAAAACCGACAAGCACACCCACTTCATGCAGTGATAGGCCAGATTTCTTGATGTGAGAAAGTAGGCAGGCTATAAAAATCTCTCAAGATCCCAGTTTCTATTCACACAGCTTCATAGTCTTCATCACTTTTTGTATGTACAGACGAGTGCAACACCATGAATGCCTTTAAGGAAAGACTGTCTGAAAGTGTGCGCCTTTATTCTCTTTTGAATTTTCCCTAACTTAATATAAATTTAGTATGGGATAATCTTAAGGTTCATTTCGGAGGTGTACATGTTCAGACATGACATAAATGCGTTGAGGTTATTAGGGTTGGGTACCGAACTCTGCACTTTTAAGGGTACCAACTGAATTTTGTCAGTGCTACTGAGTACCAATTCACGTTAGATCAATTGGCACCAAATTTCAGTACCTCGCGGGACTCAGAGTAAGCACAGCTCACTCTCAGCAGAACTGAGACAGCGAGCGGTGCTGGCGAGAGCAAAGATGTGAATCAGATAAATAAAACGTTATTTTCTGATTATTTCACGGCGGTCACTTTCTAATGCAGTGTTTTTCAACCTTTTTTGAGCCAAGGTACATTTTTTACATTGAAAAAATCACGAGACACACCACCAGCCGAAAATGTTAAAAAATGAAACTCTGTAGCCTATATTAACAATATAAAGTCATTCTCGTCAAAGTGTCTTGAATAGGAATCAAATAAACACAAAGAAAAAAGTTTTATAATCTTTCATATTTCTACTCACTCAGTGTGAAACATGGGCCTGTTTGGATGAACACAGAGCTGATATCCTGGCGGAAATCGAAGAAAGACACACACAAAGCTCTTCCTCAACAGCTCTCAGTCTCTCTCTGTTTTTAGTTTTTATAGCAGTCAGGCTTGAAAAGCTCACCTCACACAGATATGTCCAAAAAAATGGGAGCAATATCAAAATAGCTTTGTTTGCCAGAATGGGGAACTCCTTGGCAGTAGCCAACCAAAAACTGTCCAAAGGTAGATCAGCAAAGCTTAGCTGTAAACCACGATTTTGTCTCAGTTCAGTTAGTTCCTTCTGCTCCTGTAAAGTCATGTCATTTCCAACAACTGATGCTGAGCTATATGGTCCCTAACCCAGTCAAGGCATTCAGTGAAGGCTTAAGAGAAATAAAATCTAAGTATCTGCAGACATGTCATCAATACGTCTGGAAATTGTGTTATCTGAGAGAGGGACTTTGGCTATTTCTTTAGCTGCCTCAGGTCCGAGCATCTCATTTACAATGGCTTTGCAGGCAGGAAGTATTAATGTCTCTGCCACAGTTTGGGACTTTTTTGATTTAGCTACAAGTTCAGCAACATGTTAGCTAGCTTTAAGGGCTCTCTCATTTACCTTTGTGGTTTTTCTCATGAAAGGTGCCTGTTTCTCCGTGTGTTCACGCAGGCGAACAAACTAGTCCGCATTCTTGTTTTGAAGCGAAGGGTGTTTCGTTTGGAGATGGCGTTTAAGCTTACTTGGGACCCTAGCACTGTTGGATAGCTTTTCACCACACACCAAGCACAACGGAGTCGGTGAAAGTAAATCCAAATGAAAGATAGCTTTCGCTGTATTGCCTCGCGCCAGAGACTTTGCTCGAGATCACCGTCTTTGCTTTCGTTTGACCTCCACTCATACTAGGGCCTTCATCTGGGTCCGAATTTTGTCCAGGCTCCAGTTCGGAGTTAGCATTTTTTCTTTTCAAAAACTTCTCTGTCACTGTCATCACATAGTCTCGCTAGCCACAATGCCACTGTCACCGCAACCTGTCGCATCCATGCATCATTGATTCTCTTGTCTCACAGTACAAGGCTATTAGCTACCTGCTGCCACCTACTGATACGGAAGAATATTACATGATTACTCTGCCAGTCACTAGACAGCACAGACACTCGACAATGGCACATTATTTGCAGATAATAATTAATTTGTTTTCAAAAAATGTTTTGTAGGCCAATTAGGTGAAATTGGATAATTTCCCACGGCGCACCTGACAATATCTCACGGCGCACTAGTGTGCTGCGGCACAGTGGTTGAAAAACACGGTTCTAATGCACAAATAAACAGGCCCACAGCTCCGCAAAACCCTGCGGGAAGGTGCCACATTACCCGATTTTGCGTGAATGCAGAGCTTCACCCTGTCTGCTGTGGCCTCTCTGCTCTGCGTGTGTGTAGCTCAGGCCCGCCTTCGGTCAAGCAGACACACAGACCTGCATCTCTTTATACATCCATGACACAGAGACACAGAGCAGAGTGGAGCAGAGGAGAAAGACGGAGACAGCAATGGTCGCTATGCTACGAGTCCCGACCTCACACCCTGTGCGCTGTTATTTACTGGGGGCTATGCACCCACTGCCCAAAGGTTGACAACCAGAAGTGTCCCGAACACAGCAAAATAATAATAGAGAAAATAGAGGCAGAGGGCAGAGTCTCTGCAGATCCATACACTGCCACACACACCTAGTGGGTCATAAGTAATGATTGAGAGGGATTTTTTTTTTTGGAAAATCCTGCATAATATACCTTTTTAAATAAAGGTCTAATTCAGCCCTTAGACCCAGCTATTGAGGATGTCATCTGGGCCTAGTCAGTTGGTATAAGCATCAAATATCACTTTGGTCAGGAAAGCAATCACTAGGGAGTGTTTACTGCCTATCCATTCAAAAGAGAAACAAGTTTTCCTTAAGCCTGCCGCTTTCTGCATGGTGAGTTCCCCAATGCTGCTCTAATGGAAGGCAACTCACTGTGCCAGTTCTCAGCAGCAGTAGCAGCAGCATAGTGTGGGAAGCGGACGAATGTGTTGTAGAAGAAGTGCTTGAATGCTCCTTAAAACAAACAAGCCTGACTTTCAGCTGAACAAATACTTGGTCACCATGCCTTCATTAGTGGAGGGGGAACGGGATGTAGGAGGGCAACAAGATGAACCCACTTTAAACCCACTATTTTCATGCTTTGTCATGTCTCATGCACAAAGCCACACACAACTCAGCATCTATTCAGTAATGTATTAAAATGTTTACAGGAGATTGTGAATGACCTCATAGTTGACTAATTCCACTTTTGATTCACACTTTTGAACATCTGAAATCAATGTTTGAATAATGGTACAGTTTTTCCCCTAGGTGGATTGCTTTGGGGTGGCGCCAGGCCTGTACAATTATAGGGGAAATAGTGATGATATTTGGTGATTAATAACTCATTATTTTTTAGCGTAACACCATCCATTCATATGGAATGTTTTCTTTTTTCTTAGGCAAGTACTGGAGAAATTGCCTTTTGATAATTATTTACTGATCTGGCTCTTACAGACTTTTTCAATTTATTAGACTTAATGACTCAAAATTTAATGATGGAGTTACAACAGCATTTTTGTGATGCTCATAAAAATATATTCATGTTTTTACAGCTATTTCTTTTGTTAAGACTAATGATTGTTTTTAAGAAAAGGTATTTATGGGCCAGTGGGTGTCATGTGACCTGCAGTTCCAACTGTGGCCACTACACCAAAATGGGATCTTGGTCCACACTACAACACAGGTTGGCCTTTTCAGATGTATACACAACAGCATTGTAATGTAAAAATCAGTCCTAGTGTAGATGGAAGGCCAAAATTTGGTGGAAAAAACAGTGTTCAGAGTTTTCAAGTGTGGACATGGCCTTACACATTGGGATTTTAATCCTTTAGCTAGGCAATAAATAAAGACATACATTTTCCCGACCCACCCATTATCACTCAGATGCTGCATCTGACTCCAGCTTGCACCAGAGGAAAGGCAAGGAAACACTACAAACAGGCTGTCAGGACAGAGTTAAGAATTTTGAACCAATGACCTTCCTGTGAGGTGACAGTGCTAACAACTGAGCCAACGATTTAATAGCTTTTGTCCTAACAAGTCTCCATAGACTAATCTCTGTGAAAAAAACCCAAACAAAAACATTGAATTTCCCTTTGAAAAATCTCTTTGAAAAATCCCTTTCATAGAAGTCATGCAGTGTTTTAATAAAAACAATTTACTCTTTTACCCTTTTTTGTTTTAACAAGAGATTCTCTCTGAGTTTACTAAACTATTGCACTGACCTATTGTTTAAACAAGGCAGTTGTATTAATGCGATTTTACCCATTACATGTGACTTTTTATGTTTTTGTATTTTTACTAAGAATTATTGTATTTTTCTTTTGAATATTTTCACAATTGAATGATGTCCTTTATTTATAGTGTTAGCTTAACGGATAAAACAGTTGCTGTATCAATTGCAGTTTAACAAAGACAGACATAGATACCTACCTGTAAATCTCTCTCTGTCTCTCACTCACTCACTCACTCACTCACTCACTCACTCACTCACTCACTCACTCACTCACACACACACACACACACACACACACACACACACACACACACACACACACACACACACACAGATAAACAGAGTTTTTCAAAGGATGTTGTCAGTAGGAGAATAAGCAATGGAGACACCACACGTCTGTAACCTGCCAGGACCTATCCCCCCAGCCTGTCTTCAAAAGCAAATGAAGAGTCTTAATAAAGGCTGCCATAACATGAGATCTTTTTAAGTGAGACACCCTCCTTCCTTTACCAGTCTACCCCCCGGTGAGCAAAAAACCTCTCTTCACCAATCTCATTTCCACCAATCAATAAACCTAGTCTTCTGAAGACAACCATGCAAAGCCTCTGCTCCTTTTCTTCTCCTCATCACAAATTAGAAACAAACATCACACTGTTTTTTTTTTAGGCCAGACAAAATAGATGCTATTCTAAACAATATTTTAGAATAATTCCTGATTTGGCTGCCAAGTTGGAGAATTTAGTAATTCACATTTTCATGGCATTTTCTCCTTCTGCGATCAGTAGTCATTCAGGTTATTACATTAAAGGTCTCAAAAGAAGGATCTTGTTTTGCATGTTACAAGGCCAGATTTCAGTCATTTAACAGTTCATTAGTCATTGAAATTGAAGCCCACTCAGTTTAGTTTCTATAAGCAGAACAAAAGTGTACTAAAACATAATGGTATATGCAGAACATTTTTATGACTAAAGCACGGGGTGATGTGAGACTGTGTCACTGAAGACCAGATGGTGGAGCCAAAAACTCAGAAGAGAACCTGTCTAATTTCTAGTATGCTCTGATCCTCAAGTTTCTCAGATGGCTCTGTAGTTTGTAGTCGCCTGTGTGCATGTGAATGTGTGTGTAGGTATATGTGTGTGTGTGTGTGTGTGTACATGTGTGTGTATAAAAGCATGTGTGCATGTGTGTGTGTTTACCCTAGACTAAAAACACTCACTTGAGAAACAGAGAACAGGGCTCATTTTCTAACCAACCCCATCAGCTGGTTCTGGGCTATGGATGAATAATGGCTGAATTCAACTGTGCTGAAACAGAAACACATTCCACACACTCTGCAAAGCTAATAGCCAGAGCAAAACAACCACATTTGGACATTTACAATTAAGAAAGCTCAATGATTGAATATCCGGGTGACTGTTAAGTCACGCCTTGGAGTGAGATAAAATGCTGCTCCTGGATATTGCTGAATGCTTCACAAAACCCTAACTATGTTTTAGATGTGCCTCAACAACACTGGGAAATGAGTCAATTTGACAGGGAAGCAACATTTTGTTTGCAGTGAGAGAGCATAAGGCATATAGGCTTTGGCTGAAAGAAAATTCTGAAATGACAACATTTGGTTTAAAAAATTTCAACCAGTATATTGCAGAGAAGAATTCTCGGTAGGTAATGGACTGGCGAGTACGATCTCATCCAGAATTATTGGCACCATTAGGATAGATGAAGAAATATGAGGAAATACTGTCTATTCTGTACATATAATTTTTAGAAAAATGTAATTCTTTTATTCAGACAAAATGGTACCTGTATGTTGTGTTATATTTATCTTCTCTTCCCTCTTGCATTTCAGAGACCTTATATGTGGTTTTACACAATTTTCTAGATTTTGCTCATATTAAGTCTAGAACAGTTTGGTCTACAAGGCAGACACAAAAATGTTTAAATATTGAGGTGCTGAGGGACCAAAACCCCATAAACTCACACTGCTTCCACTGGGCATAAAACAGACATTTTACATTAAGATTCCCACCTGAAAATGTTCACTTAGAGGTCAAGAGCTAAAAAAAAAAAATCTTTAAATACACTGATATAGAATAAAAATACAGCACTACATGGATTTGAATGTGCTTAAGTATCATTAGTCAGCTTGACAAAACTACAAATAAGCACACCTAATTAATGAGAACTCTTGGAGATGCAGAGGATGCAGTTCAAATGGCCGGACCATGAGCATCATATCAGCAGGGTCCATATTTTTTTATAGTGAATCAGAGTGAAATTTATGTGGAGATGTAGTGGAACTTGTTTGGAAATTATACCACAGTAATCTTTTGTATAATTAAGACCTCTCACACAGTACAAATTATTTAATTTGCAAGAGGATGTAAAATTAAAACTCCAAATGTAACATTTGGCAGCATATCATAGATAATGTCTTTCCACCTACAACAAGCCAAGACAGTGTAGAAAAGACCTTCAGTCTGAAACTAAACCTAAACACCTGCATTCTGTTAAATTCTTTTTGAATTAAAATTGTTATCCCATGTATCAGTGTATTAACATTCCCACCACATCAACAGTCTCAGGAGGATATTCAGGTCAAGTTCACGAAGGAATACAAACAATCAACTTTGTAAAGAATGTTGAGAGAAACATCTGCGGATTCATTCACCCATAGTCTCTCAGATTGCTGCGGCCATCAGGAGCCCTAATGGCTTTACCTGGTGGCCCTTCATTCACAGGACTGATATCTCATGTAGTTAAATTTGGCAGGTGTTCATTCCGCAGAGCATCGGTAGCTGACTTCTCCATTTTATCAGCCCCTGGTTAGAGAGCTGGCCAGAAAATAATTCTGCAGCAATTACCATATGTTGTGATTGTGGTTTTGGAGCAACACTACAACATCTGTGTTATACTGGCATCTGGGGCACCCTGAAAGAAACTTCCCCAGTCTACATTCCTTCCCTGCATCTACTGAACAGGTGCTCCCTGCAATACTGCTCTCCTATAGAGGAGCTTGGGTCGACCACATGGTTCCTTCCTGTTAAAGCTTTTATATACACACAGCATGTTTGTAAAAACGCAATTACTGACTTGCAGAGTGTAAAAGGATTCCACAAACAGCACATTCATCTCTTTGTGGTCTAAGGTTCACAGTGAAACAATGACAGCTCACACATTTACTCTGACTGAAAAAAAACCCTGGCTAACTCCTAAAATATCTGCGTTTCTTTGAATATCTGTTCGAGATTATGTCATGTATGTATAAAACATGATGCTTTGGTTTTATGCTCATTATGATAGGTCCGGTAATTTGCATACACAATTTAAAATGAGTTGGAATGAGTTAAAATGAAAATATTTCACCTTGATCTTAAGGCTGAAGTTATAAGCTTTCCTTACATTCCTTAAACAGATTTGCGAAAGAAGACTGTCATTAATGCATACTTTTAACAACAGACACACAAGCGCCCGCCAATGAAGGCCACAATAAATTATGGCAAATTGGCAAATGAAAAACAGGCCGTTGGCAAATGAAGCCTTCTAATGGGGATTCCCTGGCTTAAACAATCAATTATCTCTATAAACTTGTAACATCTATCAACATTTGTCAGAAACCATACAGCAGAGCAGGTGGCAAGTTAACACGCTGTCCATCGGGGATCAGGGAGAGCAGCCAGCGGGCTCACAGTCAGGGTGGTGTGTATTCCTGTGTTAGTGATGTCTCCCACTGCAGGGCTGTGCTGGTCTGTCATGCAGGCACTCAGACCCTCAATGTACATGTCATTATAGGGCAGCAGAATGGCAACTGTCACAGAACCTGGCTATTGCAGACCGTCTCAATGCTGTAGGTGTTTTGGAAATGCACACTTTTCCCTCACCAAATCAAAGGCTTCTCTCAGCTGTCCTCTTCGTCCACACCCTCCCTCAACTGTTGCCAGTAGTGAATGCAAAGAAAGTTATGGCGGCAGTAAATCACAAACTTTACAAGGCAGGGTCTGAACATGGACCTATTTCATGTTTCACTGTTAGTCTCTGATTTATTACGTATGACATGAACACATGAGGGGGTGTTTAAGTCAATCATGCTGCCGATGTCACCTCACTAATTCATCAGAGCTGAAGCAATTAATATTTTAATCAACTGAATTCATAAAACAAAAGACTCCATAAAACAGTCAAATTCTGCTTTGCATATGTCAATGAGAGTCATTGGGAAGCTAAATAGAATTACAGCGCTCCCATTATATAGTAATGTAGCAAAGCTAAGTGAGCAAATGTAAAACGGACAAAACTATATTTGCTTTTGATGATTCAATAGAAGTTTTCCAGAAATATTGTGTATACTGGCTATCCATTTCTAAAGACTCTTTATTGTTTTCCCTCTTGTTAACTGGATCATTCGGCGTAGATTCTGAGACAAACAAGATAATGCTGGATGTGCACAAAGCAGAGACAGAAAAATGAAATAAGCCAGAAAGTATGAAGTGAAAACACTGCCAAGATGACAATCTGTTTTCAAGATGTGTGTAATTAGGGGGACCAACACATTTTAACATCAATAGAACAGCACTTGGCTCTTTAGAGGAAGGAAACGGAAAGAATTAAACACTTAAAGCATGACCACAGCTTCGTGTTTGAATAAATGGGGAAGAATAAGTCAATTAAAAAGGAGCTATTTCAGTTCATAAAATACGGGGTAAACACCGGGTTAGCTGCACAAGAATAATCAGCATCACATTTTGTAGAGCTATAAATTTGTCAAGATACTGCCGAGAAGACAAAGACCTAGGAATTATCTCAAAGACTAGTTCAAGAATAATTAAACTTTCATGGTTTGTAAAATAATTGAATTATCCATAGAAATGCAGTCATTACAGCTGGATTTTTACCACACCGACATTCATTATAAACACATGGTGTCATGCTCAGGCTTTCTCATTCTCTTCAAAATATGTTTATGTCGCTGCTCTCAATTTAACTTATATAGATAAATTAAGTGTTACTGCACATTTCAGCTACTTTAGCACAAATATATCAAGAACTCCTTTACTTCTTATCATCTTAAGTAAGAGCTGTACAGCATTTAATTTCCCTTATATGGAAAGTAATATTCTTGTTGTTTTATGTACCTGCCACTACTGCTTGTTGAAATAATATTCTTAAAGCTGACTTTGTCAACAATGTAGCAGCTGTGTAAAAGAAATGCATTTACTTATCTATTTTTTTCAATATGCATTGTTGTGTTTTTTTTTATATTGTCAGCAAACATTGGCTTTGAGTTCTCTTTCCTGGAAAGCAATACCCTCATATGCCAAATTCCCTTTACAGTGAGTAAAGGGATGTATAAAAAGCCAACTGAGCATAGACAAGCTTGAAAATGTTCCCATTCATATTCAATATTCAAATTCCTATCTGTGTGTCTGTGTATGTGCATGAGTGCTCGGTGATCGCAGCGCACCGATTGCCGCTTGAAGTACTGTAGATTGCTGGCTTTGACATTTTCCCATTGTGCATGGTGGTGCAGCAGGCAATAATTAAATATCAGGTGCATAAGCTGCTCTTTAATTTGACATGTGTGCTTGAGGCAATAAACACATGTGGTGCAGTGGGGGCTGCATAATTGCAGAGGAATAAAATATCATATCAAGAGTGAGAGGATCATTGTATCAGGTACCCGATGACAGCTCATTTGATCATTACGCCAAGGCTAAAGAGGTTTGCTAATTAGTTGTCATTAAAACTCACCCTCTAATCAGGGCTCGCTCTTGCATAAAAAATGTCCCCATCACTTGATAAGCGAACAATGCCCTTAACCCTTTCAGGCCAATCTCAGTGCCTACAGCTATTAGCAATAATAATACTGACACATTGGCACATAGGCAAGACTTTGTTCTTCTGTGTTTTTGCAAAGTTAGGATGAATGTTGTTGTTTTTGTCATACATGATGCGGTTTCTTACCAGTGCTTTTAAGAGAAGGCTTGGTCTTAAATCTTGAACCTGTGAGCTGTGAAACAGTTTTACTCATACTTGTATCATTTCCAAAATCCTGAAATCATCAGCTCAACAGTAACATGCAGGCTGATGCACTGAGCAGAATAAAGGAGAAGACACACAAGTAAATCAGTGAACAGAGATAAAGAAGACTGCTCCCAGCTCACGGCAGCACAGATGCATTATATCAGTGTAAGTGGGAATGACTTCTTCAGACAACACCCTGGTGTCTCAGAAACCATGGGTGCCTCTTGCCATGACTTTCAAAGATGGCAGAAAGTGCTCCAGTGAGAGACCCATGCATTATTAGCTGACAGCCCCATATAAATAATAAGGTACATAATGCCAAGTGCGAGTGCCTGTGTCTCCACAAGGACGCTCAACAGGTGCACCTCTCGTTGCTGCATTTCCATTTTGTTCAACAAAGAGCCTGCCTGTGCGAATGACTTCTGTCTGAAAGCTTTGCCTGATCATTCTTTTATGTGCCACTTCCCAGAATGCACAACATTCATAGGACCTCATGATAATAGGCTCGTCGGGACACAGAGAAAGGAGCGAGACGCTTGTCAGACTGGATACATCCGTGCCTGGCCCGGGGGAGATGGCTCAGTGCACGACACATCAGTTACAGGACACCAAGAGACCCTCGCCCCCTCTTCCCATCTCACAGGCTAATGGTTGTCAAGTTAGTGAGGGCCTGTGCTCTTGTCTGGGCCAGGCCTGTTGTCATGTGAAATCCATTAGAGGTCGCAAGCACACAGGATGGGCGGTCGATTGATAAGGCAGGAGGCAAAGTGAGGCAGAGGCAGGGGAAGAAAAGAAGCTTTTTATCTCCTGACTGTACTGTACTCTCCATAAGGACTTGTTAAAGCAAACTGAAGTAGAGTGGAAAATTGATGGAGATGTCTTACATTATGATTGTACTTCTGAGCCATGGGTTGTAAATTTTATTCTGAAATGGTAAGAAAATTGAAAATAGTCTCTTGTCTAATCCAAAACATGTCAAATGGAAGCTCTCTCACTGTCCACGAAGATACAAGAAATACAAGGTTGTCTTTGAGTTTGGCAAAATGCCCTCAAACACGGTGTTAGATTGATATTACTACCTAAACCCACCAATGAAAGTATTTGAACTTGTACCTTAAGGACGTGGCTATTATCACCAAATGCTATCTTTGTAAATTCTACCTTCGTTAAATGTCTGCTGACAATAACAGCCCTCTCTCAAATACAGTTTTCCCTTAGTTTACCAATAATCTTTTCATCATTTAACTTGTTTACTCTGTTTTTTCCATTATTTTCACTTGATTGCCCGCGTCTTCCAAAATCTCAAAACTTCTGTCACAAATCTTATTTCTCAAGACTACACAGCTACAAACTATGGAAGATGCCTTTGCCTCAGTGACAGCACACAGAGTCATACTGTGGGTTTCTTAATTAGATTAATTCACAGGCAATTTACTGGGGAGCCACTAGATAGTTGAGAACCAATCCATATGCTATTCATTTTCTGCTTTTTTTCAAATTTATCATACTTTTGCACGAGGGACCCTGTGAATACCCATCTTTCTGACAAATCAGTCAAAACAGCAGCATCATTTTCTCTTTTATTTTCAGCTCAGCGCACATTAAGTAGGTTTTTTGTTTCAAGTGTCAAACATGTCATTAATAATGAATTTTGCATTTTATTTTTTATGCCTGTTTCACTTCATATATAAATGATAATTAGTATCTTTTACCGTGACACAAATGCTCAAGACAGCACAATGAGTCATATTTTTTGAAAAATACATTACATGTATTGATCTACTTTATCTTTTTAAATGTTTCTCCTATAATTATGTAACAATATGGAAGCAAGACATACAGCACATGATGCAGTACCTACATTAAAGTTTTATACTCAGTTTATATACTGTATTGATTGTTTTTCAACCAGTTCTTTTTAATGCAGTTTTCATCAGTAGTATGTTTGAATATGAGTGTCAACTCAAATACAAAAAGCTGGTACTCATGGCCTTCAGAAACATGTGTGTGTGTGTGTGTGTGTGTGTGTGTGAAGAAGTATACCAGAGTTTTTAATCTGCTGTCGGGTTTGACATTCCTGTGCTGGCTGTATGAATCCATACTGTGCATGCTCTATGGGCAGAGTATGCGCACTAGAGACTTCCGCCTGCCGAGCTGGCTAACTTCTGGTTAGCTCTCTGCTAACCTCAATAGGGATAAAACAATTTAAATGTGTGGCTCTTCTAGACTTTCCAAATGTTAACGGATCTAATGGATCAAATTCTGATAGTGAAACGAATCATTTTGTGGAAGTTGTGTGACGCTCAAAAAAATGTATCCACTCTTTTACAGCTGCAGCAGTAGTGACAGAGTAGGCTATGGCGGAGCCTATGACGTTAGCACGTTGACAGTGTTTTTGTAATTCCTCTCACTGCCAGAAGAGGGAGACAAAAGTCCCGCACCCCAGCTTTAAAGATGAAAAATCTGCGTTTTGTGCGCACAATATGTCTGATCATTCCTACCTCATCATGATTTTACTGCTGTGTTTCCAAACATTATGTATGTAGACAAACCTTCAACAGCTCTGATAAACATCTATAACAGGTTAGTAGTTAAAAACCTGTCAATGTATATATTTATTGTGTTTGAAATTTGGTGGTAAGGTGACCTGTTTTTTACATTTGGGTAAAGCTTTGTTTTTACTGTTAAGGTGCATATACAGATAATATACAGGGGTAGTTTTCTTTGTCTACATCCATGCTTACATGTGTGACAGACGATACTTGTCTCAGAGTATTGTCTGAAACCAGTGCTTTCCTGGGGTCTTTTGAAGGATGCCACTGAGCTGCCCATGATAATTAGAGAGCCATGACCCTCTCATTAGAGCCAGGAGGCTGCTCATTCTCTCTAGCCCTCCCTTCCACCACCACACAGGCCTGCCATAGGACAATCAGTATATCAAAGCAAAAAATATTTGTTAAAGCCAAAATTACAAAAAAACACAGCAAAACCTTTGAATTACATTCACTAATATATGCAGAGTCAAATGAATCGTTGCGCTTAACACCCCTAAAATCCTTCCCATCCTGTTTGCTTGTAGCTTAAATTTTTCATTACACATTTCCAGGGCTTCAAAGTAGCATCTCAGAGTTAATCCGTTTCTTCTCCAATGACAAAAACAAAAACCTGTTTAAAATTGTCCCTTTGTTTGGACCTGCTTTACTCATTCTGGATTCAATAGAGTGGCACTCATCTGGCAAGGATGGCAGGAGAGAATAAGAAGGGATAAGAGGGGAGAGTATGGCAGAGGGTGCCTAAAAGCCTTTTAATGAATCTTCCACATTGATTTTGTTTCATGTCTGATGTACAGTACTGTATAAGTCATTAGCCTCTTGATGTTCTCCAAAAAACATTTAACACTTAAAACTTCTGAGAGTAGATTCTAAGGCTGCCCCTGACCAAAGATTTTCCCAGTCGACTAGTAGTCACATGTTTATGAGATTAATTATTGTTAACACTGCGCTACATTATAGAGAAATACTCCTTCAGAGTGAGACGTCTGTCCTCCCTCTTGCTCTCTGCTGTAAACACACGTAACGTTAGCTGTTAGCGAGCAGCTGCTCTCGTGTCTCCCCAGCTCTCGGTGCTTGTTTTCGGCAAAAGCTCTACCGCTCTCTGACAGCCTGCTCTCGGTGTGACTCTCTCCGGATGGCAGGCGGGATGCTTCAGTTCTGGTTTGAAGCAGTGGTCGTCTTCTAGCTCATACCCGCGTCTGTGTGCGCTGCAGCCACACTGTACACAGAGGAGGACCCGCTGGTGATTCTGAGCAGCAGCAGCCTGAAGCCCAATGTCATTAACTCATCCTCGGCCTGCCTGGTCCAGTTCTGTTCCTCCTTGTGGGGACACTGCATCCAGCACTACAGCACATGGGCCCTGGCCTAGGACGTCAGAGGCCCTGGTCAGCCCATCAGCCCTGGTCCTTTGTAAACAATAACACCAGACTTGGATTAAATAACGGTTATTTATGATAAAATGATGATGACATTTTATACTCAAAATGTCAAAGCTCAACCTCACTGTGATATCATAATGTTCTGCAAAAACACTTTTCTGGCCATTATTCATCACCATAACCCAGGAGCAGAAGGGGAGATTGTGACCATATTTCACATTTGGTCGGATACTGAATTGGTGACACTAATCTTGGGTGCCCTCCATGAAACTGGTGGTTGTATAGATCATCTGTACTGCCAGTTTGAAGATGTGTGTGAAGCATCCATGTTTTAATATTTGTTGCTTCTTTGCTTTGTCTACTGTCATGGCTACAGCTTTGTGTTCTATTAGAATCAGCTTTATTGGCCAAACATGTGAACACATACAAGGGAAAATACACTTAATACCTTTTATTAAATTCCTTCAAAGTCTTCACTACAAATATTATGAGTCTGGACAGACATGGATGTAAACTGCAACTTGACTGGTTGCTGGAGGCATACAGCTGTGATGGTAGAATAATGGTCTTGGTGTGTGTGTGTGTGTGTGTGTGTGTGTGTGTGTGTGCGCATCTGTGTGTGTGCGCATCTGTGTGTGTGTGAGAGAGAGAGTCTGTGTGTCTGTGTATGTGTGTGTAAAATAAAGCAATAGTTGTTTTTTTTGTTGTTTTTTTTCAAGCTGCCAGACCCAGAACAGATTATGATGATAAACAATGTGGTAAACAATGGTGAAATGTTAACATGTGTTGTCTTCTTCATGTGAGGCCTCAGTAGGAAGAGAAGTGCTGAATTGTGAGCAGACTCATGAGGAAACCCTTATGGAAAGATCTCTGCGTTAGATAGGGCTGAGATTGTTCATTGTAGATGTATTATTGATGTAACATTGTGATAAGAGAGGTTATTTTTATTTTCTTAATAACAGCTGTAATTAATCTGGTCTAGACCGACTGTAACTGAACACTGTCCTGTTTTGCAGGTTATCAATGTTTAAGTGACAATCTACTGTATAAATTATCACTTAAACATTTTAAAGTTTTGGCTGTCATGTATAGGCATCCCAGGTTCGTTAGGTTGAAACTCTATGGCTATAGCTAGTCAACCTTGTCTCCTAGAAATTACGTTCATAAGCAACAAAATTACAGCAACAAATACATTTAGCTAGAAAGGCGTTGCTGGCTGAATTACATTTTCTTTCAACATAATGAGAACATTTTGTTAATTAACGTAATGGGCAAGTTGCAAAAAAGTTGATATTAAACTTAAGAGGACAACATACATAGTTGTTTTTTTTCTGCACCGAAATATCTGATCTTGCAGCAAGCAATATTAAACTTTTTATGGTTATGTTTAGGCCGTGGCAGCACTTGGTTAAGGTTAGGGAAAAATTGTGGTCTTGGTTTAACACATAAAAAAGACTTGATGCATAACAATATTAACATCTAAACAAAACGATCTTTCACTAACCTTAACAAAGGTGCTTTTCTTGCCTAAACCTAACCACATGCAGGACTTGGGATGCAAACTGGGGTCTCTGTCACCAGAGTCCTCCATCTTGTACGCCCCCCATCCACCCTTACCTCCTCATCGTGACTCAGAGTGAGATATAAACACAGTGCTTCATTCATTCGAAAACACATTACCTGTGAACATAATCCACGCAACAATTACGTTTGTTCATGCAATGTAATTGGGAAAACAATTTTGTTGTATATGAACGTAATTTCTAGGAGAAAGGATTGAGCTAGTCATTGTGATAAATAATTATATTGGACAGGACAGAGTTAGCAACAATAGCTATGGGACCGATTTAGAACAGGAGGAAAAAATGGCCACGAGGGGGGAAAAAAATCTCTAATTTCACACCTTTTATTTAGATCTCTTGTTACATGGACTGGCTAGCACTTTTCTAATAGTCTAATCTGCAAACTTGTTAGACTTTTACTTCACTTTAGTCTGCTCCAAAGCTGTTGGTTAAAGGTGCCCTGTGGAGTTTTTTTTCTACTGGTTGCACTATGGAGTGATGTTTTCATGAATGGGTCTCACAGTGATAAGCTAAGTGCTAGAGTGAACAGCATGTAAGAAGTTAGTTCTTTGTCTCCTTGTCCAGACCACATTAGTAAAATAACTTAAAATCACAATGTCCACTTTGTGTTTATAACTGGAAAGCTGTGAAGTGCCTGAGTGAATGTGTAATTATGACATGATAAAGGACCACTCTCTGGCTTAATACATCATCTTTATTGCGGCTACATATGTTGATTGGAAATGACATGAGGTTAAAATCACTTATTGAGTCTAATCAGGGCATAACTGATTGTCATTATGGAAAAGAGGGGATTTTCTGAGTTGTTTTTGACACTGTGTTAGTTGATGGGTATGAGCGTGTAATCTTCTTCTTCAGGTTCTATAAACCAGTGGTAGTGTGACAGACACATGCCAGAGCTGACACACAACATACTGTATTGAGAGTGAGGACTGTGAGTGTGTGACTAGCTGCGCCACCCAAACCAAGTCATTAGGCTCCTCAGCACCTGCGTTTCCTCCTACGTAAAGAGCTGTATAAATTAATCACACACAGCCTTATGCACTTTGATGCAATTTATAATGCACATTAATGAGGGCTGACAGCTGTAACTAAAAGGCAGAATGATCACTTACAATTCAAATAAAAATCACAGTGCAATAACAAAAGTCATTTGCATGACTTTTTGTCCTGACATGCTCTATTTTCATCTTTATCCAGCTTTGATTCTTGCTGTTTTATCAGAGGCCGAATGCATGTGAAAAGACTAAATGATCTGCAAATTGGTGCAACACTAAGGCTGTCTCTCACTCCAGAGTATGAGCTTTAATTGTACATTGTGTGAAGGTATGGCATTGGATGATAAAAAGGCTTTTCTTCACACCTCATTTCAATCTCAATGTCTTATCAGTTGCCTTTGTTAAGTCGCTGCTTGTTGATGGGCATTCATAAGTTAACACTTTATTACTAATTACATTCCATTTCCATATGTTTCTTTAGAGGGGCAACTTTTCTTATGTTGTGCTATGTTCCCTATGCAAAATCAAAGCGGCAATACATTTATAGCCAAACATTGTGCTCATATTAAAACATCACGAGGAAACCATTGGAGCTGACCTTCAGAGGTGCTAATTAAATTTTGGGCGTGTGGCGATGGTATAACTGATTTCATTCTTCATTATGGCCTGTAATGACATTTCTCAGCTGTCAGAAGCATTGCAGGGGGCTTGCTTGTGAGGTTTGGGATGAATTAACCATTATACCATCATAGACAGCACAATCATAAAGGAGGGATGGAGAAAAGCTCAGAGTTTGGGATTCAGAGGCTAATACTGAATCTTTCCTGCAAAACCACTTTTAGAAAAGCTTACTAAAAATGGATGCAATATGCTTTTGCCATTCAGTATAACAACAGGGTATATATGACCTTCCTGGCTGCAGAACAAACCCATATGTCTCGGCCCCAATGAAAGGCTTTAAAAGGTTCCTAAAGATTTAATTAAGATGTCAGTATGCGTAGGTCAGCTGCAGTGTAGAATCTAGTGTAGAAGATATACAGTAACACTACAGAGAGCCCAGCAGGAACTGTGAGGACATGCACAGAGAGGAGGGATGTCCCTGGCCCTGATTTACACACACAGCCTCATTGTAAAACCAATGGCATTTTAAAAACTGGTTCATTTGCACACAGTAAGCACAGCTCTCATTTGTGTTGGAATGGAAGAGCAGAGGAAAACCTCTCGTCACCACTCGTCACCTAACAGCTATAGTTTCTGATAATTAAAATGCTAAGTGGTGTGTCACAATCACTTGATTTGTGCTGAGGTCAGGTAACGTAGGATGACATAGTACAGCAGATAATCTTCTATTATTTACCAGAATGGACAGTTTGTCTGGAGTTAAGTATGTTAAACTATAGAGCTGCAATGATTGCTCAATTAGTTGATTAGATAACTGACAGAATATTAATTATTAATAATTATTTTGATAATCAATTGGTCATTTAAGTTCTTTTTAATGCAAAAAATGCCAATCATTCTCTGGTTTCAGCTTATCAAATGTGAGGATTTGCAGCTTTTCTTCGTCTTAGGTGATAGTAAACTGAATGTCTTTGCTGATTAGAAGAAACAAACCACCTGAAGGCGTAACTGTGGGCTTTAGGAAGTTGTGATTGTGAAAAATTGTCTTTTCCACTATTTCTTTGTCATTTTTATGATTATTAATGAATTCAGGGATCTGCATTGTTTCCATCTAAGACTATTAATAGGTATTCTTAGTCTGTTTTTCAAAAAACAGCATAATAATTACGTAAATAAGGTAACAGAATAATCAAAAAAATGTTGGCACTATGCAAAAATAAATTGCAGTGTGACAAATAAAGTCCACAGTGTCTTCTTAAATGAAATGAAGTAGTGATTAGCGAAGACCAAGATAAAAACTGTAATGTAAGAATAAAAAGTGTCTTGCTTTTCTCATGTCATCATCCTGTTTTCTGAGAGACTTTGTGCATTTCACAACAGATAACATCTGAAGGGCCACTCATCTGTAGAGCGAGCGGAGGACAAGTAGATGGGATGTGGGCTGAGAAGGAAGGGTGACTGACACAGTTAAATGATTCATTCCCTGGAGGGTGGATGTAGATCTTGTTATTTCCCGCCACTCTTCTCTATCTGTCTGTTGGTCTGTCTTCTTTTTGATTGTACAGAGGATCTGATCCCACAATGTCCAGTAAAAAGCGGTCTTCCAAAGTTCTCTGACAGACACGATTTCAGTTAAAAGGCCAAGTTCACAAGACTCATCCATTAGATCTTGCTGTAGCCAAGGAAAGCTGACTAGCTAACATCAAACTTCAAACCACATTGATGTAGATGGAACCTATACTGGCGGTAAAGGACATTCTTGCTGTTTATCAGTACTTTTACCTGTTTAAAAAGGAAGTAACATGGACCATCTGATATTGTTTTCTCTGACAAGGTAAAAAAAAAAATCACTTAAATATCTGTTGAGCATTTAGGAAGATATATTTGTAAGTAGCCCCCATAATCTTTTACTCCCATTCAGTAATATTTAGTTAATTCACAAAAACTGGGACATTTTCTTTGGCTTTACTGATTTAGTTTTAGTAAATGAGTGCAATCGCAGACAACCAGAAGCAACAACAGTGTAAATGTGCAGTAGGACAGAGAAAGAAGCCGCTGCCTCAGTTTTAGTCTGTCATTTTTATGATTGCCGTCAGTTCGTATTGATCACGCTAAACATGTGGAGGATCATCTAGCAATATTCTTTGCAAATGCTCGGCTTCAATCAAAGTAATTTTTTTGTCATTACTTTTGAATAATACATCTTCGGATAACATTTCACATCAAGAGCATTCTTACAGCAATAATTCTGCTTGGATGGACCTGTACTTGCACCTTACCATGCACGGGACTCTAATAGAAATGGTGGATATTTATTGAAAATGAAGGTGGGTTTCTGGGTCATGGGGACCTCATGTCCTCCTTAATACCACTCCATATGAGGCCAACCAAGTGAACCACCAGTGTCTTTGTTAAATATTCATCCCCTGTCAATAATTAAATGCTCATTATTTGAACCTGAAGAGTGCTGTGATTCTAAATTTAATGTGCTTCTAATGCATGGGGCGATAGGCACGTTTAATAGCTAGGCTGCATGATGAAAGGTAGATACGTACAGTCATACCCATTCTTTTTTCAGTTGAACAGGTAAAAAGAATCCGTGTTTCAAATGAAAAATTTACAACCGTTGTCCAGACTTTTTTGAAGAACATCTGAGGTTTTGTATTCTATGACTGTACACGATTTTGAACAAATGTCAGAGAAAAGAAGCTTGTTATCTCAGGCCCTTTTTAAATTGAATCCTTTCTGAAAAGCGAGAGACTTTTCAGGAAATCTGTTACTGCAACTGCCACAGCACAATCAACCACCCACACAGGAAATAATGACACATGAGCCAATTTAGGTGATAAGATACAGGCAGGGCATGAATACACAAATATACAATAAATATGCAAACAACAAGATCTGTTACCCAAGGGCAAGGGGCTTACATGATAATACAAGTATTGTCCTGCAGCTATGTAGCACACTCAACCAGTAGTGCTATCAATTAAATCTAGGAGGAAGTCAGTGCATCAACAATCTTTTGCCTCTTTCTTAAAACTTTAAATACATAATCATTTCCTTCTTTGATCTCAGGCATTTTTCATTGTTTGTTGTTATTATGATCTGCATTATGAACAACTGAGAATTACCCTAGCTGTTTTTACAAATGTCTTTGAGTGTGTGTGTGTGTGTGTGTGTGTGTGTTTATGCGCTCGCACGTGTGTTCTTGTATGGCTCAAGGACCTGTCTATGATGTAAACACAGGGAGGGTAAACACAGACGCAGTTCGTAGTCTCCATTGTTATTATCCTGTTTGTATAATTAGCCTTATAAATTGCTCACATCAAAGGCGCTGTCCCTTGAAATACTTCCATGCCTCTGTTCAAGTAAAGGAGAGTGGAGTAGGGAGGGGGAAGCTCTGGTCCCCATCCCTTTGAGACATGTTGAGCTTCTGCGGGGCATCAGAGGAGTTTGCAGGGAAATGTCACTATGGGTTGTGATGACTGGTGTCTTATTCTTCCCTGCACCTGTCTTTGTGATGCTTTTCTCTGGAGTTATGCCTTTATACTGCCAGAATACAAAGGCCATGGTATGCTGGAAACATACTAGCGCGACAATGTTGTAAGGCAAAATGGTTTATAGCTGTTCACACTTGAATGTGGGGTGAAAAGTCTGCCAGAAAGGGGGACAAAATGTAATTATTGTTCAAGTGGAGGTAACAGTGTACACTTTTGGACTGTGTGTGAGTGACGGAAGTGGTTGTGGTAGAGCGTTTGAAAAAAAGAGTTTGAGTAAGAGGTTCAAATACTGCACACCTCTCTTTTTTTTTGCTGTGTGAAGTTGCATGATTGTTGCATAAAAGTTACAGAAAGTTTCTGATGCAGTCCCCCCTATCTGACATACAGTAATTCCGATTTCAGAAAGATGTGGATGGAGCAGGTTTCATACAGTGTTTGACTATCAGACAAGAGCTTCAGTTGAAGCATACTGATGCTTTAAACCTGACGCCATAAAAGTTATTAACCATAGTGTGTACAAATGGTCACTTCATAAGATTATTATACTTTTAACAATTTTGAAGGTTGAAATTTTGCTAAATCATGGCTCGTTGCTCAGTCCAAACTAGGCAAGTTACCACAGATCACTAGAGGAAAGAACATTTTCCTATCGCCCTCTACCCTGCTCCATAAAGTGACAACATAGTGAATATTGCAGTGCCTTCAGATTAATTCCTCTCTTGGTTAAAAAGTATCTACAGTACATTTAATGACCTTTTATGACCTGTAGTAAGTGTATGGATGGCAAAGTGCTGGAGAGTACTGTATGTGCTGATTCTGCTGCACTCTGGGATGCTGGCGTGAACAATGATGGCTTGGCAGCTGGAAGTGATGAGAGACAGAAAGTGTCGGAGGGGGTTTGCACAAATATGATTGACAGTACCAAAGCTGCCTCTGCCATCAATTTAATGGTAATTATTATTTAATGTATATTACTTAAAAGCATATGCAAAATTAAGATTTAGTCACAAAAACACATTTTATATGGTATTTAAAGAATAATATGCATAATATATTGCTTGTTAATATTTATGGCAAAGAAGTTCAAGCATTTCTTGTCTTGAGCCGGTTCTCTGCTGAAAGCGTTGACTCTCATGATCTCAATTAATAACTAAGAAAGTAAGAAAAGGAAGAAGCAGCACAAAACTGGAAGCTTTTTACACAGAGGAGAAAAACCTGCCAAGGGGAATTTATCTCAGATTCAGATTCACTTGTGTGTAAGAACAAGAGACTGGCTTCCATCAGGGTCATTCACGATAGCACACTGGACAATAATCCTTATTCATCATAGATTTGAAAAGATATATTTTTTGTTGAATAAATGTTGAATGTAATCTCGCAGTATATTATCCTTTGGATGAAAATATAACTTTGTATTTGTGTGAAAACTTTTTCAAGCAAAAATGAGACATATTGTATAGATCATTGTATAATTCATTTGATATAAGGAGTTTCTCAGACTAGATTCTCTGTATTTGCGTGTTAAGAATATAATATTTAATTAAGGCTGCAAGCAGCGATGATCGGGCCCTCGCACCCTTGCGCATGTCGGGGCATGGCGCAGTTGAAGGGCTTCTGTCATGGGCAAGTAGATGTCTCCAGACCTGGGCTGTTTTCAGACAGTGCAAGAAGGAGATAAACATCACTTCCTTTGTCCACTATTTTGCCTGCTGCTGGGGCTGCTGCATTGAAATTTCATAGGGGGCACTATGGAGCCGGTTTGCGTCACTGACTGAATATTGTCATGTAGACGTGTTAAGGCTTAGACTGTTATAAAACGTGAAGTTTCAGGCAGATCCAACCATGTACAGTAAAGTTATAGCAATTTCCTCTGTCATGGTGAAACATCAAAACTCAACGCCACGCCACAGCCACACGCTTCAACCATAACTAAATCTTTTGATAACATTTGATCAGAAACTAGTCTAGATGACACTCCATGATTTTGAAGTCGTTATGATGAATTCTGTAGGAGTAGTTCGTTAAAATACAGGGTATGTGAAATTGCCAAAATTGACCACTAAATTCAAAATGGCCAACTTCCTGTTGGGTTTCAGCTATGGGTCCAAGAGACTTTTTTGTGTGTCCTGGCATGATACATGTGTGAACTGATTTTCATACATGTAGGTTCAACGTGGCACGGGGGCTGCTTTGTTGAAATATTGTAGGGGGCGCTGTAGAGCCATTCTGCCACACTTATGCCAGCCACCAATATGATATTACAGACATTAAGACCTGCCATGTGTGTGCAAAGTTTTGTGAGTTTTCAAGCATGTCTTGGCCCTTAAAAACAGCTTCGTATTTTGTGGCGAACAATGTGTTGCCATGGCAACAGCTTCTGGTAAAAACTCAAAAGCTTCACGAGTTATCATCATCAAGGTCTTACACCTTAGCTGACCAAATTTGATGTGTTTCTGACCAACCTGCTAGGAGTAGTTAGCAAAAGAGTGGCGCTTCAAACTTCCTGTTGCCAGTAGGTGGCGCTATGACTGTCACTAAATATGGGCCTTTACATGTCTTCAGACCGGGACTCTTAACAAGCATATGAAATTTGGAAAAGATCAGACCATGTGGAGTCAAGTTATAAGGCTTTGAAATTTCATGGCGAGGCATCAAAATTCGCCGCGTTGTCATGGCAACACCTTTTGACGAAAAGTCACCAACTTCATAATATACAATCCCCAAGGTCTTGAGGCTATTCTGAGTAAATCTGAGGTGGATCCTGATCACCGTGCTATATGTAGTGTACATAGTGTAAAACATGTAACTTCCTTTTGCCAGTAGGTGGCGCTATGGCTCAGATCCAATATTGACACATGGATGTGTTCAGTTGTGTTTGGGTCTCTTAGGATCGTCTATGCTGGAATTATGGCTGTTTCAATTTTCATGGCAAAGGATCGAAATTCACTATCCGGCCACGGCCCCTTGGCAATGTCGAAAACTCACCGTTTTGATAACTTTTCATCTCCAAGGCCTGTAGATGATACTGACTGAATTTGAAGTCGCTGGGGTCAAATCTCTAGGAGGAGTTTGTTAAAGTATGCAACCTGGAAATGGCAAAATCGGCGTCAAAATCGCAACTTTGATCCAAAATGGCTGACTTCCTGTTGGACTTAGGGTATGTCTCCAAGAGACTTTTTGGTGCGTCTGGTCATGATATATATGCATACTGAATTTCATTCTTCTACGACAATCTGTATTGAGGGGCTCAATTTTCCTAATTTTCTAGGGGGGCGCTGTCGAGCCATTTTGCCCCGCCTTTTTGCGAGACCCATAAAATATCACATTTTTTACCACTTCTGATGTCTGTGCAAAGTTTAACAACTTTTCGTGCACATTTAGGCCCTCAAAAATGCATTTCTTTCGGAAGAAAAATAATAATAGAGAAAAACTCCTTGAGTTACAATAGGGCCTTCGCAATATCAGTGCTCGGGCCCTAATTCAATCTTTCCTGTGTAAAGGTTAGGATGAAAACTTGTAGGGTTTAGCAGTGCAGTGATTACCACACATACTGAGAAGTGAAGCAACTGAAGACAGGATATGATGGGTTTTACGGGTACAGAATCTGGTTATGGCCTACACAGGGCACCACTTGGCCATCACTTGATATTTCAAATAAATCAGGAACACACTAAACAAAATTAAGTTTTAATTTAATAAAAAAGGTGTTTTAGCAGGAAGTTGTTACCAAGAAAAGATTAAAATATCTACGTGAATCAAGAAGTTTCATTTTAAAGAGCCTCAGAAGTTGTGTGAACATCTGCATTCAGTGAGCTGAAAGAAATGAGTTCTTCCTAACGAGAGACTCTCGTTCCCGCACTCAATCAAGTGCAACTTGGGTGTCTTTTTATACACGTGAGGTGTCATTGTAGTTTTCTATGATAAAAATGAAAATAATAGCTAAATTAAAATTACTGCAGAGGAGACAATAGACATCAACTGGCTATTAGCTTGTAAATATTTTGATGCTCTCTATTTATTATCTCTTTGTTCTATTACCGCCAACATTAATATTCTACTGGAGAGCGCGATTGACACTAAGATGAGGGTTTGACGGCCTGTCATCACTCACACTGAAACCCTGTGTTAATATAATTCAATTATAAATGAGCGCATGAATATTATATCAGTATGGGAGAGCTATGAGGGAATTCAGTGTTGCTTTCTAACATCAACAATTCTACCATTTTAGCTACTCCTGTTCATTTTCTTCCATTGCTAAAACACAATGCAAGGGAATTCCAGCATATCAGAGTAATGTGAGTATGAGTCCATGTCTCCGTCCTCATATAGCCCTATTCAGGATGGAGGTCACTGCGAGAACCACAAGGACTAAGGAGAAAACCAGTTTAGGAGAAGACAAGGACTAAGGTTATGAGATAAAATAAATCTGCTTAGTTTATTTTCTGGCAATCCCCTGAGGGAGAGAGACCATGAACTGACAGGCCCTATGTAATTCTTGACAGAGGAAAACTTTGTATACAGACAGTCTCAGCAACATGTTATTAAAAAGATGAGCATGGCCGTGGAAAATAAATAAATAAAGAAAAAATACTGATTAAATTTTAAGCAGCCGGCGGGCCGATAGTTTGCCTGAGGCATATTTGTCAGTTTCAAAGGGTGTTTTTATTAATTTTGTATTTTGCATTTTGTTAGTGGAAAGAGCTTACTCCACCGGGAGCGCCACAAGCTATAGCCAGCAGAGCCTATAGCAGGGAGAAAGGAGACGCAGAGCATGCCAAGCAGATCCTGCACACTTAGAGAAAGAAATCAGCTCTAGATCACCAGCATAACCCACAGACCCCCCACTCTCCACCCAAAACACACACAAAACACACAGGCATGTCGCATAGGAGTAATGTATGCACTATGTACACACTCAAGCCTAACCACTTTATGTAAAAGTCACTGTATTTTTAATACGTAACAAACAAAGGATGTATTTTACCAGTTAACAGTTGCCATTAGATTAAAATCCTTTGCTCTGTATCCTATTGTATTGATTTGCTTATTTTTAAATTAACTAACTTAAATGGATTATTCAACATGCCTGTAATAATTATGATTTTTAGGGGGTAGACAAAATAATAATTAAGATTGAAGTAATCACAGTTACACACACTGCACAAGAAGTATAAAAGACAATGTATGAAAGAGGCCTGACAATCAGACAATGTAGATTATTATGCAAGTTTTCACAACAAGAGACAATTAGCAAAGTACTACAGATGTATAGGTAAAGAAAAGAAAAAAAGATAATATGTCAAAAGGGAACAATATTAAAAGTCAGTAAATTGGATGCCAAACAAACCAAACTACCAACTTTTTGGAAAAATGATCACAATTTGAAACTAATCAACGGGGATATGACAACCTTGAACTAAATAGAGCAGTGTTTGCAGTGGTTATGTCAAAGCTTAAAGGTATAATATGTAACTTTTCTGCATTAAAATGGCTAAAAACGACTGTTATATATTTTGTTGAGTTACTTTCTTACGTTATCCCAAATGTTTCCAACAATCCGTAATTTTAATCAAGGTAATGGTCAGTTTCATTCATAATACAATTTGTTTAACAATGAAGACGACAGCTCTCTTGATCCCATGCTACTTCACAACTTCATCAAATTCCGTTTTTTGTTATTGTTTTGATTGAGAGACCCCTAGCGGCAGAAATGAGATATTGTGTGTTTAAGTCATTCATAATTTACAAATTTATATTATTATGTAGGTTATTGTATAGGTCTATATTATCTAAATAAAGTAAAATAAAGATATAAAAAGATATAAATAAGGGGTATATTTTCACTTCATGATGTCATTACCTAATTGTGAAACTCTGTGATGTGGATATTGTCTAAATAGCATTCAGTTAGAAGATATTCTGTATCTCTTTAGTCCACATCTTCAGCCTTTAGTGTTACCCTGCAATACAGCAACAATGCTGCTGCTTAATTTCCATGTCTTTTATATGAATCATCAACAAGGATGCAGATCTTTTGCATTTTGCATTTTCTTTTTGGGGCCTGTAAGCTTCAGCCTCAGTCTTTTTTGCATCTTTACAGTGCTTCATTAGCATGATGTCATGTCTGTAGTTTAGGGCCACCCCTGTGCTGTTGGGAGTCCTTAGACAAAAATCTAATTATTAACTTGAGTAATTTTATAATTAACTCATAAATTAACGTAAGTTATTTCCGACTGCTCTTTATAAACATTATAACTGATCAGTCCCTCCTGAGAAATTTCTTTCTGTATCTCTCTTCATGATATATCCTACATGAATGACCAGACTCTTTGAACTTGAGAAGGAAATAAATATAATACGCATTTAATACAATTTGGCTTATGAAACCAATAAATGCATACTGTTGACTCTTTTCGAGGGTCTTCATTTCCAAAGAAGTTTGCCAGAAACACCAAAAAATAAAATAAAAATCAAATGGCAGCTGCTGCCATTCTCACAGCAAACTCCATACACGCATTAGAAGCAACTAAGAAGTGTGAAGGTTTGGGTGGCAATTTTGCTATTTGTGGATGACGTCATTTTGGCTTTGCTGGATTATAACTTTGAATTAGTCGGGTGCGTTAGTTTGAAGGAAGGGTGCCAACAATTATGTTTTTGGATTTTTTTAAATGTTATTTTTATGTTTTCTTTTTTTTGTTTGTATAGAAAATCTCCTTCACATGCTATACATCCATCGTTAATCCCTTTTAGATGCTGATGTCCTTTTCATCTTCATCATCATGTTCTCCAGCTGTTCTTGGGTGATGTCGAGGTCAGGTGGGTTTATATATAATCCCTCCAACATGTTTCTAGTTGTGCCCTGTTCAGTTCAGCATATCATCCCAAAAGAGGAGATTCTTTTTGCAGCAAGGCAGAATAAACACACAAAACTATGAAACATAAATACAATAAAAATACATTAAAACAGTTGAAGTAGTAGGTATTTGGAACTATGTACTATGCATGCAATTCAGAATAAAATGAAGGATATATGTTAAAAGCAAGGAAAACAGCAACAAGGAGAGTAAAGATAAGAAAAATAAAATGCTAAACTATGTGAAGAATGAAGATACAGTTTATAATGTGTTAGAATAAAGAGCACTTATTGCATGCTCAGTAAGGTCTTCTCCCAGTTGTGCCTGGAATACCTCCACACAGACTTTTGTCTTTTATATTGACATGGCATTACAGAAGATACACACAGATGCCATGTTGTATTGTTTTATATTTGTGGAATATGGGCTGAAGGCCTGTACCTTTATATCAGCTGTACTATGAAATTAAACCTGTGTATATTACAGTAGCAAAATAAAGTATTTTATAACATAAATTAAAATCTACGGTACTGAAAATATCAACATGGACAGAGCAGAATTACTAAGTCACCATGAAAAAATGCTGAACATGTTAATTTCTACTACATGTTAATTGTCAAGAAGAATCATTGCATCATGTAAATGCTTGTGGAGAGCAGATAGTATCAATGGAATAATGAAAAAAAAAACCTCAAGAAGAGAAACTAGGAATTTCGCAAACTCCAGGCAGACAGTATCAAACAGCATTAAACACTGAGCAGCAAAGGCTGCCCTTAGGCTATAATTTGCAGAAGTTTTACCTGCTGGCTGAGACTGAACGCAAGTGTGAAGACAAAGCTTAGCAAGTGTGTGTGTTTGTGTGTATACATACAGTATGTGTACACAATTCACAACACTGCACTTGGCAATTTTATAGAAAATTGTCAGCATTTGGGCCAGGTAAGCCTTCCAAACCCACCAACAGCTTTAATCATCTTTAAAAAGAAGTAGCCGTTGAGGCATTTGATGGCTATTAGCAATGTGTGTTGCATCTTCAAAATCACCTTTCATTCCAAAATACTCATAAAGCATTTGTGTCAAATCAGTCAGACAGAGCAGTTTGAAGTATGCTACTTTGTTGTGTAAAGGTGAAGGAGTTAATTAGGTGATGGGAAGGTGACTGATGTTATGTATATACAGCACATACGACAGGGAGAGAAGCCAAATGGGCTGCTAATCATGCCCTCCACCCCCTTACTCCTGTATTCATCTCCAACCATATGCTTTTGAAGTCAAGGCTGTCAAGAGCTCTGTGACATGCACTCAGTTTTATTGGATTTCATAGAGAAACTATGCTTTGTTTATTAAGGTTGATTTTGAATAAATCTCAGATAAAACACTAAATTACGTTTAAGTGATGTGTTCAAAAAAGCTCACTTTAAATAGTAGAGAGAAAGAGGGTTCTTTAGTTTTATCTTCCTCTCTCTGGTAAATGAATCCATGTCCCGCACAGTAATAGGACTGGGTGAACTGTGCATGTTAATTTGACCACATTAGAATGGAAAACAGTGACACTTGTGAAATAAAAATTGATGATGATTACAGATGACTGGGTCTTCTGTACTGAACGTTAAATCAGTAACTAGGAGTTTATAATATTAATGTAGATGTGTTTTTACTCAGAAGTAGACTACTTACCTTTTTAAAAGGAATTATGCAACAAAAATTCCTAAAATCTGTTTTTACTGGTACCAATATAAGGTCCCAAACAGATTAGATTGTACAACTGTATTTACATGCTAAAAAGGCACATACTATTGTAATTACACGACTCAATCTAAAACAGCAACTACAATGGTGAAATGGGGATGAAGCAATGCAGGATTAGACAGAAATACACATAAAAAAGTCAAAACAGTATAGAAAAATTAAAATGTTTGTGACATATTTTGTTCAAAAGCACAAAAGTTCCCTTGAGTCTGTCTGTTAATCTATTTTTCTGAACTTGAAAGAGAAATGCTGGTAGACACATTAACATGGATCGATCAGTGGCAGTGCATTCTTGCAAAGCTTAAAGGACAAGGCTGGCGATTTTCTTTGTTTTCCTTATTGTCAACAAATCTCATGTGCAGAACAATGAACTCATCCTACTTACAAGTGTGTAGCCAAGACCTGATCTATCTTATACCTCTGTGACCGCCGTAGTTGTCCAGAAACAATTTAAAACACGTCAGTGAGCCACACTGTTGCACTGTGTGAAATGTTCATTCACCATGAAGAGTTTGGTTGCGTTAATTTGTTTAGAAACAGCTCTAAAGACTAATAACAGCGATCACGTTCTCAGTCTCTGGAGAGTGGTTCCTTGTACAACAGATGCCACTGTGCATGTGCAGGAATGCAGCTCCATTTACAGAGCTTCACTAGCTTCTTGTGCTACATAACACAACCTCTTGACTTTGTACTAGATTGTACATTGTAAATTTACTATGAACCTAGTAAAAGCTGTCCACCTTAGTATCAGCTGTCCATAGTTATGGGTATATGTCATAGTAGACTGGTGACTGGTCCATTTTGTTCCTCCATTAACTCAGCGAATGATGGGAGCCCCCAAAGTCCTGAAGGGAAATACAGTACGTCAATTAAAAGGTTGCAGTGACTTTATGATGTTTATTTGCAAGATTTTAAGTCTGATCGACATTGTCAATAATAATCCAAAATATCTTGTACATTATATCACAAGGGGAAATTATAGTGAGGAGGCATGAAAATTACTTATTCAGAACCCTTATGCTGAAATTTTATTTTACCCACCATGATAATATGGGACTAGATGTCAGTTTTGGTTAATTTTGTTTTGGATAGACCAACACTCATTAACTGGTAACTAACGGGTTAACTTTTAAGAAAAGTTGTGTTGTAGCTTTTGTTTGTGAGAGCTGTCCAGCAGTTGGTGGTCAGAGCTAGCTTGTCTGCCTTGGTTAGCTTGAGTTTTAGCTCATCTTTCTTCTCCTCATAGTGTTTTCAGTGCGTTTAGTCACAGTAGCTCTTGATGACGTAACACCAACTGAGTGATGGCCTCGCACCGGCGCGCATCACACTTTCTCACCCCGACTAGCAGCAACGTGATCTTTGGCTGCGACTGTGAGCCATCTTTGGACATGGCAGCATGGTGCTTGTTCTTAATGTGGTACAGCATAGTGCTAGTACTACTACTAAACTGAAGAGTAGAATTACACAATTTACATTTGACCTTGTTGCATTTCTGGAGGAAATCTTCCCACACCAAACTTTGTTTAGCACGTGTCTTTTTTTTTATTTTATTTTTTTTTTACCTCAGACTGCTAGCTAGCAGTGAATCTGTTAGTGGAGTGTTTATGCAAATTAACCTATAGATTAACATGCGTAACCAGTCAAAAATATTCTTGGTGGTTATCCGATTAATGGTTAACCGTTGACATCCCTATGTGAGATAATATATTAAAACATAACAAGACAAAACAAAACAGATTTTTTTTGAATATTACTACTGTTTTAACAGATGTTACCAGCAATAATGTGGTTCTTGCTGCAAGTGTCATGATAATGATGGACGGTTTTTTAATTGTTTAATTGTTCTTTTATTTGTTTCATTCTACTCTGCAAAATGTCCCTCTTATGTCCTTTCATCTCTCTGGTAGTACACCACTTATATTCAGTGTATTGAAGGACACAAATAAAACTCAGCCCCATATTGTTTGTCTTTGAAAATAAGAGCAAACAGTTTGCACGGCTTAATAATAGCTATAGGTCGCTTGCAGAAATGAGTTAATTGATCACAGGCTGTGATCCAAATCAAAATCATAGCAAGCAATTAGGATCAAACTTCAAAAATGATTATGAATTAATGAAGAAGGCATTAATGAATTATTAATGACAAATGAATTACAGGCCTGACATGTTGTGTAGTTTTGATTGATGGATGTGCAGGAGAATGAATTGAGTTCAACCATAAGTGATGATTTCCTTCTTCGGTAACAATTGGTTTCAGGACAGAATGAAAAGAAGTAAAATTGACAATTAGGTGAGGAATGCTTTAAAATGAAAAAAAAAATCTTCTTACAGTGTTTTTGCTCTTTAGGTAACAATCATTAAAAGATTCATGAAACACTTAAAACCCTGTATCAATGAGTAATTACGTTTTTTAGTGCAGATTATTATTTTCAATGGATTTTGTACACAATCAATACATAAAACATTTGTGAATAGAAAATTCAAATTCAATTTGTATATGTCTGCAATGTTTTGTCAAATAAGCCTTGCTGATTGAATATTTCCTCTCTAAACTACACCAAATTACAATTATGACTAAGAATATATAGTTTTAAACATAAACAACAGATGGAACTGGAAAATGCAATTTTCATAAGATAACAATAATATAAGATATTGTGTTGTGTATATTTTGTAATTTTGAATATTGTCTGCAAAATCTACCCACCCGCGTCCCAACTTTAGGAAATATTATTTATTTTTGAGAAAACTGCATGTCATTTCTTGTAACTATTCATCTGTTTTTCTGTTGTTGGGTTGTTGACTCTAGTAAACTGTCGTGGGGAAAAAAAAAAAAACACATACTGACCTTCCATTTAGTGTTAGCTTGTAGGATCCCTAGTGAAAATAAGGCAGATTGTGAACATGTAATACAGAGGCACAAGACCTTGTTTCTCTACTGTGTCTCCCAAAGCCCTCTCACTGTCTGTCAAACTCCCCTGCCACCTTTCGTTCTCAGACATAAAATAATCCACGCATGAAGTGCAGAGTTGTGTAGGAGATACAGCATAACAGCATTACGAGTAGCCTGATGGCAACTTACTGCAATGTTGTTTAAACGCTTACACATAACTAAGCAATTTATTTGATTAGTTGCCCTTTCTCTTGTTTAGACAATAAGCCAAGTAGAGAAATCATACAAAAAGCTGATGCTGCAATACCATCAAAGTTAATATGATACACTACATTTTTTTTCACTTCCCCTTCTTAGCCCCTCCACCACCTCATTCACATTAAATTCACAAATGCTTTTTGAGTTCCTTATTTTTGTCATTTATATCTAAGCCAAGGCTTATTTAAATGTGGCTCTTTTTTTCTCTCTCTACGCATTGGTAGATGGGGGAATTTCTTTACTTAATTCCATTAACTTTGTATTGCTGCTCAATCTTTGGTGCTCTGAGCATCAGTGCTGTGGCTTGGCTGTCTTTTAGCAGTTCTGCTTCAGCGCTCTTGGATAGAACATGACAGTTACATTAATGTCTCCATGTAAATTGCTGTCTACATGTAGGAAACAAGCAAAAGGGAAAAAAAAGAAAACATGGAACATTCATTGCCCCCATGACAGGAGGAATTACAACAACATTCATTGTGGGGAGCCCCAAATGGCCAAGTCTATTATGGTGTGCATCAATTTCACTGAGAATCCAACCAGGAAGATGGACAGCAGGAAAATGCAATGACAGAAAACACTCATACAGTGCTTTTTAACAAAGCAACGGAAAAATAAAGGAAAATAGGGGTCATGGTTCCAGTTACATCAATTTTTGGAGGGAGATACTATGCTTTTCTGAAACATTGCACATGACATTAAAGGTACCCTGTGGATTTTTTGACCACTAATAGTGCTGTAGTGCAGTGTTTTGAGGCCCCTGAATTGTTTGCATGTGTTAAACCAGCACGGACACAAGGAAATACAAGCATGCAAAATAGCCTGACTTAGTAGTCAAAATCCATACCTCTCATCTGTCACCTGTCAGATGAGATGTTTTAGTGCCTTTTGTGGAATCTCATGGCTATGAAATGAAAATCATCACACTGTCAAACAAACTAAAAAGTGATGTGAAGAAATCCAAGTTCAGTGATAAGATAGCCATGCTCTGCGGATTTCTTTTCCTGGCTTCAGCTGCTGTGCTTTTGACAGCGCTGTCTACTGAGGTTCACTAGTGGGCGGTAGAGGAATGGAAATATTTTCCATTGTTTAGTGTGGAGTTATTTGGCTGACCTCATTCTGCACTGGTGCCAATGGCAGAACAATGGCAAAGTGATAGAATGGCAATTTAATGGAAAAATCAAAAATATCAAGAGCTAAAACATGCACAGGAACTAATAGTGAGGCTCCTCCTCAGTGGAGAAAACTGAAGTCGAAGTGAGGATTTTATAATAATGCAGAGGTGGCATTGTCTTCACTAGAGTAGTGAGTAACATTTACTTGGTTGTAGGATAGTTATTATAGTTTATATGGATGTATTCTTGTAGCACATGTTGTAGCTAGTAACAATATATACAAAATTTTCATTAAAAAAAGTCTCAATTAACAATCATGTCTCCTATATATTTGCAGAAGATTATCATAGACTGACATAAACACAGAATATATGTAATGTCGGTTTCAAAACTTAAAATAGGTTTTGCAGATGTTTTGAAGTAAAAAATTACTTCAGCATGTTTGTTATGTAGACCAGTGGTTCCCAAAGTGGATGCCATGAGGATGGGCCAGGTGTGCCGCGAGGTTAATCATATTATTGTTCATCTATTGTGTGTTTTTAATAATGTTTCACCGCATTAAAAAAAGTTTGTGACATTCAGCTACATTAATTATGTTACGTTTTTGAACATATCAAAACAGAATAAATAAGCAATAAATATCACCATATTAAAAACTGTTTAATATGCGGGTAGTCACAGCTGACATGACAACTCACTGTTGCAGGTTGTCATAGTAACACAACAGGCTTTCCGGCTCGGGATTTTTGCAGGGGCTCAGCAGTCAGGAAAAAAGTGAGTGTCAGAGCAGCGATGGAAAGATTTGAGATGGTAAACAGCTCAAAGAAATGTTGAAACATCTCAACACAGAGACGACTGAATCTGAGCCGACCGACAAAAGTATTCGGCTAACGGCATAACAGACGTGTTTTGCTGAGATGGATATCCATCATTGTCTGTGCATTCACTGTGGTATTATATCTCCCCAATATTTGTGTTATTTGGCACCCTCTAAGCGTTGGTAAACACGAAGAAACAAGACAGTGGAGTCAGACCTGCGGGTTGTTCTCTCTTGCCAACAGCAGCTCACATCCCATTAAAATTCTCAAAACCTTTTTTTTGGTTTGTTTGTTTGTTTTTCTTTGAACATCTTAGATATAAGCTCATTGTAACTGACAAAAATGAAAGATATACATTTAACATATTAACATATTTAATTGTATTCCTTGTGTTTTTTAAGTATTTTATTTGTAAATCTGCACAGCACCTGATGGCTTTTATTCTGAGTGACTGAGAACGAGTCTATATTATTTAACTTAATATTGACACAATATAGCCTAATGAAATTTATAATATAATATGAAATTGTTAAAACTGATAAGCTTCTGTGTATGTACAGGCTATGCAAGTTATATTGGAGATTAGGTGTCTCGGGGTGCCGTGACAAAACATTTCCTTGAAAGGGGTGCTGTAGTCCAAAAATGTTTGGGAACCACTAGAGTTGCTGAAGTATTGATTATTTCCCTAGTGTACAAATTAGCAAAGCCATTTAAACCATTGTGATAACTGCCATTTAAAAAAAAAAAAATGATGTCAGATGTTATAAAGTAATTGGTTCCTAAATACTGTATTGGCCCGAATATAAGGCGACCTTGAATATAAGACGGCCCTCCCTTTTCCAACACTTGTTTTCGGAAAAACACTTTTTGCATACAACTGAAATCATAGGATAGTTACATACTCACACACTCTCCTGCCAGGCTCTTGGAAGTGGCCAAAAATGATTTTCTCCAGAAGTTAGCATTTATATGACTGTGACAGTGGTATTTGGCAGCTTGACATATTCCATTTCTGCAGTTGACACGTCAGAAGACGCTTTGGACGCATTTTCACTCATGAATTTATTTACTTTGTAGCAGAAAAACCCGTTACACGAACCTTCAGAAACTCTTGCGGGTTAAACTGGACTAATGAAGCACTCTTAGGGCTGATTGGCTCTAACACACTCACTATAAACAGATTAAGATACTCGCTAGCCTATCAACATTAATACTACAAACAACTGATAATGCAACACTCCGTGTAGAAGTCGGTTTTACGCTGGTACTTTATCCATTCAAAAAGAATATCTGATGTTGTGAATATGTTATTGTCTAGACCCCGAATATAAGATGACCACATTTTTTCAGATGTATTTCCAGGAAAAAAAAACCTGGCTTATATTCCAACCAATACAGTAAACTTTTTAAATGCATTTATTCCTGTAGTAGTCTATTCTGTATAGCCTCTATAGTCTAAATGTCTATCTTAATTCCAGTGTTGTCATTAAGAGGCTGACTTTGAGGCAGGAATATTGGTTGGCATTTGGCAGGCATGTTATTCTCTATGTCAAGCCTGAGAGAATAACTAATGTCCCGTCACTTGAGCTGTTCACTCAGCGGTGAAACTCGACTCTGAGGTGGGCACAACGTGATTGTGTTACTGCGGTAATGTGGTAACTGCAGCAGCTCTATTTGCCACAATTTTAAAGTTAGGTAAACAATAAAGCAAATTAAACTGACAGGAAATAAAAGGTGACCTTAGTGGCACCATTTTTCAAAAATACTCAAAAAAAAAAACGTGTAAAACTTTGTCTTCAAACAACTTTTTCTCTATCAAGACTTTAAAATCTCTGTGGAACTGGAGCCAGCTGCTCATGTGTTTCTTATTCTATAGCTTTAAAGTACATAAACAGGCATCACAGAATTGTTTGCCATACGTTTTGACAAATCTACTTCATAGTAAAAATAATGAAGATACATGCTCTATAATGTAAAGGACCAACATCATCTATGAAGGAGATACAAATTGTACAGTATTCATGTGATCTACAAGATCTAGACAAAGTAAAACAACACAGTGTGTGTGATCCTCGGCTATGAAGAGAGACACTGGTGGAGACCATGGGCATTTCTGAAGTGAGGTGGACTTGAAAGTACATCTAACACAAAAGTTGTGCTGTCAAGATGACCACACCATGTCCCGCAGACATGTCTAAAGATGAATGTCCCTGCCCTGCCTCTGTTGTGCTGGCAAATTTTCAGGCCTCTCTGACTTCACAGTGAGCCACATAGTAAGCACAGGGTACCTCTCATACTTTCTTTACTCTTAAAAAAAGAGAGGAGGCAAGAAGAGTGCGCTGTCTTTGATACTGTATTACATCTAAGAAGCAACCATTGTGAATATCATTTGTGTTTTGTGCAGAAGAATTTTTTTAAATAACACTTCTGCTATGAATTATTTTGTAAAAAAATTCTGGAGATAATCACTGTTTATTTTATGGTGTGTGAATGACAAAATTTGTGCAAAGCCATAAGCCAGTTTTAGAAAACTAATTCACTTTATGTGGTATAGTTATCTTATCTTAGTTTTAGAGATTTTTGTCTTACTGTTTAAGCATTAAGGTTACTGATCCTCTTCCCAAGCAACTTGCCAACCAAGGTTTGAAATATAACAGTATCAGTGCGGTGAAGGGGACGGGTGACAAGAATAAGTGATATTTCTATTATTATGCAATTGCTAAAGCTTTGCTGAAGGGACCTGAACAATATTCCTTTTAGGTTGTGCTATCCATCATGATAATGAATGGCAGTAACTTATCCTGGGACATAAATCTGGCAGGCCCCAACAGCATTGTGACACAGCATTTAATTACAACACGTGTCTAATTGAAAGACCCCCGGAAAATAGTGGGATGTCTCCATGGCTGTAGCAGGGTTAAAAAACTTAATTAATTATGAGGCACCTCCCTACCTCTTTATTCTTAGTCACTGGTGTCCCTGCCTCAGTGAGCTGATGACATTTTCAGCCTCCCTTTCATCCTTCAGAGAAATGAATGGCGTGGCAAGAGCGTTATCAAATGAGCTGTAGAGCCAGCCAGTGAATATGTCATTGAGTGTGACTGCTCCCTGAGTGAATTGTGATTTATCTGTATGGCTCCCTCGTCATGTTAACTGACTTGCTACCCAGCACCCCTCACATCCACCCTGCAGTTGACAGGCTCAGTAGATCATTTGTGGGATCTCTAGCTGAGGTGTCGGCTAATGTAACCACAGGACCCTCTTGAATAACAGTACCCCTGTGTTTGACCCCAGATGCCCCTCACTACATGGAACGGTTTCCATTCATTGCTACACAACCCTGATCAATAGTATATTGCACTCCTACTCCTTACATGCAGGGGTTATGTGTGCTTCTTTATGCTTTTGCCACATAACTGCACTTCATTGCAATAGTAAATAACAATAATGGTATATTTTTTTCTGTACAAGAAAACCAGACATTGTTAATAAACATCAAAAATAAGTTTTTCTCTTGATTAACCCTCAGACTAACTGTTAGAATACTTGATTGTAAAAATAGTTCATAGTTGTCGCCCTGCTCCTGACAGTATCTTGAGTAAAGCCTTTGTCAAAAATTTGATTTTTAAAACTCAGAAACTTTGGGGAAACTTGCATCAAGGACAGCTTGGAGTTGTTGACAAGGCACTTCCTGATCTTCTTGTACAAAAAAAGATGCACTTGAAAGTTGTTTATGTCTGAACCAAGTTTGTGTGAATAAGTAATGTATTCATCAGCCTTCTAAAATGCTCCAAGTGTCTCTGTTTGTCAGAGACAGCACTTACATGTACATCAAGCAAAGGGTTGTGGGTTGTGGGGGTAACACAGGGACAAGCAAAGGGACCATGAAAACCGTCTTTACTGGAAAAAGGTGATGTGGCTTCCCAAATAATCCTACCAGCTACCCACATTTATGCGCTCCAACCTCACACCCATGCCCTGCCCCACCTGAGCTTGATTAGTGAACGGCTGAACCTGAAGTACAGTGTTGAAAGGCTGCCAGCAGACACTCAGCACCAAATCAAAAGCCTCACTGTAGAATCAAAAGAGTTCAGTCTTTCTCTGCATAAACATGAGAGCAATGGAGGTGGTGGTGGGTTGCGCTGAATGTGAGCCAGTTCTGACATCCCCCAGAGGTTCCTGCACACAAACTGTGTTGTCATATATCCTTCCACCTTTGCTGTCAAATTAAAATTTGATTTTAACTGTTATGTACTATATTCCTCACACGATCCTATACAGAACATATTGTTGCAGTATGCTTGTTCAAAACATCAGTTTTGAAATGTGAAATCTGTCCTCACTTTGCTTCCCAAAATACTTTTTGAGATTGGCCAAAGACAGATTTTTTTTGTGTGTGTGTGTGTGTATTGCAAGGTTCTTAGGAAAAAGAAACTGAGTGTTAGCAGTTGGGAAAACTGTAATTTAACTAATAATTATTTTAAAATGATTTGTTTACTTGTGATATTTGTGAAATGAGTAAAATACATTGTATAATTATCATGCAGGCAGCAAGAGGACAAGTTTAATTATCAGCCTGTTTTGACTAATTGAAAATAAAGGAGAAAGAAGCATTAAAACAATTTCTATAATCATAAAAAGAACACGCTCTCTACACCTTGTAGTTCCACAGTGCAAAAAGGGGGCTATAAAACATTAAAAAATAAACTTTGATATTAGACAGAGACTTTCACCTTGATCAGAAGGAAATACTAATAGCCTACATTGTGCACTCACAACACAGCTAATCTGCTAACAAATATGAAAACCAAGTGTAGTTCAGTTTAGTTTCACAGGGGAAACTGTATTATGGGGAGACACTGGCGTATATCGGCACAGCAACTTATATATCGTAGTAATTGCAAGGAAAATTCTCTCACTCTTACAATTGCCGCCGGGTCTTTATGCAGGTCGCTGTCCAGTATCCTCTTTTGCGCCTGACAGTGTATTATCACCTTTTCTAGTACAGCACTGCTTTAATGATGTTGTTGGCAGCTGTATAAATATTTTCTCATTGTTTCAGATTCTCTATCTCCACTACCAACTCTGCTAAATTTGCTCACTGATTTCAGTCAGCAGGACCTGAAACTGTGTCAAATTCTTCATTTTACTCTTTGGTAACATTCTTGTAGATGAAATTTGCCTCCAAACGAAGTGGAACATGTAACCTTATGTGGCAATTTTAGGGATGTTGAATATGCTAATGATGAAAATCTCACAAATGCGCACCTCCTCATGAACATGTAGGTATTCATCAGGTTGAAACTAATGATTGATGACAAGTTTGTGCAGTTAAGAGTAAAGAGTGTGTTGAATCTGACTTGGATCACTTGTATGAGCAAACCTCCCTCACAGAAAATAATAAGAGATTTAGGAGAAGAATACGACAACATTCTTTAAGCGACAATCCATTTTCTGTCACTAGGATGATGACAATCTTTGTTCGCTCCTGTTCTAATGTGCCTTCTGTTAGCCTGTTAACCTATATCTTTCAAACACATTGGATGATAGAGAAGGATAAGTAAAGAGCATACGGCATGGGACACCAACATCGTATTAGAATAATGGCCATCAAGAGAATGTAATCCCTGTGTTGCTGTCCTCAGTAGTATACAGACTTTCATATTAGCTCCTGATCTGTCGCTGGTAAATGTCATGCAAGGAGACAGGTCATTTACATTTTTGATAAAATGATCCTGCATTTTTTATTTGTCTTTGAAATTAAAGACTTCTTTAATCATTGTGGATGGAAAGGGACTTAGCCAACGTACTCATGTGTTTCTGATTGCATTAGAACTGATGTGGCGTGGCATGATGGATATTTAATAGTTGTGCTGTCCCTCTGTATCATGTCAGGAGTCTGACACACACAGATGCTCTGGAGCTCTCCAGCCCATACAGAATTGCTTTAATTATTAGGCCTATCATCTTGGCTTTGAGATGGGAGGAGGGGTGAGGAGAGCAGAGTAGAGGAGAGAAGAGGAAGAGAGAGCAGAAGTATAGAAGAGCGAAACAAGGCCATGCGAGACGAGTCAAAGGTTGTTGTCAATAGTTTTAAATGAGTTTATCAGACATTTGTGCATGGTGATGCGGTATCAAACTGACATGCCATACCCTGTTTGTCTGCAGTACTTTCTTCTTCACAGGCCTCATAGTGGGGCCTAATTACTGTGTGTATCTACAGAGGCCGCGAAGAGCCCACGGCAGCCCTGTAGTGCCCCAGGCAGTGTGCTGATCAGACCTCTCCCTCTGCTGCGCTAAACTGTCATCTTCTACAGCTATGTGTTTTTATATTGCAGCATAAAACTGATTTTACTTGATTTAAAAGATCAAATGTTGGTCATGCCAATATGAGTAACTCAAAAGAAACACCACAATTGCGTCACCAGTACCACAGAAACATTCATCAGTGCACAGGCGCTGGCAAGTCTATTCTTGATAATACAGGGCCATAATGAAGGAACATAAAACGACCATACAAATTTTCCTAGAATACTTTTTATGGAAATAAAGAGGACAGATGAGAGCAGAGGCCAGAGAGTGATTATGTGAGAGAGAACAGCCACTCTTACGCTGGCACCTCCCGCATGCGGGCCATCTGCATAGAGGGCCTGGAAATGAGGATGACAATGCTAATCACTGCCATGGAGGCCTGACTGGTGTGGATGAATGGCCATCCCAGGCTCTAAACACACTGAGTAGCGCTCATCACACAATGTTTTTGTCTGGGCATGCCAGGTCCACAAGCCTCTACCAGCCCCGCCCTTTTCCTGTACACACTCCATCACTCTGTGGCAACATGTGTATGGCTTCCTGTCAATTCAGGAAGTCTTGGTTCATGTCCCAGCCACATTAATGGACTAGGCAGAGGATACTTAGTAATTTCCTATTTCCCTATTGAAGCAATTGTTGTTGGCTATTCTCATTCATCATTGCCCCCCCATCAAAATTAGATCATTATCTGTTTCTTGTTTCTGTATTGGTTGTTTCTCTCCTTCTCATACTCAATCCTTCATCCTAGAAAAGTAGCATTTTCTTTTACGTGTTTTCTTTTGGTCAGCCAGGTCTAGAAGTTATTATGAATTTTGTAGTAGAGTCTTAACATTGGTCACAAAATGGGGCTGTGATGTACTGTAGCCTCAGGTCAAATCAAATAGTCAAAGCAATTGTAATTGTCTAGAGGATAAGATCAATGTAGTGACACATGTATTTTCATGACTGATCAATCAAAGGCTGAATCAAATAAACAGAGCTTTGAGTTGGAGAAAATGTCTGTTTAATTCCTTTTATTCTTGGAAAATGAGAAGAATAAATTAGGAATGACACATTTACATGAGCAAATAAAAGACAGTGCCAAGACAGTGTTTAGGCTCAGAGAGGGTTTAGCTAAGGAGGGAAGCCCATAGTCTCAACTTTTGATCCTGATGGTTTCCAGCTGTAGTGTGGTACATTGTCATCTTCTCGGGGCTTGCTTTTGCGGGTGTCCCCATAAGTGAATGTGAAGAGCACCAGCTGTCTGGCAGGCGGGTTCTCTTTGCCCCCTGCTTTGGGTAACCAGTAAACCTTGGTGTTCTTATTACAGTGGAAGTCCCCTTTTGAGGTAAACTCACAGCCTGCTGTTTGGCTCCATTACCTTGAATACAACAATGTACAAATGCTCACCAGAAATTACAAAAAAATGCAGCCAAAACTGTCATTCAGAAGAATTTAAGAATTACAAAACATTTGTTGAGTTTTAGTTTAGAAGCGTAAAGACCATGTTTGGAATTAAGACAGCTGTAACTGATGTAATTCCTAAAACACCAGGATAGGCTATCTAGCTGACTTACATGTTAATGTTATCTGGATAAGCATTAATTAGTTGAGTTGATGGCTCACTTGAGGGAGTATAACATGCAAAAACCCAAGGGGCGATTAAACCATGAAATTCAAGACCATGGCTTCATCAAAGAAAAAGGTCTCTGTGCCATATTACTTCTTAAAAGAACAAAGAGTTAACTGTCAATATTAAAAAAGCAGTCCATTATTAAGTGTGTGCCATGCAGCATGACTACTTAGGGCTTGTTTTTGCTTCGACACGTGATGAAATTAAACTTCAGTAGTGGTGGTCAGTCTGTTTTGGTTTTCAAGGGTTTTCAATGGTTTTGGTAATGATATGGCTCTTTGTTTAGGACCACCATTAGAACAAAAAATCCCTTAAGTATAACTTTTTAGTCCAAGGCAATGTTATTATAATATTATTGGCTGCATTTCATGAAATTTGCTGTCTATTAATGGTTCCCTAAGGATGAGTTTTGATATTTTGAACTCCTGACCTTGTACTCCATCATCAGGCCAAAACATCAGCTTGTACAAAGGATGAACTCTTCCATTTTTGGACACGCCATGAGCTTTCATACCATATTCAGGATATTTTATGTTTAGATATTGTAGTGCCACTACTGTTAAAGGGGACCTATTTTGCACATTTCCAGGTCTATATTTTTATTCTGGAGCTCTATTGGAATATCTTTGCATGATTCACAGTTCAATAAACTCCTTATTTATCTTATACTGACCCTTTATGCAGCCACTCAGTTCAGCCTCTGTCTTAAATAGGCTCTTTTAGGCTCTTAGCCCCTGTCTCTTAAGGCCTGAGTCCACTCTGTTCTGATTGGTCAGCTTCAGGAGGCGGCGTCATGGCAGACTTCCAGTCGCTTTGGAGGCCACATCAACAAACCATAAACTAAACTATAGTAGTAGGATTTCACTACTTTTTCTTTTTCTTTGTTCAAAATGTCAACTTTTCAAATACATCTCTATATATTTGAGCTGAAATCCAATTTGAAATATGAGAGTGGACAATGCAAACAACATGTGGAAAAACCTTAGCAACAACCATAGCAACCAAGGCTACGTAACGGAGCTTACAGAGTTTATAGGCATGTGTGACGATCTGACGTCAACAGATACAAAAAAAGGTCACAAATGAAGCATTCAGAGCAGGCTGAAGCCCTGGCTTTTGACTTGTGGGCAGCATTTCTACATATGTCAACCTCAGGTTTTAGAACTTTGACCATGTTTAACATAGATATCTGACATCATAACAGTATAAATATAACAGAACCAGAAAAAGCATAATAGGTTCCCTTTAAGGCTCTGAGAATAAGAAAAATCATCATCAGTGTGTTGTTTGTTCTGTCCAAGACTGTTGTATTATGGTGTTAAATAAATTGATACACTCCTCGCCTAAACCTAAGGTTTTATAAATATTTTTAAATTATTGTAAAGTTGAAAAGAAGTTTTAGTAAAACTGAAAATACCCAATTCAAATTGATCATGACATTGATCATGTAATAACAAAACTTTCTTAAAGATTGACTACATTTTGTTTCAACCTAGAGATAGCTTTCCAACTGAGAGGACAGGATTTTACTGCATGTCTTGTTGCAGCGGGTATGCACAGCTGCAGTTCAACTTTCATATGGGGCCTGTCGGAAAGCACTTCATTCTAATGTGCTGTGGCTTTTCAAAATCCAATCCCAAGTAAGAAATAAAAGCCCAGACAACTGCATTACTGTCCAACCTGTCAGCTTTGTTAAATATAAGCTCCATCCTGCCTGCCAGAGTCTTAAAAGCTGAGCTGGCAGAGCGCAGGACTGGAAGTGACAAAAGCAGATAGCTGCAGCTGCGATTTTAGGAAAGGAGAATGGACACTTAAATGCATTTTTATATGTTTACAAGGAGTTCATTCTGTTCCCTAGAAATCAATAATAGGCAGCATGCAGGAGACCTAAGATACAATTATCCACTCTGAAGTACCTCCCTTGTCACCACAATGAGAATTAAAGTCAGCATGCTGTCAGGTGCAATGGCATTCATGTTTCCCTTTAGCTCCAGTAAGTCTGTCTCATGGGGCAGAACGAACCAAAGTAGAATGGAAATGACACATTTTTACTGCAAAATCATAAACCTCGTCTTTGGGGAGAAAAAGGCCATATGGATGTTCTGTGTGTTGTACAAACATCTGCTATGACATAATGCAAAACAAATGTCAACACAGAATAAACATAGTGACTAACAATACAGTCGGTGGAACAATGTCTCCCATTTTAGTACTCATTAGCCAGCATTTCTTGATGCAGTGTTGAAATTGTCACTACATTGACAATTAATTAGATCTTTCCACAACTTGGAATGCTGTTGGCTGAGTTTCCATATAGCATTTTTTTCTGTGTGCCTGCACCTTTTTTCAGTGGTTCCCAATGAGGAGAAAGCTTATGAGTCCGCCTAGAGAAAAAGTGCAAGTGTCTTTTTTCAGAGCGCTCCAACTTTTTTGTGTGACCGCTCCCAGTGCTTCTAGTTGAAAATCTCTGAACTTTTCAAAAAGGAGCTGGTGTTGTGACTGTTGCTCCTTTTCAGGCAACTAAACATATATTAGGCGGGGCGGGACTTGTCACCCTGGTAACCAAAAAATTGGAGGAGAATCTTGTTCTTGCCATGTCTATCCTGAGCTTTATGATGTCAGACAGAAACTATCATAACAAAGTGAGAAAAGCCCATTTCTGGAAGCAGATTGGCCGGACAGTGACTGAATGTTGCTGGTGAGTAGAAATTGTCTAAGTATTGTTGTCACAGAAACAAAACCCACGCACAATGTTTTTTTCTCTCACTGCACAAGCTCTTCATCCCAGCACACCCCAGCTCTCTGCCAGTACTTTTCTGCCAGAGAAAAACTCAATATGGACTCAAGCCTTTTTTTTTTATTTTCACCTTTTTGTTTTACTTTGTCACTGTTAAGTACACTGTATCCAACAAGTACAGCTGTTTCTCAGATGGCTATCACCAGATTGTGCCTCCATGCTTCAGTTGGAAGGCTCAAGTCCCTCAGCATTGCGTTTGGATATTGAGATGTTTCATGCAATTATGAAAACCTCATTGCTCACATAAGACATCCATAAATTCAATTACAGACTGTCTTTAGGTTGTGTTGCACTACATCAATGCACTGAGACATTTTTTTCTTATTCAATGAGTTGTCTGATCGAAAAAAGAATAGTCAAGAATAATATCTAAGCAGAGACATCCACAGGGGATGAAGGAGACTTCGTATCTGAGCCACACTGGGACGCATAAATAAATGAGTAAATTGGCTCCAACTGTATAATTGGGATACAATGATATTCCCTTAACCAACCAATTCCCTGTAGAATTCATAGGATCCATACTCATGGATATGGACTTGTTTTGAGCCATGGAATGGCTGAATAAATATGCCAATTTAAACAGAAAAAAAAATCTATATATGTAAGCTCTTATCTTAAAATCAAAGTGAGATTTTGAAGTCTACAACTGTTATGTCATCTTGAGATGAAGGAACCTGACATATGCTGATATTGTCCTCAGGCTAACGCTCATACAAAACACTGAATACACACGGAACAAATTAGTCTTTTATTTTCATCCTGCTTCTTAAATCCCAATCATAGAATGAGATTAGATGATTGAGACTCACGACGTCTTGTTGATAAGAACTCAACTTGTTGACTGGCTGGCAGTCTAAACACTGCCACTTTACTTGCTCATTTTAACAGCATGGTGCAATTGCCTCTTTTAATATCCTTGGTAAAATACTGTGTAACATTGCTGTCCAATCATGGAAGGATAGAGAGAATTGGTGGCTGACTAATTCCACAACACTGAATGTCCATTACTTTGCTCCACAAATGCATGGTTGACTTTGGGAGGCAGAGATTGGCATGTGCCTCCATCAGTACACATATTGTTTGTTGCTGCTTGTTTTCACCTGCCATCAAGGAACTTCATCGGATGGGAAACAGTAGGAGCTGCTTGTGCAACAAGGTCATAACAATAGGGATGCAATTGAAAATTAGCCACTTGACTAACACTGGCTACATTGATGTTCATGAATTTGCATTGACCCTGTAAAAAAAAAAAATTGATAAATTAAATAGATAAAGTAGATACTGTTAATGATCCCTCACTGGCTTCCCGTTTGTGGAACAAATATACTGTTGCTTGGAACTGACTCCTTGTTTGTCCCTGCACCATGCACCCTGTGACTACTATTGTTATAAGCATATTCCTATTTTTTTTTTTTAGAGAAATATGCCACTGGCATGTTTTACTCACCCCACACAAAAAGGCAGCATTGATTATGTTGTAATCAATGCTGTTAAATCATGTAATGCTGTTAAATACTGGCTTGCAAAAACTTTCTTCCACAACATAGTATGGAATCGGCAGATAATCTTCTTTTTAACTTTTTATACTTATTAATTTCTTGCTGTTGTATAAAAAATGCTATCAGTAAAAACATAATTAAGTTTAAAGAGAGGTACAATATGTGTTCCAGAGAGTTTTTGATGGATTGACAGGAGGCTCACATTCAGCTAAGGATTGGATTGTCTGGGTCCAGTAAATACTTAAAAATACAGAATCCTATGGGTGTGATCACATATGTACAGTCTTTGGTCCCAATTAAATCTCTGTTAAGGCCTATTGAGAAATTAAGTAATGGTACTTAAAGTTCAATGTCTTATTCATTCGATAGTACTGAGCAAATTTCCATATCTAACAGTAAGGTGAAACCAACAAAATATTTTAAATATCAATGGGATTTGGCACAGAAATGGTATAATTGCTTCTGAATTGTTTGGTTACCTTTTGTAAACAAATAAAAAAGGCAACCGAAAACATTAGATTTAATATTGTGGTGATGAATCAATAACTGGCAATGCATGAATCACTTAATTGTTTGAGGTAAGAAGTTTACCGGTACTCATACGTGATATCTTTTGTTGCATGCATCAATTTAGAATGAGTGGCAATTTTACTGCAATTTATTAAATCAGTGTTATACTTACTATAAATCAAAAGGTAAAAAAATATTTTGTATAAGCTTGCCTCATAGTTATCAGTAATCGTTAAATTGCTTAGTATAACATTGAGCTAGCGCCACAGTTCATATTTTTCTTATCGTTTTTCTGTGTTCATCATACACTTTTCCTTTATGTGAATTGATTCCAGTGCAGCAGCACAAAAAGCCTGAGCGGAATGGTCCAGCTACAATATGCTTGAAAGATGAGGAACTCACCCCTTTCCAGCCATTTACTGCAAACCTTTTCTACAAAGTGCTCCAAACGGAGCCATTACATGATTGAGGTGAAAATATTTGCTTTTATCACCCATCTATTTGAACACTGGCCACATCCCCATCCAGCAAAATGCTCAGTGTGTAGCAATCACAGTCTTGCTTTGCATGTCATCATTTCCAAATAATTTACCAGCTGCAATTAGTGGACTCTAGTTGTCATCACAGTGCTTTGTGAACTCCTTAGAGGAGGAGTTAATGCATTAAAGAGACTAAAATAAAAGTCTGCATTAAAAAAAATGTATATGTACATACAGTATACGTATGCATCATTGATGATTGCACACACCAATTGAAAATAAAAATGACCTCCGTCTGACAAATTAGAAATAAACCTGTTTGACAGGCCCCGTTTGGTTAGAACAAATGTGAGACATGAAAAATTGTTTGACACACTTTCATAAAAGCAAGTGGCAGCAACCCATCCTTTAGCATGTGGTAATGGCCTCTCGTTGTTAGATTCAATGGAAAAAGCTATTCATACTGTTATGTGATTGAAAAGAAAATTGAATCCTTTTGATGTTATAAATGTGTCTATTACCGCATTTGCACACAAAATTTCTATGGAAATTATAGAGAAAGGAGTGATTCTCTGGAGGAAATGTTTGGGAATGACATATTGAATTCTATTCCTGCCTGAATATCAATATAGTGTATGCGTTGTAGAACAACTCCAAAACTATATGATTTTTCACTGGGCTGAAAGGCTAAAATTACTATACTATATATATATATATATATATATATATATATATGTATGTATGTGTATATATATATATATGTGAAAAAGGGTTAATGGTTAGATATTTCTTATGTTCTAATGAACAGCCTCTTCAGTTTACTGCTAAAGTTATGAGAAACTTTCTCTCTTTTACATGATTAGGTATATGTGCAGCTACTGTTGGAGTTCATAAAAGGTTCATAGGTAGGATGGGTCAACTTGACATTTAGTACCTTAAAAATGATTTCAACAGGAAATAATCTTTGAGGGTACGCAAGGTTTTTTTTTTTTTTTTTTTTTTGAAATACACACAGTAAGATGGAGCCATTGAAAGGGTTATTCAGAGAATATCAGTCAGTTGCACCGGGCCTTCTGCTGGAGCTTTTTACAGATGCATTGGGTGTTAAGATGCAAACAGGATTTTTTATTAGGTTACAGATCAGTTTATTTACCTAGGGTAGGTTAACTGAGCATGAATGTTCTTTTAGCAATATCTTATCTCACAGTTGCACACAGGCAGGTGAACTGTTAAACTACAGTTTTATCCTGCTGATAACCACTACTCCTCTAGTGGAGGAGTAGTGGTTTTTGCTTGAAAAATGACTGAAACCATTTGATTATTAAAATAATTACAGATGAATTTTCTGTTGATCGACTAATCGATTGATTAACTAATCATTTCAGCTCTTAAATATTTAAAGTCTGAATGTGTGACATTGTTTCTGCAGAGGAAAAAAAATACACAAGTAAATATGCTGTAATTCAAGACAAGTATACTTTACCATAAGAATGTTTGAGAATTGACTGGTCATGGCTTGCATGTGACAAAGTTAAATGGTGGAAAATATAGAGCAAGCTTTTAAGTGACAGATGAATGCAAAGACATAAGTATATCATCAATAATTTATTCTCCCTATTGGGCATCATAACATCTTTATATTTATATGGTGTGTAACTGTGATTATACAGTATAATGTAGACCATTGTTGAATGGAAACATCACCTCTGTTTCAACTTTTATTGTCTCTAAAAACTTTAAATTTGAAAGCATTTCAAAAATAAATATTTTTAATAAAAGATATATATAGATAATTAATAAACAGGAAAGAATATTTGTGACACATGCATTGGCCATTGCAATTAGAGACACTGTGATAAGAGTATTAGGTGAGAGCGAATCCCTCAATACGGAGTTTTGATTTTTTAACTGTAGTATTGAGTGAACGAAATTTTAAACTTCCAGGTTTGCAATATGAAAAACAAAATAAAGTGAATGACAAACTGCACATACAGGGTGGTGAAGCAGAAGGTGAATCTCTTTTAGTGATAGTTGGAATAAAATAGTCCCACTACTTAAGGAGTGAGAGGGCCTGCAAAGTTATTGGCTTTCAAATTCTACTGATAGCAGCTGGGAATTGGGGAGATATTTGTATCTGATAGTGTATTTATTTCCAAGTCAGTCAGACATTAACTTAGCATTTTAAGATATTTTAGATTTATAAGGCTACTCATTTGCTCGGATGTAAATTTGGATGTAGTTCCTGGAGACATCTTTTGTTTTTGTGTGTTTTTTTTAATAATGTGCGTAAAGTAATATAAGTTACGTGTGGCAAAGCCACTGACAAAACATACAAGAAACTAAAAGGGAATCTGTATTCAAGGTAGTACACCTCATAATTTAACCCGTCGTTGAACACAAGCTGCTTTCTGATCACTACACCACAACATTATTCAATTGCCTTAATGAGTGCATTTAAAGACTATTCAGCTATGCTCATATTTGATGTTTCGGGCCTGTTGTAAAACATTTTGAAGTCTCAGCAAATGGTTGTAATAGCTTCCTTTCAAAATGGTGATAATGATTATGGATGTATTCAAATGAAATTAAATCTCAAAGACTGTGATGCAAGTCACTGTGACTAACTCAAGCGCATCAATCATTTTCCTGAAGCTTACAGGAACACTGTCAATTCACTCTGAGGTACTTTTGATGTCAGACACAAAGGAATAATAATTGCTTTAATTCAAAGGTACACTTTATACTTACAATTTCAATCAAATTTCAATCTAGGATCAAAAAGATATGTTTGCATTATGCTCTGGAGCAATCCAATCCCTTAGTTTGAGGACAGATTTTCCTAGAATGTTTAGTGAATAGAAAAGCAGATGGCAGTTAGTTTTTCTGCACTCATTACATTAAAAAGATGTACAAAGTTTCCACCCCACAGGACATAAAACCAAAACACCATGATTAAAAACGAGTATGTTATATGAGAGGTAGGAAATATAGGCTCTGATGAATAATTTCAAATTAAAAATTGTGCACCAATTTTGGTCATTTGCTAAAGCATTTAATCAAAAGTGCTGTGATGCCAAAAGAAAGTCTTTCAAGGCCGGACAGAAGAAGGTACTGCATTCCATGTATGCAGCATAAAAACTGTCATACTTGGTCTGGATCATTAGAGGAATGGTGAGGAAGTCGAGCAAAGTGGTGGGTTTTGTTTTTAACGTGATGGATGTGACCTGAGGACAACGGGATATTAATTTGCATGTGATTAGCAAGACTGTGATTGAGTGGATACAGAAGTGGCATGCTGTGGTGTGTTGTTGCCGTGTCATGAGGTTGTCATCCGGTGCATGTGTGTGAGCGAGACTGTGTGCTCTGTGTACTCTGTGTACTCTGTGTGTGTGTGTGTGTGTGTGTGCGTATGTGTGTATTTGAGTGTAAAACAAGCTCAGTGGCTGCAGGTGTGAAAGTAGCCCAGGCTGTGAACTCCACACACTCCCTCATCCTCTCTCACTTCCTCTCCCGCTCATTTATTTTTCTTTTTCTCTGATTTGGTTTTTACTCATTTGCATCTGCTCCTGACACCCTTGTACCAGTCACAAGCAGCCCCTTCAGCACACATACTCTTTCTCTCTCCCTCACACACAGACACACAGAGACACACACACACACACACACACACACACACACACACACACACACACACACACACACACACACACACACACACACTCTCTCTCAAACTACTATCATCATTCACAACTTGTCCTGTCTTCGGAGGGTGATGAAGAAGAAAGTCATGGTACAACATGTGTAAAATGGTGCGTTTTGTGATGGCAGAGCAGTTTCTGTTTGAACTTATACAATAATAAATAACAAGTTAATATTTAGAATTGAATATTAAGTCACATGTAGGAAAAAGTTCCTAAACAGCTGTGAGTGGGCTTTCTGGTTCTGTGGTGTTAATGAGACTCCAGATTCCCTCAGCCCGTATTCTCTTTCTCTGCTTGCTCTTTGTCTATTACTTAGTCTGCTTTGTGATGTGTGTGTGTGTTTGCTGGGGGTAGGGGTTTGGTAACATATGTTTGTATTTATACCAATGTGTTTACGGCAGAGATTCAAGCATGGATGCACAAAGGAACTGATAATCAAATCTTTAATCCAATTAATTTATCCAAGCAGCAGAATGAGCTGAATCCATCAGGCAGCTCTGGTCATGGAGCCGTACTGTTGAGAGTGCTGCGATGAAGTTCAATTAAGACACAATATAATAATTATAAATTGACTCAAGAGACAAGGCAGGGTTCATTTATCTAAGCACCATTCTTCTGAGAAACAGCCTGTTTTGTTAATCACAAATTATTGGATAGATTGGAGATTTGCCTCTAGCATTTCCCACTGCCTCCTGTAAGGTAAATGCACCCGGTTCTTGGTTAAAATGTTTCAGAGCCACGAAACAATAGGTTTCACATTACACTGTCTTAATATATTACGAAGCCTGCTTTCCCTCTCATCTGCTGATTCTCTAAATTCTTGTAGACACAGATTTCATCACACAATAAGAGGAGAAAAACATTTTGGCAAGATATTTATAACAATAGCCACAAAGGATTTAACTATTTCCGCAAATAAGTCCAAATAAGTCCTACAGACTGAGACAGTCTGTGTAGTAGTACCAAGAGCTGCGACGACTAATCGATTAGTCAATTGACAGAAAATGAATAACTAACTACTTTTGAATTATTGTTTTTGGCATTTTTTAAAGTAAAAATGCCAAATATTTGCTTCTTTCAACCTCTAAAATGTGATGTAATGCTTTTCTTTGTCAAATGTGATAGTAAACTCAATATCTTTGGGTTTTGAACCACTCGTTGGACAAGACAAGACATCTGATGATGTCACCTTTGACTCATTTTATAGACCAAACAAATAATCGATTAATTGAGAAAATAGCAGATTAAGCGATAATGAAAATAATTGCAACCCTATTAGTACCTCTATACAGGGAATGATGTTAATTTCAGGTTTTAGATAATATTTTAAATGTACAGTAATGTAATCACACTAAGAAACTGCTGTACGTTCTTCTACAACATTTCATACACTTTAAGAAGATGGTTAAAGTAACATTGCAGAACAATCCTAAGCACTTGCAAGTCACAGGTCAGGCTAATTATGTCTTCTCATGAAAAATAAGCCTGACCCTGTACAACTCATACAATCATGCATTGATTTTCTAAAGAGAGCGTGTTTAATAAATTTAGCTACAGTAGCAGGACCAGGTGGTCAATCATTGTCCCATTCTCAAAGCCCTTGATGAGCACTGAGAAAGAAAGATCACAGAAATAATACATCATTGTTCCGTCTAATTACAGCATGTCACAGACAAGAGCGGATTTGCATTTTAAATAAGCACTTGTTCTGATTGAGGAACAATTGTTATATATTTCATTAAATGTGAGCCATGCAGAGGGCAGCAGACTCCCTCCAAACAGCTAGAGGAGATATAAAGCATACAGTCTCACAAACATATATTAAAGATATTCTTTAATATATTTTTGTTTGTTTTCATTTCTTTTACACTTATGCATACTTTAGTGATATTTTTCCTCCCACCAACGATTAATTTAATCTCGCAGCCTTCTTCAAGGTCTTTTTTTTTCTAGCCCCCCCCCCCCCCCCCCCCCCCACTCCCAGTTCAAGCAGAAATGAGAGAGGGTCTAAGGAGAAAGGGAGAGGAAGGAGAACTAAAACAAGATGCTAAAATCAAATGCGCTTTAACAGTTTTTGACTGCTTTTGCACTATTTTCTTAGAGTGGATTTGAAGCAGGGCTGGGCCGCTTCCTGAATATCTTACAGCCTCCTCAGTGTCTTTATCTACAATTCCACTTATTTACAGATCACTGGAGGAACATCTGCTCCAACACTTGCCCCAAATCTAAGAAGTGATGTTTTGCAATATACCATTTAATTTTTAATGCTGAAATTCAGTTCTCCTTCAAAACAGAAGAACTTTCATAGATAAGCTCCTTTTGATGACAACTAAACAACATCCAATAGCCTGGAAATATACTGGAATTCAAGGGATAAACAAAACTGTGGCAAACAAACAACCACAGTAATGGTAAACACTGCAAGTTGACAATATCATGGCGACATAAAAGTTGCAGCACTATTTTATCTTAGTTATAAACAAGTTTGAATGCAAATAATCAAATAGGATGAGTCACAATATGTCAGAATACACAACTAATAACCTCACAAGAGATCAAAAAAGTTGTGTTTTAGTTTTCCAGTAATGACTAACAAGGAAAGGTTATGAATCCTTAAACATGACCAGAATTAAACCAAAAACCTAAACTCAACACATCCAAGTACTTAAAACACCTGCTTTACGAAGAGATTCAGAACGAGTCATTGTTACTGGTCCATTCTGTTACCCTGACAGGCACAAAATAAACCTTTTGACTCACCTGCAGTGGGACTGGTAGATGAAAAAATCAAAGCATATTTTTTACCAGCCAAAATAATAAATTGCCTTTTTGTATCACATGCACATTAATTATTAAATTAATTTCATTTCATTGAAATAATAAGATATTATGTTGAATACAAACTCAAAGAAGAGGCCAGAGCAAAATTTTGAAGCAAAATTATTTTGATATATTGATCAACGGTTAACCAAATCAAATCAAGTCACAGTGCTGCGAAGCTAGGAGCGCTCGACTTTCTGTGACTGACGCTCCTTTGCCTCAGACCATCTTGAGCGCTCCTACAGTTTTGAGGCACTGGTTAGACGTGCATAAAAAACAGATACGGCCCGAGCCATCATGCCATATATTTTATTACATGACATATTTTGGTACAAACATTTAGCTAACTGCCAGTGTGGCGGATAGCCTTCTGAGATTTACTCGCCAAACGGAAAATCTACCCGCATTTGGCGCATGGTGGGTGTTAATTTCGGACCCTGCTTGCATCTGTTCATCTGTACAGCAATACAGGCTGGCCTCATGCCAGCACTCCCCACTTCAGCTTCTGACAAATACTACACATATTTGATTTGCAATACACCATAATAGACCATCAGCTTTGTTATTACTGAGGAGTTATCATCCCGAACCTTCCTGCACAGAATGGCAGAAACACAAAAGAATGGCTCATAATACCAACATTTGCATGTGGTTCAAAAACAGTGCAGCCTTTCTGCTGCTCATTGAGAACATACAAACAAAAAAAATCCTCATTCTATTTGTGAATGTAAGTGAGATAAGAAACTGGAAGGAGCACACCAGTTTATAGTTTCACAGACATTTACACATTATCCTATCTGGGAACAACCTCACTAAACATGTTGTATTGCTTATCTGGCACATGGTACAAAATGCTGCAACAGTAATATGTGCTAGGGCTGGGCGATATAGATGATGTATACACTCATTACGATATAAAATTTAAACGTTAAGAAAATTAGAAACTTCGATATAACTGTCGATAGGAAACATTGCCTGACAATGCACAACAACCTATCAAATCACAGGGACAAAGCTATTTGTAACCAATCATATGGCGATATTTTAAGTACAAACAGCCCACGCCCACAGCATGTTGGTAACTTAGCTGAACAAACCACATGTTACTGCTTTGATTATACAGGACAGTCATGAAAGAGATGAACGCTCCTTCAGAGGAAACTTCACATGTCTGCCGAAAATGTGTGCCAACTAAAATGGGAAATACTACAAACTCATTTCATCACCTGAAATGTTGTCAACCAATAGAGCATGCTCAGTACAAGCGTTTATAGTCACAACCACCAGCAAACCCATCCCCTGCAACAAGCAAGGAGCTGCTCAGAGAAAAACCCCAGCAACAGACTGTCCGGTTGGCCTTTTCTGTCGTAACACCATATGACAAAAAAAAAAAAAAACAAAAAAACGGTAAAAAGACAGCACAACACATACTTGCTGCTTTTTTTTTATTGCAAAAAGCATGATTCAAGAAGCTAATGAAGGTAATGGACCTGAAAGAAAAACAAAGAGTATGTTCTGACTTTGTGCTTTTAGAAACCAAGTTTGTGTAATTGTAATTTTTAGTGTTCTGTAATGCTTGGAGGCTGTTGTACAACAAAGAGTTAACATTGTGAAGATTTAAGTTTATTTTAGTATTATTTATTTATTAAAATTAATTTTCTGTTTGCAGCCCATATAATTCTTAAATTTCACCGTCTGAAGGGGAATCCTAACTTTTAAGTTTAAGGGAACCTTGAAGTTCAAAAAATATGAACTTGATTTATATCATATATATCGATATCAACTGGTATTGATATATAAAAAATTATCCCAGCCCTAATATGTGCATTTGCATACTATAGGTAATTACCATGAATCAGACTAGAAATTAATATACACAAATTTGTGATACAATGCTAAATTATACTTTTGGCAAACAACAACTCTTACAGAGAAGCTTTACACAGATCAGAACTTCTGAGATGCTGGTTGTATGTTTGTAGCAAACACCAAAAGAAGATACTCGATGGAACACTTGACAGTGAAGAAAACATGATGATTGAACCATTAACAAATACCTGTATAGTTGAAATGGAAAGAAAAACAAAGTGAAAGAGATTATGAAAAAGACAGAACCAGCATATAAATGCTACTGTGTTCATTTCTGTATAGTCAAAACACTATTGTGTGTATTGTGACTCATCAGCTCAGCTTGTCTTATTCAGAAAATGTGACTCAATATTATTGTTTAATCACTGCAGTGGAACCAGTGTGGTTACTGTTTTATAAAAACCTTTTGTCCATATTAATGATTGTAAGCAAATCCAGAAGAAACAAAACAAGGTATTAAAGATTTTATTTTGTGGAAAGAGTAGTGTTTGATGTAATTCAACATTAGTTTGCTAGTTATTTACATACAATATTTAATTTTGCTTACATTTCCATCATGGTCATCATGAGCATCAGGATATCAATATCAGAGAAATATTTTTGATAACATAATTATGTAACACATGTAAGTAAAGTCATCTTGGTATAACAAACTCTTAGATATAAACAAAATTCTGACATGAAATCATTAGGAAAAGTAAGTGAATGGTATTAGTAACAAAAATCTTCTTGTACTTTATTTGTTTGATATATTAAGTGATGCAGTGAATTTTCTATTAACTACTGTTTATTCACGTTGTTTCCATTAAGCACCCGTCCAAGAAATTGAAGTCAGAAATGTATTTGGTATAGTAACCTACTTTTCAGACAGTTTAACAGTCAGATCTAATGTTATTGTACGGTGTGAGTCAGGAGTCACGCCCTCACTGAACTGAAACAGTGAATAACGTTCTTAGACTGAAGTTTGCCAAGCATGTATGGGACTATTTGTATTGGATGCACGTCATGGAACTGATTTTATAACAGCACACAGTCTGTGCACTGCACAGTGCACTGTTTTTTCTACTAAATGTGAGCATCATGCTCAGTTTTAGTACAATATAAAAGGATTTACTCATTCTGCAGCATGTATCTTATACATATTATATGTATAACATACATGCTGCACATAAGTATACCAGAACATTTACAGACTGCAGTATTTCAGTACCAAATACAGTTATGCATGTTCTCAACTGCTGCTTTATGTTGTACCATGGATCTTTACCCTGTTATTCAGAAGTGTTTTTTTTCATGAGAAGTAAGGTGAGAAATCTGTCTGTTGGTGAATTTGCATTTTTGAAGAGGTTACAGTTTTGCTCATGTCAGCAAACAGTGCAGTAATCTTCCAAAGAAATGGGCTTTGTGTTTGAGCATGTTCCTGTGCAACTGAGCATTACAGAACCAGCCCATTCAGCCCATTCCCACTGTACCTGCCCCTGCCTTGCTTTCTCACATGTTTTCCTTGGCACAGCTCAGTATATCCATCACAGTTATACCGCTCTCTGGCTCTAGTTATGTAGATGAGCAGTTAAAATATAGTCATAAAGAAATAGTGATGGTTATTCTGATAATTCTGTTTAATTGCTTAAGTCATTATTTTCAAGCAAACGTACTAAACATTCTCAGGGTCAAGCCTCTTAGTTGTGGGTATTGTCTGCGTTTTGTATTTTGTGGTGTTTTCTTTAATGTTGTATTTTCAGTTCTGCTGTTGTGTTCTCTAATTTGTAAAGGTGTTTTCTAAAATGTTGTTTTATGCACTGTGGGCCACCGTATATAACACACTGATGTTTATTATGAATGCTGAGCAGTGATCTCAGGTATTGTATGCAACTCAGAATCACGCTTGTTTCTGTAGCATACCTCTGGAAGAAGTGTGTGCGCATGTGTATGTATGTGTGGTGGTCCTTTGCTGAAATAGGGTTGAATTACAGTATTGTCTACACAGAGCTTTTTAAAAAAAAAAAAAGATTGATAACTATGCACCATAACCCACAAATTACTGCAAGATTATTCACACTGCCATAAAATAGTAAATACCACATATGAACATTGAGAACAATAAAATATGACAAGACTTCAATAGTACTTTGGCAATAATGTGTCATTTAACCACACTACTTGAAACACAGACATTGTTCTGACAGTAAAACATGCATTTGGCACTTTGTACTTCCACAAAAGTTGAATAGCATTTTTGCTTCTCAGAACTGGACAAATTGTCAAACAGTCAGTACTGTTTTCTCCATGCAGAGTGAGAACCTTGCAGGAAATCACAGTAAACTCTCAACATGTTGACACAGAACAGCAAACAGACATACTAGCATATAAACATACAGTGCGTTCTAAAGGCTGCCTCTTGGTTCCAGTTGCTCAATGAATACACAGCAGCTGTCTTGCCCACTATTTGGTTGTGAGTGATGTCATTGTCAGCTGCCTCATGTTGCTTTGACAGCTCCTAATCACACCTCTTGTGTTGCGGGAACTAGCCATTCAACATTGCAACAACACTGTTTTCTTCTATCTGTCAATCACTGTCAGCGGGTGATACTTTCTCCAGGGTATGGTTGTCCATCAGGACAGGGTTGGTCACCGTGTTCACATATGGCCCATCAACCTTTTTTAGATTGATACCATACAAACCTGACTGGCCCTTCAGTCTCTCTTATTTCCTCACTTCACTTCAGCTCTGTCAGACTTGCCGGGAAAAGGCTGCTGGCCTTGTATTGACAATGCAACAACATGATTCAAACTAAAACCCCAAGTCTTTCTACTTTCTCTTTTTTCAGAAAGTGGGATCAATACATTGTGCAGCAGAAGTTGCTCCCACAAAGGCAAGAATATGTAAACTTTTGTTTTACACTCTCTGTCTTTGGAAAAAACTTCAAATAGAGGATACATCAAACAGAGAACCAGAATGCTTTGATCTCACTTTGAATGCAATGAAGTTACGTTGCATTAAAATTTAAGAACTGGACTGAAAATAGAATACTGTAGAGAAACCTGTATAGTAAAGAGACCTGTACACTGAAAAGAATATTATACAGTACTTTTATAGAAGGCAAGCATCAATAGAAACTCCACATATCTTTGGATGATAAACTGAAGACAGAATTGCCCCAAGACCGTGTCAGGTGAGGTGAAAGTTCAAATGTTGATAAAGGTCATTTGACTGACAGACAAACCTTTTTATAGTAATTGTATATTGCGCTGGCACTGGTTTTATTAATACAGTGCTAAACTGTGTTTAAAAAAAAGTCTTCACGTACTTCAAATGTACAGAAGACAATAAAATGATCAGTGGTTGGACCTTTTATATAAAAACATCCACGGAAACTACAGAAGCAACGATGTTCTTCCCTCCGCTGTTGCCAGCAGGCGTCAATATGTGCTGACAAATGACCATGGCAGGCAGGACAGTATAATTTACCACTGATTAAACAGCAGGGCTCTTAACAGAGAGCCAAGGTTCATATGGTTAACACAACTCATCTTTATGCAAGCATATATTATTACCTTACAAGAGTGGCATGCCCCAGCTGCAAACACAAATAAACACAGCATCTTGTTCTGTCAAAGTGATATAGCATATATTGCAGTGGTCATAGAAAAACACAATGAGGAAAGCAGCAGGGGAGTAAATATGCTATAGATAATACAAAACTTGATTATTTTTTCCTTGAATGTAAATCAATCATTACAGCAGCAAAGACCAGGACAAATATCTATAAGAAAAAAAGATTATGAAACTGAAATAATAACACAGTCATGTGACTTAATTATAGGGGTGGATGAAAAAATCGATTCACGTAAGAATTGCAGTTCTTATCTTCTCCGATTCTGAATCAGCTCACAAATGTCAAAAATCGATTTTTGTGCAGCACCTGGACAACACACAGTGCAGGCAGGCTAGAGTTATCTTGTAGTTTCATCTTTAAAAAAGGCAGCATTTGATTCAATGACTAAATAATTACCATTGCGAGATAAATGTGAAGTGTATTGTGAATACTCTGTATGCTGTCACCCGGATGCTACTGTTAGCAGAGTGGAGCAGCGACCTCCAGCAATAACAAAAGAGTCTGGCTGACCAATGCACACTGCAGCACTTAAACAACTCAAACCAACTCTTGCAGGGCAAAGAAAATAATTCTGTGTACTGTCTGTTTATTCTCAAAAACCCTGCGCCTGTTCAGCAAATAGGACAGGACGGAGCTAACAGAGCAGCAGAGAGGCTGCGTTAATAACAACACAACGGAGCACTCCACCTCCCCCTCCATTTACTCCAGAACAAGCACACCAGCTTCTGTTTTCACAGAGGCAATTAACCAGTGATGTTGGTCAGTAAATTACACTTTCATTTCATTATTCTCATACAGGTGCTTTCAAATAAATTAATTCATTTATGCAGCTTTTTAAAATCAAAAGTGAACAAAGGACACAAATGACTGGTTTGGCACATACAGTGTACTGGAGTAAGAGATTGAAAATAGTTCAATCAAGAATCGGTTTTGAGATTGAGAATCGAGAATCAACTCTGAATTGAATCAGACACCAAGAATCAGAGTCAAATCGAATTCTTAGATTTCCAAATATTTCCACCCCTATGTAATTTCATATAACCATATAACACAGTGATGACCTGTGACCATGACGATGATAATGGTGATAATGCAGATTTAAATTACCTTGTTGATTTTAATAAATATTTAATTGCTAATTAAGTAACTTTTGATAATATCAGTTTACTGGTCTAAAATGTGTTTACGATATACTATTGCTGTGGCTACCATAAGTGTAAATTTAATTGTTTTTAATGTGCCAATGATAACATTTTTTCTTTTCAAAAGATTGTGGTGATATCTAAATCAATTGCTCTGGTCTTGGACTGCCTTATGTACAACTGCTAAGTTGAAAGGCAGGACAGGCAGACTAACTGTATGAAGTTTACAGCTGTTAACATAAAGATGGGAGGCAAATTAGAGGAAAAACCAACATAAAGTGCCTTACTAAGGTGTTGGGCCACCATATGCTGCCGGAACAGCTTCCATGCGTCTTGACATTGATTCTACTTCTATTGAGTCTCTAAATTCTACTAGAGGGATGAACACTATTCTTCCAAAAGATATTCCTTCATTTGGTGTTTTGATGATGGTGGTGGAGAGCCCTGTCTAACGCATCCAAAATCCAAAATCTCCCATCTGCAACAGTGGCTGCAAAGGCCATAGCATATGATTCATATAATTTTCATACTCATCAAACCATTCTCTGACAACTCATGCCCTATGGATAGGGGCATTGTCATCCTGGAAGAGACCACTTCCATCGGGATAGAAATGGTTCATCATAGGATAAAGGTAATCACTAAGACAACTTTGTATTGATTTGCAGTGATTGTTCCCTCTAAGGGGACAAGTGGACCCAGACCATGCCAGCAAAATGCCCGCCAAAGCATAACAGAGCCACCGGATCCCCTAACTGTAGGGGTCAAGCATTCAAGCTTTGTACCCTTCTCTTGGTGTACGCCACACATGCTTTCGTCAAGAATATGTTGAAGGACGACTCATCTGACTGTATCACTTTTTTCCACATCTCTGTAGACCAGTGCCTATGGTTTTTTGCACCACTGAACTCTCAAATGTGCATTCATCTTTGTAATGAGGGGTTTATGCACTGCAACCCTACTATAATATCCCTCTCTATGTAATTGTCGACGGACTGCTCTTGCTGACACAGTCTGATCACGTCTTGCATTGACATTCTCAGTCACCTGAAGAAGAGTTGCTCTTCTGTTTTTCCTTACATATTGCACTAATGCGCGAGTATCACTGTCATCAAATGTGTGCTGTGGACCACAGTTTTCGACCCTGTTTACTGTCTCTCCCATAGATCTAAATGTAGAAGTCACTTTAGTCACTGTTCTATTGAAACACTAGCCAGTTAAACAGTCTTTGTGACTGAAGCTCCTGCCATCCGTGCCCCAACAATGAACCCTCTTTCAAAGTCTCTTAGATCTTTTCCTCTTGCCATCTTGATACAAAATCAGAATCAACTGGGCCTGCTCAGCATTTTTATACATGCCACAGAGCATGATTGAATGTTAATTGCTTAATTGTACCATGCAGTGCACCTGTGCGGAAGCATCTGCATTTGTTATGTTTCTCCACTTATTTATTCAGGTTTTTCCTTTAATTTGTCACCCGTCTGTATTTGAAAATTATTAAGTTTGGAGGTGGGTCTATATTTGGGGTGGGGATCTTTTCCATTAGGAGATTATTAAATAATAATGAGCTTGTGAATATTTACTGTGATATTACAGTGAATGTAGCGTGTGACCCACTTTAGACTTTCACATCTGAAAAGGATAAACCCTTTGATAATTCTTTGACTGCAGACACTATTTGACAGTCAGTTTTGGGTATTAAAATCTGCTTCTCCCCTGTTTACCCCCCCTCCTGTCTTACTTCTGTTGAAGATGCGTTTGTGTTAGGCCATGAGATGCGCAGTCTGAGGTAAATGTGACTGAGTGATGTGTCATATAATCTCTTGGACATATCTAGAGGACGTTATTCCAGGAGAGGATATGGGGGCTGCCTCATGAAACATTTATCTGGGAAGAGTAGCACAGTGATGGAGAGAGATGGAGTGACAGAATGGAATGAGGTAGAGAGGGGAAAATAACAAGGAAAGTGTTTGTGTGTGCATCTGTCCGTGTTTCTGTCTTTCGATCATCCCATTTGTCGGTTAAAGGTAGAGATGCAACGGAAAACTTACATATTTTGCCAACACAACCCCAATTTGCATTGAAAATGAACAATCCTTTAACCAGTGGACAAGTATATCAACAGATGATACAAAGATACACACATCACATACACACACATGGTTTTAAACATGCTCTGAGAGCTTAGATGGGCTTTGAGCGTGATAACTCTTAACAAAAACCCTGAGGCTGAGCTCTGACACAAAGCTTATAATCTGGCCAAGTGTTCCAGTGGTTGAATTTAGCTACTACATCATTGAGCAGCAAATTCTGCTCTGTTGTCACTTATTTAGTTCTTAGGAAGAGGAGACCTTTAAGTGTGTTCTGATGCAGTATGCTAACCATCTGACTTCCTTATTGTCACTGACTGTAGGTCTACTGATATGTAAAAAAAACAAAATCCTGTTAATTTACAGTCTATACTTTATGGTCCTGTATATAAATAGATGTTAAACAGACATTAAATATTTATGACTCTTGTTGACCTCCATAGTGACTGACACATTGTATAGGGCCAGAAATTTCAGCAAAGTAACAGTTGAGTCATTTGCAGTCACCAATATCAAACATCTTCATATATTGTATATTATAATAATATTATATAATTTTATAATATTATAATCTTGTGATACCAGACAGTCAGAGGATTTTACTTATTTCACCTAATAAAGGTTAAACAATTCCAGAATAATATACACACTTTCCCTTTAATTCTTTATCCCTGTCTAAAGTCTGCATTCCTCATTTAAGTTATTGTTAGTTCTTATCCAGTGAAGATCAGGACTGGGAGAAATAAATGACTGTGGGCAAAGGACCATGAGAAAGATTGCTCATCTTGTCTATGAGACGTCGCACTCTATGCTCCCAGCAACTCTTGGTTGTGCTTGGCTGGCCTGCTGTGGTGCTTCGGCGCAGGAGCTTCAGATGCTGACAGACACCAGAGCCTAGTGGGAGCCTTGTGGAGTGGCCTCTCTCAGAAGGAGGAAAGCTGCTCCCACCCAGACAAGGTCAGGCTGGCCTCTTGTCATTATCCTCTGAACAGACAGGGCAATAGCATTCCTATCCAGCGGCCATTAGTGCCAGGGAGAGACCAATTACTACCAGGCAAAGGGCAAACAGTAAGCGGACATGAATGAAGCCAGACAGGTTAAAGTGGTCATACATAGCAAAGGTCAGTGTTGTCATAATTTTAGACAAGTTAAAGTTGTAAATAGCTCCCCAGATAAATACATGAGCAAGAAGGGTTAAATTAAGTGCACATTTCCTGAGTGCAATAAATGCTGTCCATTAGGGATCATTACTGCTGAAGAAGAGCATTATTGTCATTATCTGAATTGTCTTTTCTCTAATCCCTTTACCAAAATCATTTGCATTAGCAATTTTTCATACTCTAACGAGTCTTAGATCAATAGGGGCCTTTATTATTAAGATGAGCTTGATATTGTCCTTGAGTTCCCAATGGAGCCATAGGTTATTTCAAGTAAACATTCTGGATTACTCAAAAATATCCTCTACTCCACCAGCAACCACATCACCAACACACTCATATCAATCAAGCCTCCCCCAAGACATAGTGAGACAAAACGTTCTGCAGAGCTGCTGTACTGAATGTACCTTCTGCATGTTCCAGTTACAGCTCTCAGGTGGACTCCTGTATCATGTACAAGTGTACTTGTACTTTTCTTGTAACTAAGTTAACTGAAAACATTGTTTGACATTCAGCATTTAGTAACACTGAGACAGCAAATTCTAAGTTTGGGGGCTCTTGGTGCACAAATATCCTTGCTCTTGGCTGTGGGGAGCTGCAGAGAAATGGTTGTGCTGATCACTGCTCCTCCTCTTATTAACTACCTTCAGGTCATTCAAACTCTGCAGCTCGTCTATTAACCAGAACCAAGAAGAGTGCACATTAGTCCAGTTTTAGCTGTTCTGCACTGGCCTCCTGTAACATTTAGAATTGACTTTAAGTTCCTTGTCCTTATATACAAAGCCCTTCATGGGCTAAGACTAAGCTATATCGCTAACTCCCTTGATAACTATTTGCCTTCAAAAACACTGTGATCATCTGCTGCTGGATTATTTGAGGTTCCCAGCAACAGCTGAAAGAAAATTGGGGATGCAGCCTTTGTCAAAACTATGGAGCAAACTATCTATAGATATCAGGGAAGCCAGCTTGCTAAATATTTTTAAAAGAAAGCTAAAAACTTATCTCTTCACTTCAGCCTTTAACTATCTATGACTTTCCGGATTCAGGCCTGATTCACACTTATGCTTCACTCTTATGTACTGCTGCACTTCTTTTAAAATGTATTTCACTTGATTTTATACATTCTTTGTATTCTGTTTTTTAACTTTGTATTTTATTACTATTGTTGTTATTATTATTTCTTGGGTTTTATTTTTCATCTTATGTTACATTAATGTTTTTTTTTTAACATGTTTTATGTTCATTTTATCTTTTTTCATGTGAAGTGCTTGTAATTTCTTTGTTGTAAAGCATTTTGAGCTTAATTTCTTGTACGGAAGGTGCTATACAAATAATGTTTATTGTTATTATTATTATCATTATTATCTTGAAGTCAGAAAAAAATCTCGAACCCATTCACATCCACAGGAAAGACTGGTGTTAACCTCCTGCTGTTTCACAACTCTAACATTGTGAACAGCATCATGTTGTCACTGACAGATCGTTGGGATTGCAGAATATTCCCCAGGTCTTGTTACAGTGCGTAATTACAACAATCTGTTAATCATATGTGTTAAACATGGTGTCCACCTGCTTCCATGTACATTGTGCCGCTTGCACTATGCCTTTATTTCCTAGAGGAAAAAATATTAGTGACAGGATAGATTAAACTATGTGTTTCATAAAAAAAAAAAATACCACACACAGCAGAGAAAGCAGAAATGTGAATACACATAGACCTATAAATAAAAAGAAGAAGCACAATTAGTGACAGGGTCCTTCAGCAACACCAGAGGAATTGTGTGCAAGACTTGTATGGACATCAGAAGCAATTTTTAGCACCCATAGTGTCATTAATTCATTACACGTGCATTTGTAAACTTTCATCGGCAGTGATGTCTCCACCATCCCACTCATCAAATATCAGAAACATCATCAATAATGTTTTAATTTGTAGCACTCTTATAGAACAGTTTACAAAATACATCACAAGAAAGGATGAATTAGAGAATGATGAAAGGAATGGGCACTCCTCATTGACTTTATATGAAGTCTTTGGGGTGCTATCAGCCAGGAGCAAAGATGCACTGAATTCACAAAAGTAGAGAGAGTACTAAGCGAGTAAAATTTCTACTTACATTTTTCTTTCAATTTGATTAATACCAACAGCCCAATTAACAGTCCACTGCAAGTGAGCTACTATTAGTTTAATAAAAAGAAAATAACAATTGTTTGTGCTTACCCTACTCATTTGTAAAATAGAGAGGAAAATAATCAGGGAAATAAAATTACATCAAATGCAAAACACCAAAAAGATGAATAAATAAAATAATTATTAAATTGAGCACACACATGCAATTATTTAAAATATAACTGATAAATGTATCTTTGAATGGCGTAGATGTGTAAACTAAAAAACAAACAAACATACAAGCTTAGTGAATTTTGATATCAGCCTAAAATAATTATTTAGCAAATTAGATTCTGCCTGTCACCTTATTTTTAATTTCTACTTCACCATCATCACACATAAGTCACTGAACAACTCCATGTTAATATACGTTCTGAAATAAGTTTATTTCAGAACAGCATACATCTGGCCCACCTGGTGTGATGTCAAAGGAGAAAGCATCATAATGTGAACATCCACTCCTGTCAGTTCAGACAGAGTCAAGAAAGTAGGGCAAATGCAGGAGATTATCCTCTAGGAAGAGGGACCAAATTCCACAAATCTATCATCTTTAGCATTTGTAAATGTTCATCCCCTCCTTAGTGTTAGATGTGAAACTAGAAATTTTCACACACCTCCTCCCACTCTTCACTTTCATGCCACACAGGGGTGATCAGCTGGAGGAAATCAAGCCCCTCTCTAAATTTCCTCTCAACTGATTAAGATAAACTGCTTTTCAGCCATGGTTACCCCCCCAACCAATCAATTAAAGTAATCAATTAAAGGCCTGCCGGCTGAGCCTTTGGTAATTGAGGGTTGAATAAACACAGGCTGCTGATACTGATGATAAAGCCGTAACAAAACCGTGGGCATGAAAAGGGCTTGAAAAATGAAATTTAAGGGATTTGAGTAATCTCAATTGTAAGATATCTAAAGAAAGCTTGGTTTAGTTATTTATTTCATACCCAGCGCAGTCCTGGTTGTTTATCCCGCCCTGCCAAAGATTCTGCCCTAGGACGTTAAATATTGAATAAAATCATCAGCCAGGCTGCTCCAATTGGCTGTGGCTACTATTTGAAAAAAGTGCCAGTAGAATTCAAACATGGCACTGTGTTCCAGCGTGTCCTCCAGTGAAAACAAATCCTCAGAGGAGGGTGAAAGAGACTCTTTGGCCAAGCCTGGCCTCTCCACTCCTGGCTTCAGGTCCAAGAGGTGAGGAGGCTGTCTGTACTTCAGGGATCCTGAAAAGCCACACAGAGCTCTCTGACGGAGTCAAATTCACTTAAATATGCTTTTTTGTCAGTCCTCTACTTAAAAAATTAAGATTAAATTATGATTCGCAGATGCTTGGCACATTAGAGATGAAACATTTTTGGTATAGAACAGAAATATTAAGAAAAATAAATCGTTAAAAGAAATCACTACATTTTTCCTTGCTGCATCAATCCTTTACTGGACATTTTTAGGATTGTTAACAACTCTGTTTTACTTACAGGAGGGCTCATAACAAGCAGGCTATCCATTTGGTTTCAATCAGTCTGCTTTTGTTGAGTTTAGGTGACTGTAAGTCTAAAACCCATGATCTCCTCCTCCTCTGCTGTCTGGCTTTGTGAGGTGCTCTTTTACGTGGGTTTTACTACAGAGCAGAGACATCAGTAGACACAGTGTGATAGGTCCTCGTTTAAGATTTGTGTGACCCTGCTTCTTTATAGGGTCACCATTTACATGTGCGCGCTGTCGGAACGCAGATCTAATAACTGGCTGTTCGTAAAGTCAGCGTCCATGTTTTGATGATTCACAGCACGACATGTAGCCTGGACTCTGTGTACATGAGAAAATGTGGAGTACATGCATCTACTCAATGTATTACTGTATTACTAAGAGGGCTGCAATAGTTTAGACGTTTTTCTGTTTAAAATGCTACCATGGTTTCAAAACTTAATTAAAAAAAATATGCAATTGACCAAAGAAATGGGTACATAAACAAAAAGACAAAAAGATAATATTAAACTTAATAAGATAATATTAGTGATTTTTCTAAAGATGCTTCTGGGTGTAAAAATCATAGGGAAAAAAAGTCCTTCCTCTCTCAGGTGTTAACAACAGTAATACTTTATGTATGTACTGTACTCAGAGGATGGAGGAAAGTGCTATGCCTGCTGCAGCTCATTATCTAACAGCCACATAACATAATTTAACATTTCCTTTGTGTTCAGGGACACCACGGCAATTAGCTAACAAGTGGGTCATCCATTAACCAGGCCCTTGGCCCTGGGAGAGATATAAGCCTCCAGGGCATCACTCAACAATTCTCTGTAATAGAATGGCTAAGAGAAAGAGTCCATTAGTAAACATTTAGGAAATCACTGAGAAGGCAGGTCTCCACGGGTAATTATATTACTGATTATTTACAACAAATACACTCTGCACTTCATTGTATTTTGTTCCTTTATCTCTTTTCATGATGTTGTTGTCAACTTTGTTTTTCCACCATTTGCTGGTTCAGCCCTCACACAACTTACATTAATGAACCAGGAGGTCATAAATAAAAGTTTGTTGCCTCTTAGATTGAGACTGCCGGTGATGCATAAGCCCCCGAGCCTACAGATAATTTTAACTGAAACGTAGGATTCTCGCCTCCGCTTTTTTGAATGACATAAATAATGAAAGCCTGTTGATTTTTCCAGAGATTGCAATTATATGATCATGCAGCCTGAGCACTGAGACTGCTCTATTGAGGAACCCACCTCAGAGCCGAAAAGACTGGTGGACGCTTCCTGCCACTGACATCCTCCTTAACTGTGATTCTACTCTTTCAGCCCCAAAGATATAAACAAAGAATAGGCTGCACTGTTGGACCCTGATCTCAACAGGGATGATATAGTATGGACACCCCTTTGAAATTGTTTACTTCAAAATAAATACTTAATGCAGCATGCTTTTTCTGATGAAATAATTCATTGAACACACTAACATTTGTAATAGCTAACCAGCCCCTCACAACGGTGTTAGAGTAAGACTCAAGGTTGATCAATAGAGGCCTTAGGGGTTTTATTTTCTGTTCCTTGATCAAGGCTGTCAGATTAGTATAGGTACAGTGTAAATAGGACTGCTCCTTGAGCATAGGCGGCGGCTCTGCAGCACAGGTTGGAGCATCGCTCCCTCATTAATATGATTAGGAAAACAGCCTTCGGGCAGTGAGGATGCAGAGCAGCCCACACCGAGGCTCAGTGGATACCTATAACAGTACAGCGGCACAATGGCAGAGTGTCTGTGTGTTTTTCATGGCTCTTCTTTTGCAAATCAGCAAATATGAACAGAATATAGAAATAGTGCACCAAAAAAGAACGACATTTCTGCGACCATGACCCAGAGAAAGATTTTATTCCTTTCATGGCATAATTGGTTGATGTTTTCTGGTCTCTGGTGAAATTTAATTCCTGCAAGGAGTAAAGATTTTGACGTTCTGAAATCTAGCTTATTTCTATTTTAGAGATGTGTTTATTGATTTGTGTATCATTTTATTTTGTGAACAGCATTGTTTTGTCTTTTGTCTTTGAAAAATATTCCCCTTCCTTCCAGGATTCACTAAAATCCTTCACATTGCGAAGCCTCTGTCACATCGGTTTCGGAGCGCAAGATGTGTAAATTAGGGACATATTTACCAGGGATATTTTAAGCATAGATTTTGTTTTGCATTTGCTTCATTAATTTTTAGAAATTAGATCATTTGTGTAGCATGTTTTTTTTAGAGCCAAGGAGGTGAAATAAAGTGAAATATGAGTGATAATATAATTGATTAGGGGTAGTAATGCTTCATTTCTCATCTGATTTGCAATACATTTAGTTTTGGAAATCACTAGACAGGATCTTTGCTTTTCTTTTTTTTTTTTTCTTTTTGGCAGTGGCTGTCATCTAGTGAGTAATTATCATTGGTCTGTGTGTCATAAGCCAGGAAGGATAGTGAAACTTCTACTGATCTATTCATCTTTTAATGCCGTTGACATCTCCCTCCCGGCTTTGGAAACAGGTTTTCACCTCCTCAATCCAACAGACAGACAACACAAGTGTTATTAAGATGTGTTCCATATTCAGCAAAATAGGTGAAAGTGAAAAGGGGCTTTACTGCTTTATACGACAAAGTCAACTGTCGATGGCAATAATTATGGTAGGGCAATCTTGTTGATAATAAACATAATTTTAATGTTATTCCAGAGGTAACATTAAAATGACATTTGCAGTATATTATGGCATACAAGTAACTTCACATGAGCATGAATATTTCTCTTATCTCTAGTTTAATGGCATACTGTAGAACAGTGTCACACCAATTGTACATTTGTTTTTGCATATTGCATATCATATTTCAGCATTTTGACTGCTAGCAAAGTTTTTTTTTTTTAAATTTGATTTAGCTGCACTCATAGTGAAAATTTACATGTAATTTATGTCATGATCTTTGGGCCTGTGGAACCCGTAAAACCCACTCATACAAAGGAATAATCATAGTGAGCTTTCTGTTTTTACTCAACTGCAAAGACCTAGACAAAGACCGAGTAAAAGACCTAAACTAAATTACAATAGTGCAGTTTTCATGTAACTGCACATCTTTTGTGCTATGCCGTATGAGCTCAATGAAAAACAAGTACAGAAACTAAACTGCAATTTAGTAAGTCCTTTACTAAGATGATGAAGACTAAACAAATATTGTACTTTATTTGTAATGTACTTTTTTTTATCCTGCAGTCAATTACCTTTTAATTATCAAGACACACTTGTGCTTTGTATACGTTTTTTAAATTTAAAAGGCATTTCGTCCAAAGATGTTCATGTGAAAAGTGCACAGATGGTTTGGTTGGTTTCTTTATGTTTGACTGGAGAGGCCACTATCTAAGGACCTTGAGGTGCGGATGAGATCTGATTGTACGCAAGTGGCTGAGTTGAAACTGTTGGTTGTGTATCCAGTACCACAGATAGCCAGTAGATGGTACTCTACTGTGGGGCTAAGCAGGAAAATGTAGTGTACAGTGTTGGTGTGAAAAAAGAGGGATAGGAGACTCTGAATCATTTTAACTATCACAAGGTCATTAGATGCATTAGATTAGTGCATGTTTGAGGGGATTCTTAAAAAAAAACTGCTGCAATTCCCCCCTGTGTATATTTGTGATTGTTAGAGAATATGTATGGGTCTCGAGAAGTACACAAATTTAAGATGAGAGACATTTTATTTAGAGGTCCTTGTGGGTGTATTGCCCCATGCCTGTCCAGTGCTGTCTGTAACAGACAACAGCAGATGGCATGTGGCTGGCTCCCTGCGTGGCCCTGACAGCAAGAATGTTAGGTGGAGGTTACTTTGGTGGGTGATGGAAAAGCCAGATTATTCCTGTCAAAAAGAGGCAACAATGCTGCTTGTTGCCTTGTTTCCCCGTTTTCAAAGACATTTGTTCTTTGATAAGGTACCGGAAACAGTTAGCGACATGCTGGTGGGAACCTATGGAAAAGAATACACTTTCTATCGATTGTGTTTTCCTTATCCCCTGGTGGCGTTTGCTGGGTGTGGGAATAGGCAGCATTCTGGGCACTGCTGCTCTGAGATAGCATTCACAGACCTGAGCACAAGAACGGACTGCATTCAGCTCAGGGAACCAGGGGCCCCACATTGCAGAATTGTACACAGGGATGGACAATGTACACTATCTTTGGTTTTGACACAAAGAACCAAAGAAAGATTTTATTGTGAGGTTTGGCAGGTCTTGTTTGCAGACTCTCTCTCAGTCCCTCCTGCTTGCCCGGTCTCCATATTTACTTGCTGTGTTCCTGTTGCAGCAATTTCATTATGTATGTATTACTTCACATTTTATGACTAGTTTGTTAATGATAGATACACTGTACTCATGGTACTGTAGTTACAACACACTGTCCCCGTCACCGTCTCTCTTTTTCATCTACATATATACACTTTCTGCCTTTATATTCTTATTTTTTCCTTACATATTATACCACCACCCAGCTTCTGTCCAAGTATTCAGTCACTCTGCCCACTCTCTATCACTAAATTTGTTAAAAATCTGTCACAAAGTGAAATCTTCATGTTTCTTTTAAAATGAAAAAGAGAGGAAATAAAAGGCGATTTCACCGCAAATCCTTGGCTTTTTTGATGCTCCATCAAATACTACAGTTAAACATTTGTGCAGCACATGTTCAGAAACAAGTAGCATAATATTTTTGTTGATATTGATATAATTCGTTCTTGTTAGTAATTGGCATTTCTGCGTGCTGAATGTCTCCACTGATTTGTGATCCATTCAGTGCCGGAGCTCATCAGATGATGTGAAGGCTAAGCGTTTTTAATAGAAGTTGGACCCACTGCTGCCACCCACAGAGACACCACATTGCATTGGGTAAATTAGTATTATGATTTTAAGCGATAAATACCTTTTCCACCTAATTAATCCACCACATCACAGGGGGATATGACACCATGAGCCCAATAGATCAAGGACCACAGATCAAAGGCACCACCACTGTTAGAATCCTACACAGGCATGAAGAAGGTTTCTTGTTTATTTCTATGTACAGATGGCCTGTGAACTAATGACTAAAGAATACAGCAATATACGCAAATTTGTTTATTGGTTGTTGACCAAATGATGTTGCATCGTTGGTCCACCAATAAGCATGTCTAATTAGGCTGCGGGGTTGCAAAACTTAAGACTGAAATTTTAAGGCTTGTTGAAATTCCTTGTTCAGAAAAACATCAGTCATTAGCATAATGTATCATTTTAAGCGTGTGCCTTGAATTACTGCCATTTGTAGTTCAGCAGCTTATGATCAATATGTAAACTGTGATCTGATCAATATGTTAAACTAGAAAGTGCTGCATTTAAAAACTTTTTCTTTGATTGTTCACACTCAGAGCTGGTAAATTTATTGTTTGGTGTGGTTTACAGCTCATTGGTAAGGTTAGTGTTAGCAAGTATATTAGCATATAGGAAATGTCAGTTACAGCTTGAGTAGGACAATTAACAGTTTTCTTCTCCATAAATAACATTCACAATTTTTCGCTCCTGTGAAAAGCAAAGCTTCACTGTGAAAACAGAATGATTTTATTGAGAAGTGCCATCATAAAATGAAGATTTTCCCAAACACACTAATACTTTGTGGTTTGCTTTGCTATGGTTATTACTTTATTTCTAATTTTTATTTATTTTGTGATAGATTTTCCCCTGGTGGTGTTGTGTTTTATTTTGGGTTTATCACTTTGACATTTATTACACTGACAAGTGAATAAAATATGTAATAACTGACACTATAAAGGACCCAAAACTGCATTATGAAGTTGCTGTGACATGTTGTTATGGTCCATAATATTCAAAGCAGTGCACTCTTTTTGGCCTGTCCTCAACCTGACATAAGAAAGAAGCAAGCTTGGGCCTTCTCTTTATTTAACAAACTGGCTGTGCTCTAAAAAAACGTCAGTGTTCTGCCAAGTTTACCACATATTCACTGTTTACTGATGGCTGTTACACATGTGGTTTTTGCATATGCTCTCCTCTCCCACTTAAATCATCTGCGGTCCCTGGGCTTTCTTTTGACATATGCATCGTTGGTGCTGCCATTGCAGCTTAAATTTTTCAAGCAAAGAAAAGGCATTTGTATGAAATAATAATGACCATTTCAGACATTTATATTTTCTGCATCTGACTGTCATCTCTCCCTTTCTTTCTCTCTGTGTCCACCACAATATCCCAAACCTCCTATGCACATCTCTATCATAATTTTCTTTATGTAGTGATGCACTATTTTCCTATAGTTGTCGTTGTTTTTGGGGTTATGGTTTTTGATGTTTTTGTGGGGTTTTGCAGGATTTGGAAATATTGCAAAGCTTTATCCTTCCTGACCCCTGATAAACCAATTTGACCATTTGCTCCATATTTTTGATTCATAATGACTCGCGAACTAAAATCTACAACCACGGCCTCCAACAAAGCCGAGCCTTGGACCTCCTCTCTTGGGAGTCAATCCCAGATGTCAGAAATCCTGCGTTGACTGGACTGACTTACTGAATTGGGACTACAGTCTTGTCCTGAATAATTCATACAACTGTATCAAGTGCTTCATTAATATAGTATTACATGCCATGTTTTTAAAAAACAAGACTATGTATCATATGAAAATAGTATTTTCAGTAGAATATTTTGTATATTTTAAAACATTCTCCATACAGCACATTTTTACTGAGGGCTTGCATGCCATAGGATAGTCCTTTTGTTAGGTTAAATCTTAAATTGTCACTCAAAACATTCTCCATAATTTATTGAAGGTAGAATTGTGAAAATTCCCACTTCTGTCAGACTACATCAATGTAAATGATGTACACATGTCTTGTGGCATAGAATCTCGTTCAAAGAAGCACTATTTGTTTTGTCGCTGTTTCTTTGTGTAGGCACGTCTACAGTCTCAGCAGAGTGTAGATGTCACAAAGCATTAGGAAGTATGAGATTCAGGATGTTCCATTTAATCTCCTTGACTTCCCCAGTTAGCAGAGGAGCCAAGCAGCAGCTGAGGGAGCCCCAGCATCCTGTAGAACAAAGCTGGCTGACATGATGTTTGCCTGAGGGGCCTGCACTCACTCTCTCACTGGCATAGTCTGCAAGCATGTAAAACAATGAGAAACCAGTCAGCTGACAGATACACTAAGCTGCAGTCACTTTGAATGACAACAGTGCATGGGAGAAGCAGCGGCAGCCCCAGTCTGGGACTTAGTACAAACAGCTTTGCGAGCACAGAAGTATCAGTGAGTATCAGAGCTATCAGTCAGAGTTTCGCAGATCACGTTATTGTAGTGTTGTGCAGTGTTGGAAATCTGTAGACTGATCGCATTGTGTATTGACAATATTTTATACATAACAGCATGTGGAAGGAATGGCTGCCTACTCGCATGTGTGACTGTGATGTGTTCTCCTTCATTGCAAAGGCAGTAAGTAAAGCACAGCGGTCACTTTGATTACCCAGAGTGCTGCTGTGGCCTGGGGTTAAATAGGAGCAGATGCCTCCTCAGACAGAAGGGTGAGTGATCCCCCCCCTCAGCTCCAGCTCCTGCCCCGGACGCTTCTCAAGGCTCCCAGTTAAGTTTTCCTCTCGTGTAATAATGATCCATGGCAAGACGACACGTCTGACCCCCATGACCCCAAAGGGTATAGAAATTATAATCAAAGAAGTTATTTAGATTGACCTGATTTGACGCTCAGCTGATGGAAATGCTCCACTGCTCTGTGTCAGTGTCGAGTTGACCCTTTCCTGTTTACCATCAGCTTCAGAATCAGGTTACTGTCGTTGAGTTCGATTGAGATATGCAAGGCCACCCTGTGCTCAAAAATGTGAACAATTTGTTACAACAAAGGAAAAAAAATGTGTTTGATACACTTTGTTACTTGTTACCTAAAAAAAAAAGACAGAAAAGTGAAGAGAAAATTGAAGTCTGTCTGACAAATCAGCTTTTACACAGTTCAAGGAATCCTCACAGACACACACACAGACACACACACACACATACACACACAGTCTCATGGGTGTGCAGGCGGCACTACCACCGCTCCCTCTACAGGTAAAGAGGCCCACTCAAAAGGGTCATATGGCTCAGCCTTTGGCTTTTCTGCCCGTACTCCTGTGCATCTCTGGGGTACATGAGACTCTTCGGCATCCACCACTTCTCTCATTAGCACATGCCAGGCTGCTAGTTGCTGTGGCTGAATCCAGGGCATGTCAGGAGCCATGTCTAGGAGCCACTTGAAATGACAAGATGAGAATGAGGGCCAGGGGCTGGCATATGGTGCTGATTAGCAGTCAAGTTTACAGGGGTTCTCCATCCACAGAACATAATCAGACCTACTCCCAGCATCCTGCCCACTGAACATCATCTTGCACACATTGATTCCCCCAAGATGCCACAGATCCGTCTGTAAAAGAAATTGTATCCCATTATTTTAAACTTTTGCTCCAAAAGGAAAAACTGAAGTTGTGTCTTTTTAAACTGGGTCTTACTTGGCTGATACAAATATGTGTTTGATGATTTTCTTGTAAACAGGTCTTTTGGAATTAATGAAAATGAAAAGCAAGTTCTCAGACTTACCCTGAGGGACCTTGTCAAATGTTGATGGATTTCTGTGTGCACTGACAAGTAAAAACTAATATCTAGAAAATAAGAAATCACAAAACTATTCTACATATTAATGAGTGATTTCAAACAGTCTATGCCTGCACTGGATGCACCTCCCTGCCCACCAGGCACAGAGCACAACTCCCCTCAAACAAAACTTTCAGTGCCACAGTCGAAGCAGCAACATCTGGCTCCTCATGTAGGCACTTATTAGGATCAAATTAAGTAGAAATGAATGGGATGATACATGACAGGGTGCAGATGTTCAAAGCCGGGGTGTGAAAATCTGAGGGCAGAAAACAGCTTAATGAATTCTGCGTCTTACAGCAGGGGTGAGGCTTTGGGTTCACAGGTTAAAAAAAAAGGCTAATTAAATTCTGAAGCAGACACACAAGAAAATAAATGTTTGTTGCTTGTCGCTCCCCTAATTTACCCATGGCACGCTTAGGGACAATGTTATGATTTGCAGTTAATCAAGCAATACAGGGAAGTCTAAGTGAATGGTCTGCTCTTTTGTGATTTATGAACAGATTTGTAGTATATCAGACTTGGACCTCTGATGCTTTGGCTGAAGTACTTGACATATTAGCTGAACCATCACTCAGACCAGGTTGGTGTCAGAAAACATTTGGACTTGAATACATTTTAAATTCATAATCTTGTTTGTATACATTTGTACAGTTGGATTATTTTTCAAGTTATGTCAGGATATCTTACTTGGCAAATATATATATATATATTTATAAATGTCCATTACTTAAACAGTCCAGCACTGTTTTATGTAAACTTCAAAAAACTTCACACCCACACACCAGGTCTGGCACCAGGATGAAGTGACTGAGGGGGCTGTTAAAAATTGCGAGGGTGCAGTTTTTTTCATAAAATAAAATTAATTGATTTAACCATGCAATAGCCTCAGAAAGTCTAAATAACAACAGCATAAGGCTACTGTTTCAAAATCAAAGAATACATTTATTAATCAGAGCATTCACATACGAACGTAGCTCCAGCAGAGTGCTAAATATTTTTGAATTTATTAACGATTCTCTGTCAAAATCAGCAGGGGAGGTGCGTAGAAACAGCTGTTTGCTGCTTGTAGCTCTCTCTCTCTCGTTGACTGTCCCTTCACTTCCCTGTCGTTTCCCTTCTGTCTGTCTATTGCTACAATGGAGGAAAATGGAATTAGGGCTGAAGGTTCTTTTTACAACCATGAAAAGCAAGCAGGCTAAGTAACCGAACTAAGTGACGTGTTCTGTCTGTCTGTCTATCTATCTCCTCTGCTCCGTTTCAGTACTATGGACAGCGCGGCCCAAGCATGCACCTATGCAAATAACCTAAAATTATTGCTTTTTATTTTTCTATAGATGCATAAAGATTAAAAAGAGGGGGAAAAATACAACTGAGGGAGCTTAGCCCCCTTAACCCCCCTTGTGGCATTGGGTCCGCCACACAACCCCTCCACAGTATAATAACTTAGTATCACCTTTGACAGGTAGACAGCACAGACTTACACTTGGCTGTTCAGTTGATAGCAGGTTTCTTTAGAGCCCTGAGACTTGAGCAGGAGTGGGAAAATTCAGTTGAACATAAATGATGTCATCACCCATTTAAACGTGACTGTTAGCTGGCTGTTGTGTCTGAACGACTCGATAGTTACCTCATTGTTGAATCACAATTCTCTTAATTACATCCTTGAGATCTGTTATTTTAGTTTATTTTCCTTCTTTGGCGTGGAACTACTTCTCTTCTAAATCACTTGAGTCTCCCCTTCCTCGTTAATGTCTCCTCAGCATGCATACTGAGCTCCAAAACTGCACAGGGCCAAGTCTAATTTACACATTTTCACCGGCATAATGTTTAAGGGTGTTTTCCCCCTACAGACTAAATTGCAGATTGGGTATGTCTGTCTGTGTGTGTTAACAAAGTAGTAATTTTAACCACAAGGTTTTCTCACCTTAACCAAGTAGTTATTTTAACCCAAACCAAGATGTTGATGATGTGTAGTGAGATCAAAAAAAAAAAAAAAAAAATTAAGCTGTGATGTCATCCTGTTGATAATGAAGTCAAATCAAAGAGGGCTTCTGTGTTTTTCTGGTGGGCATGGACCAACGACGTATTTTGTTGTTAAATTTGGAGGACTCAATATGTGTATGACACTCAGCTAAAGGTTAAACAGATGTAGGTCTTTGTGGAGTTCTTTAATCAAATATAAATGATAAATATCTATATTTATGATTCTGAAATAAATTTATTTTTACTGTTGCAGCACAGGAAAATGCTTTGAAATAAAAGAGGAACCCTGCACTACATTTATCTGTACAATAGATTATTGAACAATACTTGTAACAGCGTAAACAGTAACAGAGCAGTTCTGTTTGTAATAGAAGTACCACTTTAGCATAATCACATACTTTACATGAAAAATTAACGTAACAACTTAACCAAGCAACTTATTCAAATATTGCTTCACATATCCATACATTTTTGTGTGGTTGCCGGGCCATAGCACATACAAATAACTCAAAGAAAAGGTGGGAGGTACAGGAGCATCAGGTCAAATTTGTATAACACTGAGAAAATCCAAGTATGATATGTTTTTGCAGTCCATGTGCTTCTGCCACTACAGACCACATTATAATTTGAACAAATTAATTGATCAAATGATTTGAAATTTTGTGAATATTCTTTAATAAAGTTTTAAATTTCTTTTCATGAACTTACCAGACATCGATAAAGAAGTCTTTCGTATCGACACTATTCTTGATTCAGCATACAGTGCGTTATCGTCCTCACATAAAGCAAAAACAAACAGTAGGCTGTGTCCAAGGCCTTTCTATTGTAGGCATCCGGAGGGAGCAATTCTTTTTACAATTCTAAGTGGAAAGCAGGTGAGTTATTTCTTTGGCTGTGTTTTACACATGACTGTGTTCATGCATATTATAGAGCACCTATAAAAGATTTTTAAGTGCGGACCTTCTCCTCTGCACAGGAAATATATCATACTTTGTTCCAAGTGTTCTGACGCATAAACGCACATTTTTGGTAATTCGCCGCTAAGAAAAATACTCAGTAGCATTTTTTTCTCTGTGCTAAAGCAGAATATATACCGTAGTATATACTGCAGATGAAGGGAAATGCAGGTCTTCAAAATTGAAAATCTTGAATAAGGTGATGCAGAGACGACAGAAAAAAACCGAGGTGCACACATGTACATACTAACATACAGTACAAACAGACACACGCACACACATACACTTTTCTGACTTTGCAAGCACACTCAATCTTCCTGGGCTGGCACTTCCAACAGGAAACTGACAGTATTATGTGACACCATGGAATGTTCTAGGGAGCAGCAGCCTAGCAGCACTGACCTACACCCAACAACAATACCTCTTTTTGTCCTGCCTTTCCCTCAAAATCTCAGCTCCCCTCTCAAATGCAGGTGTGGTGCTCCGCAATATACACACTTTATTTTTTTATTTTTTCAACAGGCATAATTATAAGAAATGAAGTCAGTGTTCTTTTGCACAAATCAGAGCACTCAAGGGAATGACACAATTCTCTCTATACAGGGATTTACAAGAACTGCATGCTACAGTACATGCCAACTTTCAAATAAGTTGAATGAAAATAGAATGTGATTGATGAACCAATAAAAATGAAAAAAAGAAATGCTGGAAAATGGGAAGGTTTAGGCATCCATTCAGTGTATGGACATTGTTTTATAAAACTGTCGTTCCAATGAGATCCTGTAGTACTGTACATGTCAGAAACATTTGCTATGAACAGCATTTGCTATGGCTGTTCTATGAAAATTATAAAATGTTCATTTTAAAGCTCTGCAGCAGGATGTCTAAATTGGCTGAGCAGTAGACTTTAAAATTACCCACATGGCTTCAATACAGTATATAACCCATTAATATTTCAGTCCCTAATCACACTGTCAACACTAATAATAGCTCTTTTCTAGCATTAAAAAAATATATATATTTCTTTGTTTTGAAGCCTTTCTGCTAGCATGACTATAGGGATGACTATGTTGGTCTGTTAGTTGTTCAGTCTGTCAGTCCACCATGTTGATCCAGACTGAAGCAAATCCAATGCCTTGAAATTTTTGTGCAGACATTCATGGTTCTGAGGAGATGAATCCTACTGACTTCAGTGATCCTCTGACTTTTTCTTTAGCGCCACCATGCGATTGACATTTGTGGTTCAAACTGGATGAAATGAAATTTGCCGCATATATTCCATATAAGTCCACAGAGGAGGAATTCTAATTACTTTGTTGATTCTTACTTCTCCTCTTGTGCTAACAGCAGGTCACATTTTTCACTCATTCAGGAAAATGTCTCAGCTACTTGATGGATTGGTACACAGTTTTGTAAAGACACTTATGGTGTCCAAATGATGTATCCTAATGACTTTGGTGATACTTTGACTTTTCCTCTGGTGCCACCAGCAGGTTGAGATTATTGGTTATTGAAATATTCCCTGGGTTTTCAGTAAAGGGCTTTAGATTGGAAGTCAGACTAATGCTACATTCACATGGATTCAGGCAGATGGTAGACGGCAGACGAACATCACCTTCTGAATCGCATGGGAATAACAAACAAACCATCCAACAGAATGGCGGGATGGGAAAAAACAAAACACCCATGACGATATGTTGCTATGGTGATGTTGTATTGTTTACAAAGAATGGAATTAAAATATACTAAATAAAATTATTTTGTGTCTGTTATTTTATGCATGTAATTCATGTAGCTATAAAATGCAGCTTTCTCTTCATATTCTATTGCAATCTTAAAATTAATGTTAAATTCCCTCCAAAACTTCCCCAAAATCCTCAGTAGGATTTCAAGCTCTTATCGTATAATTCCGGGTGTTGTTGCACCAAAATTGTTAGCTTCTCATCCAGATTGCCCATGTTTTCTCCTTGTGTGAGGGAGCTACGTAACATCCAGTTGTAAATCCTGTCATGGAGGACGGCAAAAAGTTATATTTTAGTTTTTGACAGCAATGCTGTCTACTGTTACCCTTGCCAGTATTCTATGCCAGGCTTACCTAATTTTACTGTCCTGCTCTTGTCCGCTAAAAAGATATCTGGTTTGCTGTCTACTGTCTGCCTGAACCCATGTGAACACGATGTAAGTGTGACACTACTAAATATGTCAATGTCAAAACAACTGTGCAGTTTTCACAGGAGCCTGTCATAAGATTATAAGAACACCATGATGAAACATTTTCTTTTGAAATGATATGAATGATATACTGACCAAAACCTAAGAAATTGTTGGGTTCAGAAGTGATATTTGTGGGGTGAGGTTGCAGATTGCAACCACATGAGCACACCTCCCCTCACCCTCCCCTTCCAAGCATGGAGGAGAACCTGTGGTGGCTTTGGTTTGTCCATTCTGGGCTACTGTAGAAACATGGTGGTGCAACAATGCAGGCTCTGTGGAAGAGGACCTGCTCCCTATGTAGATATGAAAGGCTCATTCTAAGGTAATGAAAACACAATAATTCTTAGTTTTAGTCAACGATTCTTAGGTGATTATACATTAATTAAAGCATAATTATGAATATTATATTCCATTTCTGCCAGTAGATTCCCCTAAATCTAACACACTGGTCATTTAAAGTAGTATATTCAGAAATTTGGATATATGAAAATCTCTATGTGCTGCAGATTTCTTTTTGTTCTGTTTGTAAATACTTAAAGGCCTTTCTATTACTTAGCATCCAGCAAGAGTCAAAAGCTCACTATTCCAGTGTATATCTAAGTAATTTAATCCTGGTCAAGTATGCATCTTAAATCTCACTTAGTCAAATACAGATGTCACACATGTTTCACCACTTTACCACTTTTTAAACCAATCAAAGGGAAATAAGTTTGAAAATGTAAAGTGAAAAAAAATGGAGAGTATGACTAAAATATGTTTAACAATAGTTTACATCATTAATACAGAAGACTTTATATATTTTTTTAGGATTTGATTGAGCTTTATTTTCCTGCGTGTCCTGATGAGGGGGATTTGAGGCTTGCCATGGCTTCACTGGGGTTTCAGCCACACAGCAGGAAGAAGATAAAAAGGGGGGCTTTGGAGTAAGAAAAAATCACAGCGCATTAAAAACAAATCTACTGGGGGATCCACCAGCAGCTTAAGTGAGCCAAGACGATTAAAGGGTCAATGGTCATAGACTGCAGGTTGAACATACCTGATGCCACTCACCTTGGTCTGCAAGAGGCGTTGCCAAAGCCAATCTCTCAAAATCAACAACATACACAGGAGACAGAGTGAAGGTCAATGCAAGGTTACAGGAGATAATGACGACTAGCTCAGCAGATCTCTTGGCTTGTTCAGTCATTCTTACTATACAAGTCTTAATGAGTATTTTGGATTTCTAAATTGTTTTCCCAACTTCTAGGCAGCCATTAGCTTCAATTTATTACAGTATCATATGAAAATAAACGTTAAGATCTTAAGCTTGAATTCATTATGTTTGCTTTTGCTGTTGCCAAAATTATTTTATTGTTGTGTGTTATTGCAGTTGTGAGTGCAGATTGATTTGAAAAGTTTGCCCTACTACACACAGCATTAATGTAACTTTGAAAAAAATGAAACCAGGCATTAAGTTTGCTCTAAAAGTTTACAGTTGACCCTCCATTAGGGGTGAGCAATATGACCTTAAAATAATATTACAATATAAGTATTGTCAATCTATTGTACTGGTAGGTGTTTTTTCAATATGTTTGATAATATGGTCTACAGATCTACAGTATAAATGTAATTACAATATACAGTACTTCTGATTATGTAATTTAATACATAATATAGTATATCATATATAATTTAATTATATAATATCAGCTGCTGTGGCCTGACCTATACACCGAGCCCCTGTATTTAGTCTGTGTGATAGATGGTGGATTTACAGGACTTTCGGAGGAGCAGAGAGACACATGTGGCTTTGTGCTCTGAATTAAAATTAGTCTGATCACTGGACCTGCTGTAATTACAGTAGTCATTTGAGTCCAGCTGATCAATACCAAACTTTTAACTAACTTCAACTCAGGGCAGACCATATGGGTAAAATGTATGTCCAGCTGGTAATTATCAAATTGACTGTAGCCTACTGTTGGCCCAGCAGTGCTGTCTGCTCTCCTCTGCTTGTGAGGTGACTTCTTCCTCTGAAATCCCGATCTGTTACTAACTATGCTGTTAGCCCCTACTCTTCCCAACTTGTAAAAAACAGGTTTTTTACTTTTTACGACGTTGCAACATGCCGCTCTGATTAATTACTGCGTTGCAATTGTGCATTGTCATGACTGATCAATCATTGACACCCGAGCTGAGTCAGATCCTGATGGAACTTGTCTTGCAGTCAGTGCAGTTACTACTAGATGACAGAGTATGTTATATTGATTAGCACCTCTGCTCCTTTTCTAGATAAATGCTGGCAAACTACCTCCAAACAACTGAAGTTGTTCTATTTTTAAAACTAACTCCTCTACAGGGAAGCAAGTAACAACTTTACATTTACTCTTAGCCACGTCCTTTGCTGCTTGACATAATGTGAATATGTCACCACGTCACAGTACTCTAAATATTATACTTTTATCACATTAGGATTTATGTTGGTATAATCATGAACAACATGTTATGGCATACCCCCAGCCTCCATAACTATCTGGTGGTTCTCTTTTACACTTTCTGAAGATCATTAGGCCATTGGCCAAAGCACCACAATCAACAGCAATTCAACAACCTTGGCAGACATAGAGGGCTGCAACGATTAGTCGATTAATAGATCAACAAAAAATTAATTGGCAATTATCTTGATAATCCAATTATTACTTTAGTCCTTTTTCTAACAAAAATGCAAAAAATACTCCAGTTCCAGCTTCTCAAATTTTAATTTTTGTTACTTTTATGTGTCATACATGACAGCAAACCGAATATCTTTGGGTTTTAGACTGTTGGTTGGAGAAACCAAGACATTTTTAATACATCTTCTTGAGCTGTGGGAAAGTAAAATGCATATTTTCCACTATTTTATGACAACTCATAGACTAAATGATTAATCGCAAAAATAATCGGCAGATTAATTGAGAATGAAATAATCATGATTTGCAGCCCTACAGCCATATATATACATTATACATACAGTACTACCTCAGGTGGATGAATGTGACCGCAGAATGAGTCCTTCATAAAGACAAGCATGTATTGGTGTAGGTTTTCCTTCTGCAAGGAAGGATCATCTTGATTCCCTGCTTCTGTGTGGAGTTAAAATGTTCTTCCCAAGTGTTCACATAGCCTGGCCTGCTGGGACATGCTTTATTTCACTGCAAACATGTAATGCATCAAATCAACAGAAAATGAATTGGTACCCCATGATTTTTAAAAGGTACGAACTTACAAGATAGAAAACTACTGAATTCCAGCAGATTTTTGATCTGAATGACTCCATTGGCTTAAAAAAAGGTACTACTGTATTCATGTTCTACTGTAAACTAAAAAAATTAGTGAAGAACAAGTGAATACACATTTTCCCCTTTCGAAATTTCCTTTTAGTGAAACACAGAGGGTGGACTGCAGTGACTCAACATTTCGGCGTATCAATAAGGGCCTCTCTCTTTCCTATGTCTGGTGTCACAAGTGGCGACTCTGAGTGGCTCCCCAGCCAAAGACCTGCTTTATCAAGCAGCCAATTTAACACGACAGCTCCTTTCATGCTTGTTGGTTTCTCCAGTGGTAATGGATTTCCTCAATGAGTGTCTCTCTTTCTCTAGGTTTCACACTTTTCTCTCTGTACTGCTGGGCCCCTCTCCAGATCAGATCTTTGGCTATTGACTTTGATTTCTTAAGGTAAGTGATCCGTCGCTCTAGGCCTGACCAGCATTGCCTGAAATCCGGCCTCACTTTGGCTCCCCATGCCTGATATTGTACACTCTAATGCAAAGTGAAGTAGCACGTCTAAATAGCCTGTCACTCCACCCCTTGCCACACCACTCCACCCATCTATGCCCAACCCACTTCCAAGTCTCTCTCGTCACCTCCTTTGGTTCCCCAGCTGGGACTAATTTCCAGTGTGTGTGGGTAATGTAAATGATACATTGATATTAAGGGGAATTAAATTCATTGATGACATTTTGGTTACATTAATAAAGACAGGCACTTTAGACAGGGAAGGAAGAGAATGAATGACTGAACAGGCAGCTTCTATGTGATGTCATTCACGTACGTTTAAAAAATAGTTGAGGGAACTTTTAAATAAACTCTCCTCATCCATTTATATCCTGCACTGTTAAACATATATGGAGTATTTGCATTATGAATTCCATTTGCACTTTGTTCGCGGCTCTAAACTAATCTCCTCTTCTTTTCTGTCAGTACACTAATAAATCTTTCTACCACTATAGCTGATCTCGGTCATCACGGCTGTTGCATTAATTGTAACCGACACTTTGTGTGGTTTCCTGCCCAAATTTGGATCGTTTTCAGAGCCTCAAGTCCTCCTGTTAGGAAATGCAACCTGCGATGTGTGAAAACAGTGTGTATATTGTTGTTTAATTGGCCAGCACGGTTGCTCATCCCAAGCCTAGTGCACAAGAATAAAGAATAAGATCAGGCACAAATCATAGGAAACGCACATGATCTGATTCTTCAAGGTTCAGTGGCCTGCCATATGATCTCTATAAACCAAATCACTGCTGGCTTCCTTACAGGCCAGCAGATGCATATGCTTTAACTGTAATGAAAGCCAAAAGCAAGCAACTATATATGGTATAGGGGCATTTCTCTATGTTGCTTTTCGTAATTTTGTCCATTTATGTTGTGTTGGTTCGCTACATGCACACATTAGTTCTTTGGTCAAATTGATGATATACACATGTCAGTGTTCAATCTCCCTAACCACCCAGTGGCTAAGCCTGTTTCATCATCAGCCTAAGTGATGCTACTGAGCATGAATAAGTTTGCACACCTGGTATGTAATAACTGTTGTTTCAAGAGACTGTCCTCCCATTTACCCCAAAACAACATATGTTTATGTTCAAGTGGAAGTCTGATTTTTGTCTGGCAGGAGCAAAGGAGGAAGTAGTGTGATGTTATGCTGCAGAGTGGCCGTGTCTGCAGAGGGAGGACAACCTCAGACTTTAACAGAGTTGTTTTAAGACGGTTGTTTGTTTCATGTTTCCAACTGTGAGTCAAAATTGTTTTTTCGAGACCAGAAGAAAGGGAAAGCAAGGACCACTGGAGCAGGACGATGAGTGGTTGAAGAGTCTGTTGGACAGCTCTTGTACTAAGCCGGAGATTGATGGATAAAACTTTGCCGGTGCCCTCAGACAAATCATGGTGGTAGAACTGATCACCTCCACAGATTAGACCATCCGGAAAAGCAACATCCCCAATCCCAAGGTGAAACAACTTTGAAATGGAACCCAGTCAAGCTATCTCTGTAGAATCTTAAAAATAAGAGAGGAAGGCCCCTGGATCCACTACTTGAACATCACCTTCCTACTGGCGGGCCAGGGGAGATGCATGGAGGTGTCAAACACAGTAGAATACCAAAATAAGTTGAATAATATGAAATCTTTACTTCATATAATCTTTTAACACACATAGTAACGGTTTTAAAGGGGATCCCAGCAGAAGAAGATTATTGATTGTTTACATTCAGTAGAGAAACAGAAAGTAATCGATCGTAACATGCAACATCGCCTTTACCCTGCAGAAATCTGTACATTTATGTTTCTGTATGACATATTTAACACCTGTAGCTGGCAACACTGCTGACCACTGCACATACTGGACCAAGCTGTAGCTCAACCCAAACACAGCTCAACCAAAACCAAATATTGTTCATTGATTGACGTGTGCTGGAACATCATGTACCTCAAATATGTTGGATAAAAACATAGCTGTGCTATGGGTTTATCTGTGTCTCCTCTTGTAGCTAATTTATAAATAGTGGAAAGAAAGGCTCACAAATGAATGAAAACCAAAGATAACATCAGTTTAACAGAGAGGAAGATGCATAGCAGTAAATTTGAAAATCCTGGACTTTGTGGTCTCCCTGAAAGAAGAGGGGGTGCCTTGAAATTGAGGTTTGTAGAAAACCCACACACACACACACAGATTGTTTTTTCCTCTTTGATTTTTGCCATCCACTTGAACACACATTGATTGTAATTTGAACTTTGCACCACGAAGTAGAAAAAATATCAAACACTGAGGCTAAAACCAGGGAACAGAAGCACGTGCAACAGATTTTGAAAACTTGTGGCCACCCTGACTGGACCTTTGTTAAAACCCAAAGTGGGTAAAAAAAAATACTATATCAAAACAGAATCCTAAACGCAACACAAACGACAACCACACTGTCCTCCCAAAAACATCTTGTGTCTCTGAAAAATACTGGAGGTGTTGTACTATATATCAAAAACACTGTTACAGCTAGTGATGGGTATTGTAAGGATTTTATCAATACTACTACTCTTATTGATACTCCTTATGAGTCTCTTGAAAAACTGTTAAATATTGTCTCGAAGGATTATAAAATACTGTGCAATGTTTTGGCGTCTGAAGAGTTTTCAAATTCACAGATCTCAAACTGGGCCTCCTCTTTTGTAATGTATGTCTTGTCAGTGCCTGAAGCAACAGGCCTCCAAATGCAGCCCCCTGTGTTGGTTCAACGCAGGGCTGATTTCGGTCTGAATGCCTGCTTAGTCTACATACAGACAGCATGTGGTTTAGCTTGTTCATAGCCATTTTCTATTAGCTTAACAAGCTCACTATGGCTGTGTAAAACATACCAGAGGCAGATGGGAGACTGTGAGTATAACAGATATAGATAACAAATATCGCATCTCTGCTACTTTATGTTTGTTGAACAGGTGTTTTGATAGTTTTAGTTATTTTAGGAAACATTAATCTTCAAAATCTCATTCCTGCTGTTTTCTGGCATCTATACCACCGCCTTCCCAATATTAACGTCACTGTGCCTTTCTTCGGTATACTTCGTCAGAGTAAATCCTGTGGTTGAGTGGAACACAACCTCATGGTTTATGCGTCTTCTTTTCTAACTACAGGGTTCATACAGTATTAACCCTCCGCCCTGATACCCACCAAGTCAGGGAGGTAACATATGCTTCTGTGTGGTTCTGAGACATGCATTACAGCCCTAGTTTCCACTGCAGCATGAATTTAATTTAATAAACTGTGTAAGAGTTTCTTTAATCCAAGTGTCCCAAGGTTGTGGGGGAATGGTCTCACTGTGGATGATAAGCAAGCAACCTATCCTAACATCCTGAATATTCTGAAGAAAAATCTTTATTTTTTTAGTGTAAATCATCAATTAATCCTTAAAAATTATAAGCACAATATGCATATAAATATAGCTATTATTAGCTCATGGCAGTTATCCAACGACGACAGGACCCAAGCCCAGACTGATTCTTTCAGCAGAGGTGAAATTTGCAGCTCCTAACCTTCCATTTTCATCCACTCCTTATCATACTCCTATATGTGAGGTCTAGGATGGGAGAGCAAAGTCACAAGAAACCAGATGACAACTGTTCTGGGAGCCAACACTATATTTCAAACCACACACCATTACATCCTTAAGTGTAGGAGTCACATTGAGAACATGGACTCTGGAAAAAGTGCATTACAATCTAGTGGACTAGTTGAAAGCTTTTAAAACCAGAGCCATAATATGAAACAGACGGTAGAGTTTGAGTTTGCTGCAGTGATTCCAGAAGCGAACATGTGTCTGAACAAGGTGCCAAATTTCTGACAACTTAGATATTCAGGGCTCCAACACTATTTATCCTCTGAATTAACAACATAAATGGACTTCAATAATTCATTCAAGTCTTTTTTCCAGAGCAAAGTAACTTTTGAAAAAGCAAGTCCGATGATTTTTTCAGACATGGGCTTTTACATCTTTTAAGCGCAAAACCACAGTGGAGATAACTGCCAAATCCTCAAATGAAATACACTGTACTTAACTGCAAAACCAATAAACTGATAAATTAATACTTTTCAATATGATCTCAATTCCCTCTTTCTCTTTTCATGCGTAATGCACATTATATTGGAGAATGCCAACAGCCTAAATAAATGTGAAACTTAACTCCGATGTTCATTATTAAGATATTTTCCAGGCCCCATTCGATTGGCACAGCATGCCTTCCTCCTTCTTTTTTCTCCTCTTCTTCCTTTTTCCTGTCAATTAACCTTTTTTTGTGTGTATTATTTTGCAGTTATCGGTCACAGTAAACATAGAATTCAGAAGAATTCAGAATGCTGTGACATCTTGAGTTTTTTCATTAACCTTTCTTTTGATGTGCCTATTCATTGCATATCAATTCAACATCAATTAATATTAACATTTTAATATAAATACTTTATCTATGCATACAGTATATTTTACAGTGAAAGTAGTTTTTAAACAAATATTTCTGTGTTGATGATTAACTGAATCTAATGGTCTGAATTGCTGAAGGATGTCTTTATTCTGGGAGGAATACTCACATGCTGGATGTTGGAATTAATTGTGTCTTTCAGTGCTGATTCATTTGAATTAATTGTGATAGCACATGGGGCATTAAGGCTGAGTATTCAGGACATTCCTGTGTTCTCTTTCAGTGTTCAAGATTTGCTGGCCAGTGGTACATTAATGAGACATATTAGGATTACAGTAGATATTTAAAAGGCAGGGCAAATCAAAAGGTTTTGCCACCTCTGGGTGAAGGGTAATTGAGCTAGCTGGCTGTATTCTGTAGCTCTGTGGGAATGGGAGACAAAGCCACACTAATCATGCTACCATAATTGATACTGAGACTACTTCTTGTTCCACTAGTCATGCCACGGGCATTGCTGAAACCATAACAATAGAATTATTCACAACTCCTCTTGAGTCTCACAATTACGCTGGTTCAATGCATGCTGAATATGCCAACTAATTAGATGAGAATAATAAAGATCATGGATTCAGTTCTGAGACTTAAACTCTAATCATCTGTTTGGGGAGCCAGTGGGGATTCTCAGTTGGCCTTATTGCACAGTAATTAAAGCTTCTTCTCTTCTTTGCTGACTCAAATTTACCAATCCATTTTACAAAATATATTTTCATGTAATGTCACATCTAACATGTACCACTACCTAGTACATGTAATGGAGTCTTGCCACTCTCCTTACTTCCTTACACCTCCTTACGCTCTAAAGTCGATTTGAGAGGTGGGGCTATGGCGTACAATAATGGAAAGACGTGATTAGACGCGAATTCAATGGAACGATGTGAAATGACACGCCAGTGCCAGATGACAATGTTTGAACTTAAGCTAAAAATTTGTGTCTCCTGAGGCATTATGAATGTACAAGAGTAAAAACAAAGAGAGATTAGAAGAGGAAATAAAAGAAATAAGGATAGAAAGTTCAGCTTGCAGCTAATGTACAGCTGTTGCAGTGGCTGTTGTAGGTGACAACGAAGAAGAAATGCAAGCAAAATGACCAGCTGTGAGCAGCTGCTGTCAGACTCTCTGAGTCCGCGCTGGAAACACAGAGAGTCCACTGGACCTTTGACAGTCAGTGGAAGCACATTCATGGCCCTGTGTAAAAGTTTCTGTCTGGTACCTGTGTTGTAGCTGAATTAGCAGCTCCACAAGAGGCTCTCTGGTGTGTGTGTGTGTGTGTGTGTCTGTGGGGGAGTGTCAGCACGTAGCCATTGCCCTGCTGTTTATCATGTTAACGTTTACCATCGTCAGCCCTGAATATCCTGTTAAGCTCAGAATATAGCAGTTAGTTATCCGCAGGCCCATGTGTTGTGTTTACTGCCACAAGGAATAAATCTTTGGGTTATTTGCATAACCACAGTTCTCAGAGTAGCACGATGTCGCCTTTTTCTTGTCTCTTATCAGACTTGCTAACGCTACCAGCAGCTCTGTGTCAGAGGCACAAACTGAGGCTAGAGTTAGCCAGTGTTCTGATATTTATACTTGGCCCGCAGCTGATGTGAAATATACCTTGGAGTCTTGCCTGTTATGTCAGAATTCGGCTGAACTGATTTTTCAAATCCAAACAGACAGAAATAAGCTAATTTTGTATATTAGAAATATAAATAAATGTAAATATCACCTCAAAAATGACACACAAGGCTTTTCAACTATTTGAAATCAGCTCTTTATTTTTTTGTTCCCTTTTTTTTGTTCAACAACTTTTATTTTGTGTGTTAGAAATGGTAAAATGTGAAAGCTGTTTGATACTGTGGAGCAGACAGATTGTTTTTGGTTGCCAGTTTTTAGATAAATTTGGTCAAATCTCAAAATTAGAAATTTGTGATACAGTAATTATTGAGGGCATTCTCCTATTTCATCATCAGATACTGGACACTCTCATTTTCTCAAATCCATTCACCAGTTAAAATCTAGCCTATCTTGGGGATGTAAACACTGCTACTGAGGTCATCTTGTACAATAATTTGCACCAGATTGGCTGTGCACAACTTTTGTAAGATATCATAACACAATATTAATTACTGTCAATATTAGGTAGATCCTCTGTATTTTAGACAGAACAAACAGTCATTGGCAACTTCTGTGTCGTGGTATTGGGTTGGGTAATTCAGAACCTCTTCTTGTATTTAACAAAAGCTTACAAAGATGGCAGCCATGGGTTCTATTTTGTGGACCATGTACAAAACACGATAATGCCAACTTCAGTGTGCTAATGAATGGATATGTGCCAGTGTAACAGTCATCAGTGTGAAAATTTCCTTTGATGCCTCATCGAGCAGAAAACTCTTAAACAAAATGTTTGAAGTGTCTGCCTGTGTAATAATGATTTCTAATTCTCTTGAACTAATGCAAAATTTGCTGGTAATATTTTTTTGAAATAAAAATAAATTGTGCCCGGAGGGTCAGGCCAAGATTCAAAAGGAGATCACCCAAGAGCAGCAAATGATTTAATAAGCCACCAGCTCCACTAGGGCATGGAGAGGAGCAGAATGGAGAATTTCAAAGTATGTCTAATTAACATCAGTTTATTACTATGTCAATCTTTTCAGCAGGAGCGTGAATGAGGGAGGGTTTAGAAATGTAGAACTGCTTTGCTTAAATATATGGAATAACATTTAACTCCTTAGGTTAATATGGAAGTCTTAACCCAACCTTTACTCAGAGAAAAAATCCTTTTTTCTATCTTGTCACAGGCAGACAAAATATGAATCTCAATCTCTCAAGCTTCTTTAGCTTTGTTAGAATAATCATTAAAAATAGAAAACAACTTCCAAGATTTTCCCATCACCATTATTCCTTAAGGAACGAGTAAATGAATATTTAATATCACTTGCATCTATATGATTGCATAGTAATTATTAGAACCCAAATGCTTGACAAGCTTGGTGTAATATGATTTGTAATATGTTAAATTTGCAGGGGAGACAATGTTGAATCCCTCAGACACCATGTTTTAATCTTATGTTGGTTTCTCATTAACACAACTGTGTCTACAGAGACAAGAAATGTCCTTAACAGAAGGGACCAAATCTTAAAGAATCACAAGTAAAAGCATTGAGCAACAGGAGCAGTTAACAGGTCTCTTCTAAAATAGCCGTGGAGAGCATAATGGTTTATTTTCTACTTTACTGCAGCATGATCTTATTTATGTTTTGTTCAATTCAATAAGCAGATAGTCAATTGACTTTTTTGACCATTCTTTTAATTATTTTAATAACCAAATTGCAAAAAACAAATACTAAACACACTATTCAATTATACAATAACCAAATGTGAGTTTTGGATGCAGTACACGAGTTGATGATCCATCAGCATGACAAGACTTATCAGCAGATGTTTCCTTAGAAATCCTGTGTTATGTCTACGGCCTCTTTTTGGTCAATATATGCCAAAATAGTAATTTGGTCAGTACATGCCAAAATGCTTCCACAAAAGGCTCATTTTAATTTTAGTATATTTTTCCTGTAGTCTCCTCCTGGATTATCTCTCTGATTAAGTGACTCTTTTATCTTGAGGTGTGGTGGCAGAACAGCTATGGTGGTGTAAAGGAGAGGGCTCTTGCATCAGCTTGTGGTCTGGACATTAAGTCATTTGTAGAGTCAGTCACATGTTTCATAACATACTTGAGTAGTTTAAGAAATTCATCCATGAAATCATAATCGAAATCACATTGAGATGCAAGAAGCTACATTTAGAGTTTAACTGAGTTCAACAACAGCAGCAGTGTGGAAACTTCAACAGACGTGAAAAAATTTGGTCCTCCTGCTACCTGCCAGTGTTGGACTCATTACTCAGTCAAGCAGTAATACATTAACCATCATTCATTTTCCATTTCAAAAGAAATTGCTTTACTTATTACTCACTGAGAGCAAATCTGTTACACAATTTGTCATATTAACTTTTCGTTACTTGTCTATAATTGCATTAATGTTTATCCCCAAATTTTTTACCTCTGTGGTTTTTGTGAATTTGTGACGATAACTATCCATGTAATATCCACCCTTTTTCCATAAAATTGTGGTAATTTTATGTCATTTGTCATCTGTTAGCCTTTCAGTATAAGTGGATAATGACTGATTGCAGAAGACAACTGTATAATTTAGCTATTTGATAACAAAGTTAAAAACTTATGTTTTGATTGGTATTTGGTTCAACCACTTATTAACTGTTACTGCCTATCAGGGATGTACATCTCCACCACTGAGGCTGATGTGATACACATCTCGATGCATTGCCAATGATCTGATAAAAATACATATGAAGCAACTACCAATGCGATACGATTCGATTCACCCCTATTGTAATACAGTGCAATTCGACACGATATGATTCAACACAATATGATTCAACGCGATACAATGCGATTCAACGCAGTGTGACAGAATGATGCTGTGCAGTTCAATATGGTACAGAGAGTTTGATTTTATTTCTTAAGCATACAGCAAATCATAAATTGGTTAAAAAAAGTGCCATTTTTACTTAACATATTTGTTTATCTAGTACTGCAACTCAGTAAGACTCTCTGCTTCCAGTTAATAATGCAGTAGACTTTTATAACACCTCACACAATTAAACAGTTAAATAATTTAAGGATGCTCAGGATTAACAATGAAGCATAGTGCAATGTGCTGTAATTACTTCCAGCAGACGGATGTGATTAACACTCTTCCAGCAGGTAGGCTAACTGCTTAAAAATGTAAAAAAAAAAAAAGGTAAACTATTATTGGCAGTCACAGGCTGCTGTAAACACCAGTCTCCCTGTCATAACACCTCACACACTAAATTTAACTAAGTATGTCCTACTTAAGGTTTTTCTTCAGGAATATTAGTTGATCTACGTGATCAGGATAAAGAAAACTGCGCTGTGCTGTAACTATGTCACCAGCTGTGCTAAGTTTTTCAGAGGGTACAATTGTTACTGGGATGGACATGTAACTCTTTGCCAATGCTGAAAGCAGTGGAAGATCCACTTGTTTTTCCCACCACTGCAACACACAAGGCACTAGCTACAGTATACCGAGTATATTCTTACCCCTCCATCCATCTTCGCCATCTCTACTGTTGTCCTCTTGAATATCATGTCCTTGGTGTTGTTGTCATCCAGGAAAGCCAGGTCTCGGATCAAGTGCCGAGGCATAGTGGAGGAAGCCTTGGAGATATGTGTCGCTACCATCAAAGTCCTGTCTGAATTGCTCCTTGATCTGGGAAATTACCAGTATATCACTCTAATCTGGCTGGAAATGCCTCTGCAGTTTGGCCTGGATTGGGGAGATCATTGAGATGGTGAGTTTTTTTCCCCTCACTGAGGAGTGTGGTTGTCACTTTCAGAGGGGACATTAATTTGATGACCTATTGGTTCAGTGTCATGTCTTTGTCTGTCAGGCTGGCCGTGCTTTCTCTCCTCTTTATCTTCCTTGACAGCAGGGTGCTCAACACGGCAGGCTTCTGCTCCCCAAAACGCTCCAACATGTCAAGGGAACTGTTCCATCTTGTGGAAACATCATGGACTAGCTGCATGTCACGTAGAACTTCAGTTGCTTTTGGGCTTCTGTGAAAAAACTTACCACCTTCCTCACTTTCTCCAGAAACTCCGACACCCTGTCCACTTTCAGGGATTTTTGCGAGGCCAGATTTAGTGCGTGTGCGATGCATCGCGCATGTGGGTCCATCTGTGCACCAACTTCAGCCAGTATCATGTTTTTTGTGTTACGACGTTCCACTCGCAGAAAACGTCCTGTATTTCTAAATAATAAAGGCATAGGTCCTCTGCTAATAATGATATATAAATAAATCAGATTTAACCAATGCAAAGATGTTAGAAGTGAGGCAACTTGAGTTCATCCAAATTGTATCCGGTGCACACTTTTAATCGGGGCAATCACATTGTGAACTTTTATGCTGGTGCACTGCTGCAGATAATTGAATCTTACCATCCCTGCTGCCTAAGTTTCACATAAAATTGTTCATAATTGAAATAGCAATTCATTGAATTTCTTGACTGGGAAATGTACAATATGTGTAACAAACAACAGTGTGAGTGAGTCATTGGCTCTCTCAGTACATGTTCTAGTTCCACCTACTGTAAGTTGATTTGGTGTCATACCTCAGGACGCCTGTAGTGAGAGCAAAGACCTTAAATCACCCACGACCCATTATTCAAAACTAATACAGTTGTATTAAAATAATCCAGATGAATGATTTAATGTTGCACTTTTGAATTGTAAAGTGGTATACATTATTATGATGACACATTTGTTTGTTTCTTTTAACCCCCCCCCTCCTCCCCTGCCATCACATATTTACTGCTTGAAAGTCCCCTGGCACCCTTTCCTCAGAGTACACTCATGTTTACAGTGAAGGGCCCCCCTGTCAATTTACATAAATATATCCCTGCACCAATGGGGAGGCAGGAACAAAGTGGCTGCATCCGTAAGGTAGCAGACTTAATCCCCGACAGAAAAGGCAACATCCCTGTGTGCTTCTGCATCTATGCCTTCATGTTAAATTCATGGTGCAGCAATGTGCACTGGTCAATACACACTGATATAGTATAGTTACAATCGTTCTCAGTGGGTGTGCAACTCTCCAGAACATGGTCATGATTTAACAGGAGGGCTCATTTAAAACCACACATCCAGGAAACCCCAAGACAGCACTACTCGAGACAGGTAGGGTATTTAATTCAGGTGGATATCAAGATTAAACAAGACGCATACACATCCATGCACATGCAGAAACACAATAAGTAATCCCATAGAGAAACTGTAGATGTAGTGTGTTGATGTTATGGTTGGCATATGGATAGTTATGTGTTTGCTCTGACCAAATATAAAAAACTATTTTACTTACAGTTAGTCAGACTGTCATTTTGTAAGGAATTTATACGAGATCTCACCAGGAAATCTGGTGTAAGTTTGTGCCAGTGTGTTTTAATTATGAGCAAGGAACTGTCACAAGCTGTTCAGAACTGTTACTCATTACATTTTCTGAACAGGAATTCTTGATCTTTCAATCACTTTAAATAATACACATTAATCCTGGCGTGAGCTTTCAATTTTGTCCAATACCCACAATGTTACAGAAAAAAATGTTAAAATCCAAAGAACGCTTGTAAATTTAAGAAAAATTGGCTGAATAATTTTCAGCGTTTTAATGGAATTAAATGTTTTTTACATTAATATTAAACTGAACTCATTTTTGCATTGTACATTAATTCCCACTGAGCATCTTAAATCTCTTACCTCCTGCATCTGGATGTTTTATGCTTCCAAAGTTTTCCGAGGCTCCTGCCATCTCATCTCCACTCACATTTTAGCCACATGCACACACATGCACATACACTCTTTGGGTCATTGCTGGTTCTGCTCTATTCCTCATCTACCCTACCTACTCGTAGAGAGACATTTTCATTGGAGAAAGAACTGCAGACCCTGGATCTGTACATATGGACAGGATGCTTCTGCTTCTGTTTGTGGAATCTGTAGCAGGTTGATTTCACTTTGCCCCACTACATGTTGTATGAGATGTTCTTCTGACATCTCATCATTTTTATTCACATCTATCTTAACATTACCAAAAGAGTTATAATATCAAATGAAACATATGGAGAAAATAATTTGAGACACTTGCAGTTTAATATTTTAGACAGAATAAAATACTGTAAGAAAACATCTACAAGGAGAAATATGCCTGTTAACGTTATAAGTGCACTGGCAGATTCCAAGAAGAAATCCATAGATCAGATTGTGAGACAGCTGCAACGATACTGCCATAAAAAGCTACGCAAATCATATTCATTGAATTACACAAATTACAGATGTAGTTGAAAACCTCTGAAAACGTGATGATGAATCCCTTTTTTTTTAACTTCTGGCTGATAATTCATCTGACTACACTGGCAAAGTATTGGGCTTGTAAAAAATGCATGAATTACTAATTAATGAGGCATTCTCGCGACATTTACATATTCATAAAGGTGTGTAATTCACATATGCATGAGAGAGCTGAGTGATCGCTTTGAGAGAATAACGCATACTCCAAGAGACAAACCTTTATTTTCGTAAATTCTTCAAAAAACTGGGGGAGCAGGGATGCTTTTAAAAAAACATTACGCATTTATTCTTCCCCACAGAAATGCAGTCAAATGCTTTGGGAGACAAATGCACTGAGGAGATGCAATGATGTGAAACAGTATGCAAAATTACATTTTCTGAATTATTGTCCCGTGTGGATTTTCAAAAGTTCATTTAGCAACCCAGTGTTCCTAACAACTGCTCAGAAAATCTGATTGATTTACACAGAGAGTCATATGTTTTCAGCATCATCACAGTGGAGCAAGAAAATATGCAGCACATCTGACACATTATCATCCATAATATATTTTTTTTTCTTTTTGCCTTCTTTTTAATAAGTCTGATTCAATAATATTACAGAGGTCACATTTTATTTCAAGTCACAATAAATAGTTCATGGCCCAGACATTACATTTAATGTAAAAATTCTCTTAAACTGTTAAATTCTCTTAAACACACAGTCCTCTCCTGTTACTTCTCTTTTGTTTTACATGGTTATCTGAAAACTTTCTGATGCTTAGAATAATAATAATAATAATAATTAATAACAATATAATAAAATTATTTACTTTTCAGTATAGCTAAAATCAACCAATAGCAGTGCCATGATGTCAGCCTTTTGGAGACAAACCATTCAGATGAAGCAGGTCCAAGATGGTTTGGCTGGAGTCGAGGTCTGTCCCGTTTCTGAAAGCGCCTCTGCATTGTTTCAATCTTCTCACAAGGGCTTTGTGAAAGCTGTCCCAAATATGGGTCAAAAAAGCACAAATAACATTCAGATGGTTTCTAGGCTTTCCTCACAGCTATGCACCAAAGAATGACAAGTTCAACAAAACCATGTCGAGTTTTTCACCCTGTGCCATTGTCTTTCCACATTAACTCCAAGCTGGGCCTTTTCAGCCAGGCCAGGGTTGTGTCAGGCCCATTCGGACACAGCCCAGCTCTAAGCAGCAGGCTTGGCCTATTCAAAATACCATGCAGAGTCTGATTCACTCCTTTATTCCATTACAAAAAATGGCTCTTGGATGCATTGTACAAAACATCTAATGGGAAAGAACACAAAGTAACAAGTGAGAATGGACCATGTGGCCAAGTGGACACATGAATTAGGAAATAAGTGAGTGAAAGTGAAATCCTCTGTGCTCCAGGGTATTGTTTTAGCCAAGAACAGGAAGAAAGAAAGAAAGAAAGCTATATTCCCAACAACAACAACAACAACTAGACAATAAATAAAACAAAGACTTCTGATTATAACTTAAGAAACAAAATGTGGACAAGACAACAATTTTAAATAACCAAGAAACCATAGAATAACTCGTCAGCAATGGAAAGGGGTCTGAAATCCATCCATCCATCCATTTTCTGCCGCTTATCCGGGGCCATGTCGCAGTGGCATCAGACTGAGTAAGGAAACCCAGACATCCTTCGTCCCAGCAACGCCCTCCAGCTCCTCCTAGGGGATCCCAAGGCATTCCCAGGCCGGGGCAGACCCAGCGTGTTCTGGGTCAGCCCAGGGTCTCTAAAGAGTTGGACATACCTGGAACACCTCCAGAGAGAGGTGTCGAGGACGCATCCTGACCAGGTGCCCAAACCACCTCAGCTGGCTCCTTTCAATGCGAAGGATCAGCGGCTCTACTCCGAGCTCCCCCGGGTCTGAAATGTCTTTCAAAAACCAGGGTTAAACAAAAATAACAAGGAATTTAAAAAAAAGAGGATTGAAGAGGAATAAAAAAAGAAATCATAGATTGAAAAATTAGTTCATCTAAATATAGAACAAAAGAGAGGTGAAGTTCACTGAAGACGTAGTAAAGCTCACAACAAGGATGGCATTTCTGGATGCTTAAGTTTGAGGTTAACCTTGCAGGACTTTTGGAAGGCACTTCTGAGCATCAGGTGCAGGGTTTTGGCAGCTGCACAGGGAACCTGGTGGGTCAGCCCTTCTCAGGGAGCTGCTTCTCCACACTAATCTATTTTAAACCATCTGTGAAATTAGCAAGATTTCCTAAGTCCTTCACCTCCAAGGATTAAAACATTGCTAAGGGTCTGGGCTGTTCTTACATACTGTTCTTGTATACATGTTTGATGACTCTTGAGATCGATCCCATCTTCTTTCCTTTAACCTGAGCTGAAAGTTACATTGATATAAAGAGTATAAAAATCAGGTCAAGGGGTGTATCTACGAACATGGAAACACATATGGATGAAAAATTGTATTAAGATAATTTTTACCTGAAGCCTAAAAAGCAGAACAAACTCTTACATAGGCAGGTGTTACACATTCCTACATCCAGTAACATTGGGGAGACTAAGTTTCAGCTGTTTTTAAGAGCCATACCAGGGCACTGCAGTACCTCTGCCAAAGCCAGTACAATGAAGTCATGAGTCAACTCTAATGAGAAAATCAGATAAATAGCAGCTGTTCTTGGGGAAATGGAGCTGTCTGACAGATTCACTGGGTGCAACGGCTGTAGCATTGAGCAGATCCAAATGAGTAAAATATTGTTCCAGGCGCCCCTCACTGCTCTCCTTCCCTCCGGTGTTTAGTCATCAGAGTTGTGAAATAGCAGTCCTGCCGCTACACGACAGCATTGCTGTATTAATTATTATCCGCTGTTCAAACATACACATCTTTGTACAACAGTGACAGTTCATTCAACCAGGCCACTTACAAACAGCAGCAGCACTCCCCATAGCTCACTAGGCCCCCGATTACTCCACCCAACCTCTTACTTGGCACACACAAAAATCTATGGGTACAATGTAAAGCAAAAAACAGCTCAAAGAAATTAAAGAAAAAATGTCCCACACTCACGATTAAAATATCACCTGCTCAGCAGTGTTTTAATGTTGCGCACTCACTCGCACAATAATGCTAAGACAAATACACAAAGCACAGAGCTTTTCTCTATGCCATTAGTTGTCATGCAGGCTTGGAAAATTACTGTAAGATTTATTGTGCAGAGGTATATGCCTACTTTTCCATCTACTGCTGGAGGGAGCTTACACAGACATCTATTACAGTCACTTCAGTTAAACTGTAGCTTTCATTTGCCCTGTGGAAAGCAGCATACAGTACAATGGTGATGGACAAAGTGATTGACGAGGACAACAAATGGAATTGTTCGTCCGAATGGTTAAAAAGACTTAAGTTCCAGAGACTCTTATGTTTTTCTTTTATTGATTTTCTTTTCTGTAGATAAGTACAGCTAACACAGAGCTAGAACAGTAAATCAGCAATGTGTGTATTGACTTGTAAAAACACAAAATTTATTTGAAATGTTTTACCCATTGCATCAAGAAAGACATTTAAAATGCATGCAGGGTGTAGAACTCATACTAATTATGATGATAATGAGCAAGAGATGGCAGCAATCCAGAGAAGAATGATGGACATAGTCTGGGCTTACAACTCTCAAGATGACCTCTGGCACACGCATACAAACCCACACACCTGATTCACTGAGCACACACACACACACACACACACACACACACACCCACACACACACTGTCCTTACCTCTTAATTTCTGCCTTCAGTAGGTCAGGGATCCTTAGGGCGTGCGCATGTGCAGATCAGATGTTGAGTAAATACGCTCTTTAGGTTGAATCTGCCAAACTGCCGTTGGCTCTGATGGCAATATCTATATTTCCAGATATAAATTTAAATTGCTTAAAAACTTTGATGCTGTGCCACCTCAGGTTGGCTTGTTCTATTTTTAAAAATTCTGTGTGTATTTCATACTCTATGTGTCAATGTCAACATGTCAACGTTTAGTTTTCTTCTCATATCGTTTGAGACTTGACAACTGTACACACAACATAGTAGGCATGACATGTACCATGACAAAACAGAAAAACTGAACAATGACTACATTTTTGTTAGAGATGGGCATCCTGACATGGCGTCTAGTAGCTAATGTTAGCAGGTTAACTAGCCAAACACAACAATCAGTAAAAGATATATAATTGACTGTATACAAAACAGTAGTAGGGTGTGGGAACACCTATAGTTTATCATCAGCAGGCGCATGCACATCCATACATTTTTTTGCACATGCTCTGTAACAATAATCTGCCAAAAGAACAAACAAATACCTGCATACTGCTGGAGCATGATGACATCTATAGTTTCCCAATCAGCATCTGCAGTCTATGTTTGCAGGGGTTGTCTTTTTCTTTTCACCTTTAAAGAAAGTTTCAAGCTCCTACACTCGTCCTACACATTGGCTCCCTCTGCGCTACCTGCCTGCTCTGCTTGTTTTCTTTGTCACAGTTAGCAGTACCGCTGCTGCCAGCCAGATGAGCTGTTACTCGGCTGCGCAGGTAGCTAGCTGGCGTGGCTAGCCACTAGCTACACTTAGGCTACGCTCGGACCAATATTTGCACCGTTTACCTCGCAGTTGTTGAGACTGAGGAGAAATAAATACTTGCTTTCCAGACTTTTTTTTTATATATATATATATATATAAAATGAATTTTCATTTGTAATATAATAAATATATATAACAGTTAAATTATCATAATGTAACTGTAACCTTTAAAACAAAGTCACCAATATTTCTTAAAGTCTTCAGTTATTACAAAAAATGAAACACTTTTGTTCATAACATGTTTCCTAAGCTTTATTTTCTCTGTCCTTAATGTGAAGTTAATGGCAGTTAATTTAAAATCAATGTGCATTAATTAATTAATACCAGGAAAAAGCCAAATGTGTAGGCAAGCATAACAAAGGCATAAAATATTCTGAGATAGTTTTAAGAATGTCACATTGTGACTTTATTGTGCAGTACCATCTCTATACTAGCACATTATGTGATGAATTCATATTCCAAAGGGGACTAAAATGAGTGGAGAGTTTTCATTCCATACCTGCCAAGGCATTCATACACACACCATTCAGATGTCTTACACAGCCAACTAATACAGAACAATAATAATAGCAATACCTTTTATATAAAAAAAGAATTACTCAAATCTTAAAACAAAATGTCTCTTTAATTTGTAAGTGTCAACAGCAGTACAAAAGATGGAGTGATGTGAGAAGCTTTCTGTAACACAATTTCTGTCTCTTTTACAGAAAAGGAGGAAATTCTTGAGGTAAATGAGCTTAAACAGGCAGTTATTCAGCCCCCTGTTGCATTGTTACAATGGACTGAGATATACAGAAAATGGTGTTACATTATAATATGCCTGAATTGATCCTGTGGGGATAATTTAATCATACACAGTATACACATCTCCATGATGCCTAGATGCACCCAAATGTGTCACTCATTGGTTTGTTTTTACTTGATATAGTGTATTAATACTACCAAAGCCGAGGAGATTGCTCTCCACACACACCACTGTAAAATTATTCACCTTAAGTTTACCTCACGTCAATACTGCACATGGAAACCAAAGACTTGCTGGTGTACACTTTGAAGCCAAGCAAAACAAAACAAACATAAAAAAAAAAAAAATTAGTAACATTTTCTTTTTTTCTTTTTAGCAATAATACCCCTAGCAAATAATTGATCTTTTGTACTGTATAAAGAATGTGAACACAAATGTGATGGCAACATTTTTTTTAAGTTGAATTAAAAACTTTACATTGGACTGTACAAGATATTATGATAAACTATTTACATATTCAGACATAAACTTTTTTTTAAAAGCAGCAACAGACACTATGTATTTCATTTTCTCTAATAACACCCAAACAATACTTGCCATTGGCCTAGGTACCTGCCAGGAAAAAAAAAAAGAGTTCTACGCAGAAAATTGTATCAGACTGCCAGCAATTTCAAAAAAACAGCTTCAGTGATAGAAGAGCCACACACAGTGTTGCTTGAGAGACAACTCTAAAAAGCAAAGTACCAAAGACAACTATAAATGTTGCCCCGAACAACAAATTTTACACTTCTGAACAGCAGCTAGCATGTCAGTCCAGCATGTCAGTGAATTGTGCTGATTAAATTAACACAGAGAACATTCCCACCATATACATCACAAAATTCAGACAGAAAAAAAAAAAAAATCAAATTACAGTAAGTAATGTTGAAACAGCATACAAGCTTTTGTCTTCAGTTGTTCATTCAAACCATTTGCATGTCTAACAAGTGGATTAAGAGAAAACAATTGTGAGGGCTACATTTGCAGATGGCTGGATAGTCATGAACATGTTCATTAAAAATCAGCAACATACAAAAAAAAATGGCAAGGATAGAATAGACTAAGAATAATGCACAGTGTTTGTGCATTTTGCCACATTAAAACAAATAAATATATGCACGTTCCCACCTTTCAAGAGTATAAAAACATCACGTGTTTAAAACAATCATTCTTAATAACACATTTGTTTATTATGATAATGTAAATGCAAGCCAAATGCATGCACATTTTTCAGGATGATATCAGCTCTTCATAAGAAATTTGCCACATACTATGAGCGCTGTATTAAACGCAAAACACGAGTGAGGATATACAGCATACCACCTAGATTGTATCATGATTGGAAACAAATTATTGAGTAGTTCTTTTACATCAAGTGCTTGTTGTTTAAATGAGTACCTTGCTTGTAATGACTCCTTTTATATTAACAAGTCTAATAAGTGTAGCTTTCATTTTGATTGGTTCTTTGAATAGTCCAGGGAGGATTATCAAAACATAAGCAAATGAGGTGCTTCTCTCTTTCTCAGGTCCAATACTGCTTTCTTCCAATAAGCAGAAAAATTCAGCATCTACATGAGGTACAGTGACTTGTCAGGTTTTAAAAACATGAAACCACGTACAAAAATAAAACATAAAAGAAAATAAAATAGAACAGCCAAATACATAACTTATACTTCACTAAATACTTGTGAACAAAAATATATTTCCTATGTTATATTTACAATAAAATCTAAATGAGATGGTGAATTCACTGAAAAACATTTTTTAGCTCCAATTCATCAAACATGTTTTTTTTTTTTCTATTTCTCTGATTGTCCATTTGTTGTTTTTTTTTTTTTACTGACAATTTTAGAGCCAGCAGTGGCTAATAATAAATACAATATGTTGATACTCTACAGTTTCAAAAACAATATGCAATGCACTGAAGTCTGAAGTCTGGTGTTTCACGGCTAACCAAGCCTGCTGTTGAATTTTCTGCTCACTTTCTTGTGCCGAGTCTCTCCCCTAGGCAGCCCTGAAGCTTAAACAAAGTGTTCATTCATCACATGTGTCTTTGCATAAATAAACAAAATAAGTAGACAAAAAAAATGACTAAAATCTGGCAACTGTGAGAGCAAACCCACTTGAGTCCAACTGGAGAATTTTGTTAATTCATGGTGTTTTTCCTCAAACAGCTTCACATTAATCAGAATTGATAAAAATACAATTTATATCCAGTGCTTATAACACTTATGAAACATTGTCTCCTCGTGAGTTCTTGTTTGTCATTTTTTTCTTTCTTTTTTTGTCTTTTTTTTGTCTTTTTTTTTTTTCGCTGTATAAGCACAGTCAAGTTTCAGTTCCGTGAAGTCCTTTTTAAAGTACCAGCCCACTAAATCTGTGTGGCATGGTCATGAAAATATTTACAATCACATACAAATCAATCTAACCACCAGCAAACAGGAGCAAAAACAGGTTGACTTTGAGGGAAATCCACTTGGGTTGTTTGTAGGAGAGCATCCTTGAAATAATTTGTACCTCAAAATGAGAACAATGTAGAAAAGATGTGATGAAAAGAAAAAAAAGGAATTATTAATGCGGTTAAAAAAACCTAAAAGACTTAATATAAATGCTTCCAAAAGTAGAAACAATGCAAGCCTGCGATAAATGGGTACTGACAATAAGAGTACACGAGTTAAGAGTACTAAAGAGATATAAAGAGCCATCTGTACCAATTAGTTAGGAGAAAATGCAGTGACCAGCAGTGGGGATCTTGACCAGTTAAAGCCAGTGACCAGCCATTTAGATCCTTCAAAAAGCTCTGCGCGTTTTCTGAAATGGACAGGTTCAAGGGCAAGGGAGGGGAATAGCTGGACTCATGCATTAATAATGCTGTATTTCAGATGATACCCAGTCGTCAGTCATTTTAATAATCCCCCACAGCTTGATGTACTTGTTCCATCTGCTCGCCAGTGCCTGGTGATTGGGCCTGGGTGGGAGCCCTGTTGAGGCCTTACTTCCAGCACTTTGATGGAGAGCACAATGAGGGACACACACCCCATTTTTATTGTTTCTCACCCTTCCCTGGTGTTTTCTCCTTCTCTGAGCCAGATGGCGCCCCCTGGGTGCTGAGGTTGCTACGGGCAGGGGTCAGAGCAGGGCATGGCAGGGAGGGGAGCCACTTAGACCTTCTGCCCTGTAAAGAGGATCTGAGTCTCAAAATCAAGGCCTTGCCCATGTGAGGAGCTTTATCTATCTGCAGTCTCAAGAAGGTCAACACTTGTCATCTTTTTAGCTGAAAATAGGATAAAGAATTTGTGCCCCTTGTGTCGGAGTCATTGCACGCGTGTGTCTTTTTAAATGTAAGAGATAAGTGTGTTCCAAAAAGCTGATAAGATTGTTAAAAAGAACAAAATAAGGCTCAAAGGTGACATAATGAGAATTTGCATAAGTGCACTATTGCAAAAATCAGTGTTTTAAGTTGCCTTTGTCATGTGTACATGACAGGGTAGTTTAAGAAACAAACATATGATTTTAGCCTTTTTCTGTTTAGAAATATACTCATAAACTGCCACTCCTCTTAAGACTACTGCAGTAATCAACTCATTGCATCAACCCAATGACCGTGCTCTACTTTAAGACTTCTTAGTGTCACTTTAAGATTTACAATGTCTAAAAAGAATTAAGATTGGAAAAAATGACGTTCTAAGACCTAAGACTTTAAACTTCCCTTCCAAATGGGGCTAAAGCGTTTAACAGAATGTACTGTTGCTACACATTGTACAACATCAATTTGAGATTATAATGCCCCCAAAGCTGCCTTTTGCTGCTGTTCCAATCCCACAGATTGGAGGCCTTTGGCCCTTCAGCGTTCTGGCCTGATTACAATCACTCAGATTAAGAACTTGGTGAGTCAAACTGGGTTGTAGAACTGGAAATGAGTGAAGGATGCCACAGCACTGGGCAGTCCAATGTGGGCCGGGATAAGGAAATGAAAGGGCTGGCCAGTTTCATCGATGATCACTGCATTGGGCTCCCCAGAGAACAGCTAGCATTACAAGCTACCACCCAAAGATGTCACATAACCTCCTGAAGAGCCTGCTGCCTACAAGTTCCTGAGTTTTATTTGTTTATTTTGTTAGGGTAAATTAGAGAAAGACTGGATAATGAAGCTGCATTAAGAGATCAAGAGATTGTCTAAGACTCACAAAGCCTCTCCCAAAACACTTAACAGAATTTAGAAACAACTTGAAATGTTTGGCACTTCTGCACTAAATTATGCAGTTTGTGTAATAACAATAACAAAAACCCCACAAATAATAATAATAATAATAATTATAATAATAATAATAATAATGATAATGTGTTACTTTGCCTCTGCAATACGTTGGAATCACTCCATGTGAATTTTGAGATATTTTGTACTGGTAATATTTTACTCTTGATTAAAAACATTCACAAGCTGTTGGCTGGCACACTATACCTGAGTGAGAATATTATTCCCATCTTGAACAGTTATGTAATATATCAAAATCATCTAATTGAAGAGAAAAACACGGTAAATGACTGTAAGAATTATAGGTTCATATCAAATGCTCAATTTCAAGTTCCATCTTTTGTTCTAGGCAATAACCATATTGTTTAAATGTCCATGATCACAATGAAAAAATAAACAATGAGATTAAAAAAAATCATAATTACCACAACCAAACTGCTTCACACACTTGAAGAAACACTTAAGACCAAATAGCTTTTGATTCTGATGAAGCCACATCTGCATGCTGGCTCATAAATGATATATCATCATTTCTTTTTTTTCTTTTTTTTTCTTTTTTTTTTTTAAACCTTTGTGGTGTAGTTTTGTTCTCTTTTGCTCTTTCCCTCCCTCAGATCAGACCAGCCCCCGGGCGTCCTCCTGAATGACTGTTGTGTCTGCGTTGGCCTCTTCGATTAAAGAGGCCTCAGTTGGCGCTGACTGGCTCTTGTGTCTCATTTTCACTACTATAGTCTGATTTCGGCTCATCCTCAAAATCCTCGTACATGTCCATCTCATCCTCGCCATTGACGGGCTCACTGTTGTTTGCTATGGTATTGGGCTCCAGCTTCATGTTGTAGGTGCTCTGAATGACAGGAATGGATGGCTCGGGACTCGCTGAGGCACTTGAGCACTCTGATGTCATCTGAGGTGAGGGTGTAGTAGTCGCCATGGTGATGGCCCCGGGATAGACCATGCTGGCGCTGGTGGTGATGGGAATCTGTGGTGGCTGCCTGGATGTAGGAGAAAGAAATGATATTGAGATGAATCACATTTCTCTCTTTCTTGTAATCCAGTACCAATTTGACCTTCAAAAAAGATCAGAACAAATGGAACGAATGCTGAAAGAGAGTGCTGCATAGAACAGTTTTAATATATATATATTTTTTGCTGAAGCATTTTAAATGAGACTGTTGGATTAGGGGTTTCCCGCAGCAGTCCTCTTTAAGCCAGCAGCTCTGTGAAAATGATTTGGGAAAAGAGAGGTTCTCCTGACAGCTCCTGTTTTTAGCTGTTCAGAAATGCTACCCGGTTTATTAGTGACATAAAACCAATACGTGGTTAGTGCTGCTCTTGTCTGCTGTTGCGCTTGATGATTGATACTCCAGCCACTGAAGCTTATGACTGACATGGGAACACCTGGAGAAGGGTTCTCCTGCTAACCACACACAGTAAATTAAAGTGTTAAGCTTCAGCTTGCCGCCCTCCAGGCTTCTGTAAGTCTATACTTAGAGCTTATATCCTGTAATAATGTCTGCACTTCATGCTCCATTTGTAGACTGCTATTGTCTAAAATGATTAAATCACAGCAATTGAAAAACACTTGATTTTGACGTACGTGTCTTAAAACCAATACAGTGAGGTTAACTCGGCACTCGCTTATGAGAAATAGTATTACATTATTGCAAAAACTTTGAGAACAAGCTCTAAGGGAAAAAAGCTACAGTCCAGTTTAGTATGTTGCAAGCTTGTCTGTGTTAGTGTGGTTAGTTTGCAGGTTTTTCCACTGCTTGCTTACCCCACAGTGAAGAACTGCCTCATCTCTTGTCGCCGTGAGCGCATCATTTGCTTGTATTCTCCTATGCGAAGTTTTTTTCCGTCAATAATGCAGGTCCTCTTGGGCCGTGGCTTGTACTTGTAGTTTGGGTACTTCTCTAGGTGAAGCTTACTCAGACGGGCCTGCTCCTCGTAGTATGGCTGCTTGTCCTGGTTGGACATGGACTTCCACCGAGAACCTACACAATGTGGTAGATTCAGATTTCATAATTTGAACATAAACAGGAATAAAGCGGTTTTAATAGCTAATAGTGATTTAGACTGATTACAACTAGTTATACATTGACATCTTAACATTTCTGTTAGGAGAACCAATACTGCATGTAAACCTCACAATCCAGTTATATTTTATCACATTGGTACAAACTCAATATATAATTGTACTAAATAAGGGTAGAGGGTTTCAAAATCATGTGCCACATTTATTGTCCGTTCCACACCAGCCTCTTGATAGCCCTGCACAGGCACATTACAGTATCTGAGACGATGTCAGGCAGTAAGGAACAACAAGCTAGCTGTAGTAAATACTGCATCTCTGTGAAGTGTCTTACTAGGTACTGGATGACAGCACTTTTAACAGCTCTGATGTATGGACTTCAATGCTGAGGGGACAAGACCCATTTAGCCTCTGTCATTTTTCATGACAAACACTTATGGTAGTGATGGGCTATAAATCCATCTGTATGCTGAGGTGAACTTATCCACAGCGGTCTATGAGATAACACATTCTGCTCATTTAGATACTAGCTACAGTACAGTACTGTAAACACTTGGTAAGTCTGTAAGGTAATAGGGAAATTTAGATGAAGGAAAATCAAAGAAAGTTAAGCACTGGCTTACAGTGATGTTGTGAACAGAAAAATGGTTCTCTACCTCTACAGTGGGTCATACATGAACTTCAGTTTTTAAATGCAGCAAATATCACTGTTTTAACAGCCAAAGAGTTAAATGCTTTAAATCCAGCTGAGTTCAAGAGGCAGGAATTGTGTATGAGAAATGGATGATATAGGATGCTGTTTGGGTTCATGGACACATATTTCTATTCATTTCATTTGCCAGCGACATAAGTGCAGATACAAGTAATAGAAATACTTTAACAGGAAAGATAAAGTATTGAAGCACTGAAAAGATGATTTTTATGTCCCTTATATGTGTCTTTACAAAAGCAGTTATATTGTCGCAGGAGACTGGTATCTTGGAATATTTGCTGGATTGACTTGCATTTGATTTATAGAAAATGTCTTACCTAAAATCTTGCTTATGTTGGAATTGTGCATGTCGGGGAAAGCCTGGAGGATTTTGCGCCGCTCATCCTTGGCCCACACCATGAATGCATTCATTGGCCTCTTAATGTGGGGCTCGTTGTTGTTCCTTCCTCGGGATTCCCTGAAGACGCGTGCCTCAGTAGATCCAGCACCTCCTGTTGGCCAACAATAATATGGTTGGGGTTTATCTGTAGAGCCATTGAGTTCCCTGGACCCTGGAATAGCCAGAGCAGGAACAAGAAGAGAGAACGAGGCAAAACATTGATTAAATGATGAGCCATGTTCACTCTCCTTCGTTTACTGTCACTACTGCTATCATCATCATCATCATCATGAACATTGTTTCAGATGAGTGCAAGGCTTCAGACCCTCCTGGAGGGCGTAGACTTTCTATTGAGTGGAAAAACTGACTTGACAGCCTTTTATTTTATGTGCTATAAAAGTGAATGCAATGTTGGTTTAAGGAGGAGCTGCCCTCCTTAACTTTTACTCTGGTCTATCCAAAACCAAAAGAGGACGACCTTGGACTTCAATGGCAGTAAAATGTTTTGTCGGCAAGTGTTCGCACTTCTCTACTCAGCCACTTACATTTCAATTTGACATTCATAGTGTCCATAAAATGAGCAAGTGTGCCAACATAAATGACAAATATGAGACTTGAGGCAGTCTTTAAAAAGAAAATAAACCATTCTTCCAAAGTACATTTGAACACGTATATGCACAAATAAATTCTAGCACTCCATTCCTCTACTTTACTCTCTTTCTCTCTTTCAAGCACACATCCACTCATGCACACGGACACAAACACACACACACACACACACAAACCAACCAGGCACATATTTGCGATGAGAGAGTCTGCCGATTCTGCAAAGTGCTGTTTCTCAATCAGGGCATTCACAATCAGCATAAGAGAGTTTCTCTCAGTATTAAACTGTACATCAAACTGATAATGATTTCTGTTTGCATGCGCATTTGCTTCCTTTTATATGTAAGATGTGAAAGAATTAAATAAAAGCAGTATGAATATTTAAACAAACAAAAACATGTTGATAAACAAGGCTTGAAAAATAAGACAAAAAAGCCTTCCATATGCTACGATACATCTTTAATGATCTCAAATCTGGAAAAGAAAGCTTGGGATGACTCATGCATATTTCATCATCCACATGTGAAGCCTTCTCATTAGACCATTCCGCTAGCAGCCTTGGCACACGTTACCTGGGGTTTGATTTCTATTATTATTTCAGATGATAAACAAAATCAAACTCTTAATGAGTAATGGAGGGCTGTGCAGTGACATTAATTCTAAATCCACAGAACCCTCGCTCTGCTCTAATCACTAAAGACGCTGCTGCACCATTTTCAGCCTGATGAGTTTGAGTGTCTTCACTTTGAAAAAGCGTATCTTTTATTCCAAATTATTATAGGAGACAAGAAGGGAAAAGGCAATAAATGTAGTCACATACAGAAATACACACAGGGATGTTGTAGTAAAGGAGCTCCCAACCAGCTCCAGTATAATAGAGATTGAGGTGTGGTGGAAGTTGGTTTTGGTTTATGCTCACAGAGAATGTTTGAGGTCCTGCTGCCCACTAGGAAACCTGTTTCTCCCAGCACAAAGACCCCCTAAATTGATTTTCACCAGCTGTTTGTTGTTTAACAGTCAAACAGCCACATTTATGATCCACAGAAGCTTGACTTTATCTGAGAGGCCAGTGAAAACGATGTTTTCATATTTTCATACCGCACTTGCCACTGCCCAAAGGATTCAGCTCTTACTGTCATATAGTTCTGGCAAATAAAACATCACTCACAATCAAGTATGTAAATGTACTTAAAATTAGGCAAAAATGCTGCTTACCTTTTAGGTTAATATCTCTAAAATGAGCTTAAATCACCTTGTGTCATTATTCATTAAAAGAAAATATGACTTTATGCACAAAGTAATATATTTTGACTTTTTTTCTCCTTTTTTTGATTAATCTCCAGATGCTTGAACAGAAAGTCTAATCTACAAAAGCCTGTCCTTTGCAAAACCTAGTCTTATACTACCCCTAAAATCATATCACACATGCATTTAAATATAGGCTATGTACTTACACACGTATAGCATACACACAAATATAAAATCTGAATATTTAATTGGTGTATTTTGTCGGTTTCTTAAACACTTTCTCCATACCATCTCTTGTTCTGTCTGTTGGCTTTTGCCTCTAGAAGGTGATAGGCCTTAAAGCCATCATGAATTCAGAAATAATACACTACCTTTGCTGCCACCGAAGCCCACAGTACGTTAATTTCATTTAGCATGCACTCACTGTACAGGATGAATTGATTTCACTTTGTTTGGTTTTGACAACCATGTTTATTGTGCAATGAAATGTGGTGTGGCGGAGGGCTGACAGTATCCATCAACGCGGGGCAATCTGCTGACTGCCGGGGCCAGATGAAGGTATTCATTAGCTCAGGAGCGCAGCGCTCACTCAGACACGACAGCCAGTGTCTGCACCCCGGGATCGCTTGCTGTAATTTACGATGCCTCCCGTGCCATTACTCTATCACTGACACTGATTCAGCAATTTATATACTGGTGTGCATGCATACGGGCAGAGGTGAGCTTCTTACGGGGAGGGGGACAAAACAACTGCCTGCCATCAGCTAGTGCCACATCCATAGTTAGCCAGGAAACCAGCCACGTGACTTGGTTCATTGGAGGAAAGCCAGATGATGCATGTTGTTTTTGCTTCACATGATGCCACACAGAAAAGTGCCTGTCTTCTGTCTCAGCCCCGCCCTCAGTCAAACACCGACACAGAGAGCAGAGGAGAGGACAGAGAAGAAGAAGCTGCAGCACGACCGTAAGTTACACCGAAAGGTAAAAAAAGTACTGAAAAAGAACCAACCTTAAAAATAAATTCTGTAAAAATACAGAACTGGGTTTCGGGGGGGCATCCTCAGAAACCAACAGCCTAACTTAGAGTTTGACCTTTAACCTGAAATAATATTAAAGTCTTTGCTGTAATCTTTCTGATTAGAGTAAGAACATTACAGTGCGGAGTTGCGTGAACATACGAGGCAGTGGCGGTTGGGTAGTTAAACATGCCCCCTCCCATCCTGCCTTGTAATATATATCTATGACTTAATCAGAGGCACCCTGCACATTAGCAGCCAGTCTCGACAAATCCCCAGAAACGACAACATGCAATTTACTACAACATTGTTTCTGTCTTTTCATTGAAAATCATGACAATGCTATGACATTTTGCAAATGAGCATTAACTTTTTTTTTTCCAGGAGGGGCAAGACATTTAGGAATCAGTTAGTTAGGTGTGTGATTGTGTAAATAAACACAGATGTTTAGCAGTGACAGGGGCAGGCCCCATGGGTGGTAGCTGGGGAGAGAGTGAAACAGAGGGAGTGCTGCTTAATAGAATTTATTGTGATTCATGAGGCCCGCAGCTCAAGTGTGACAGAGCGATATGAGAATCCCCTTTTAATTTGTCTCTCCTGGAAACACTGCAGATGAGCAGCATGAATTACAGTGAGAAAGAATGATTGTCTGTGTGTGTGTGTGTGTGTGTGTGTGTGTGTGTGTGTGTTGGGGAGGGTATAAAAATGGTAAGTGGATAAGGAGGAAACAGAAAAAAAGGGAGAGAAATGGAGAGAGAATGTAGAGAGGCCCAAAAAGCCTATCACACCTGTGAACTGCAGGCTCAGACTCGACCATGTACCGAGCCAGAGGGTAGCACTGCCCCAGCCGTCCCCTCTCCTCCCCTTTTTCTCCTCCTTACTCATCTTTGTTCTGCGGGCAGACACATAATGTCACCCAGGAATCCGCTCAAGAGGATGAGGCTCAGTGAGCAGGCAACAATCACGCAAACCTGCCAAGCCCTCCCTGTTGGGATCAAATCTAACACCTCTGACTGAAGGCATTTACTGCTGACAATGGAGCCTCTCCCTCAGAGCAGGATCAGGCTAGATTAATGTGTATGGACAGACAGGACACAGCGCTCAGTGCCCCTGTTACAGCCTGAGCTCAAAGCATGCTAATTAAACCATTACAAATTACAAGTGATATAAGCCCTATTATAACATGCTAGTCCTCTTTTTTTTCTTTTCCAGTTAGGATTATTTGAGTTTTTTTTAGGATTATTAGTTTTCTGGAGCCTGCGTGTGTGTGTGTGTTAGTTTTTGAGTGCACACACGTGGGAACTTGGGAACAAACAGGCAACCTGTTTCAACATGCAGGGTATGGCTTTTACTTTTGTCTGTCTAACCACTCTTGTATGCATTAAACCTAAAAGTGGAGTCTAATCTTTCACAACATCCAGCTTCGCACACTCAAAGGAAAATGCACGCGCACACACACACACACAGACACGCACGAAAATAGATGTACATTTATCCTATTGGGGATAAATTTGAATTTGCCAACTTCAAACCAGAACTCTCTTATTGATAGTATTGACCTATTCAGCTATTGTTGTTGTGACTTTATAAATCATTAAGCCTGTGCCCCCCTCATCTAAGCTTTCTTCTAGGAAAACTCCTCAGCAATAAAAGCCAGAGCTTGATTCCCACGGCCTTAGAGTGGAAGAAAAACAACAACAAAAACCTCTTCAAACAATCAACTCATATAAAACTTCATAACAGCTCCAAGCTACCAATGTAAAGAAAAACCCATCACGACTGATCTGCAACAACAATGCAACACTACTGTTCTTCTCATCCTATTCCATGAGGACTTTGTTAGAGACACTACTTGGCTGAAGCCTCATCTTTTTTCACTCTCTGGTTGATATTATCACACTGAGCGTTTAGATTAATATTGTTTCCTGCCTCCACACATCTCTCAACAACATCTTTGTTCTCTGTGGACCCTCAGTGATGTGGGCGGTTTAGACAAACACACAACCCCAGCTACATACCGCTACTACAACCTGCAACTGCATACCACCGTGTGTGAATGAACAAAAGGCCTGGCTGGGCTGAGGCCTTTGTGGTATTTGGTAATGTTTTCATCTGAGTTTAAAAAGACCTAATGAATTTGCAGTGGAATCATGCATGTGGCTCGTGGCTTTGTGAAATGAAGGAAATCCTATCTATTTCTATTCCCCCGCTCTATTTTCCAATCTTGGCCGTTAGGACTTTGGTTGCTGCATGGTTTACAAATATTAGCTTAAGCAACCTAAAGCTTTCTGTGAACAGCCGTGATGACAGAAGTCTGCTGTATGAGGGGCCTGCTCAGTGTGGCTGCTCTGTTCTGGAGGGAGAGCAGCTACACACGAAGGGGCTTTCACACCCTATGGAAGGGCTGGGAGGTACACCCAGTAATTTTCCTTTTCAGGAAACACCAAAGTATATACAGTGTGTTCCAAACAACTGAGGAAAAGTGTGTTGAAATACTAAGATTCTAAATTAATTGCCCTGCTTCTTTACCAGAATGGTCTAAAAAAAATGATTACATTTATGAATAATGTTATATTCTGGAAGCATTAATGTGGTAATTTGAAAAAGACATGTCAGGGTTAAAACTGGGCTAAATTTGGTGGAAAAGTAAATATTGTTTAGACGTCTTGGTAACATAACCATCATTTGAGCACAATTTAAATGACTATAATTCAGTATGCAGCAGATCCTTACAACATGTTAAAATATAATCTTTAACTGATGTTGAAACAACATTTATATGTAAGCTAGTCAGAAAAACTTAAAATTGTCAGACACATATAGCCTGGTTTTAATCCCCCCACATGTGGATGACCTTTGGCCAGCAAATAACCAAATCAGAACTTACTGGATTATTAAAGAGAAAACAAAAAATGCAATTAGCTTGACAACGTATTTTCCTATATATCAAGGTATGCTGGGTAACCATAAAGGCTGATTTATGGATGGTCGCTCGACACTACTTGAATTTTGTCATGTCGCAGACACCGTCATATTTGTCGTGCAATGTGATTTGGTAGTGTTACTAACATTGTCATGGAGATTGTAGTTTTCACTGATCTATCTTATTGATATTTTAGTCTGTAACTTTAGATAACTTGTAAGGTTCTTGTTTAATTAGTCCTGGTTAGGATGATATAATAAATTATATAATAAATAATAACAATGTAACTAAACAAGCTGGCTGGAGGATGACGTCTGGTTACCATGGAGACAACTGAAACTTTTTGCCGAAGCATAAATTGATAAAGTCGCGCGACTCTTTAATTTCTGTCAAGTAACACTTATTAAAAGTGTTTAGCGACCTATCATAAATCAGCCTTAAACCTCGACTGGTTCAGGGAGGAGAAAATCCTCACAACAAGGATTTCAAAAGTAAACATGTTCTCAGAAGAGTAAACACTTTGTGGTTCACATCATAAAACCCTGCTTCACATCATTCAACCGTATGTGTTTTCCTGTTGGTGAGGCTGAAGGAGACAGACAGATATATTTGTGGTGTAAGGGAAGAAATGGTAACTGTGTGTTTTGAGTTATGTGTACTGCCTTGGCTCCCAGCCATTTCCCCCTGGGAAGAAGACCTCTCCTCTCCTTTAACCTCTGCTTGCTCCTAATCCATTGCCCACTGGGAACACTGATGTGAGGCGTCTGGCACAAGCCTTTCCCTCGGCCCTGTGCAGGACTTAAAAGGACACAACTGCCCTGGTGTGCGCTCTGTTTCGGTTCTGACTCCACAGTAGCCACAGAGGGAAGGTTCCCACTGGGAGAATGAGCACTGGAAGCACATCTGTGTTAGGAGTCAGACGGGTGGGATGGGATCTACTGCTGTGGCTCACATGGGAAACATGTAAATGAATCCACTAAATGTACCTCTAATTCTCATCTTCAGGATTGGGTGTGATGTGAACCCACACATGATTAAAAAAGACATTTGCTTTGGAGTTGGTAAACAAACATTTTTATGGGAAGCTTTTTTTTTTTTTTTTAAATAAAAGTCTATGCACACAAATTATGCAGGACCATTTCTTGCCAAAACTGATGGGAAATGTGTCTCAGATCCTATTTAAAGATGTTGATGGGTTACATTGTCCTGAGAAATATCTATCCTTCTGCCCTGAGACTCTTGGAGGCATCAAAGATGAGTCAGAACCATTTTCCTCTTTGCTCTGGCTCTGAAGTGCCATGGAAACTGCCACAAATATTTATGTCGGACAAACACTGGTGCACTGAGGTACTCCTTGCTCCTGTGTAGGAGCCAGGGCCACAAAGGGAGATGACGCTTTGTCACACTGGTGAAACCTGAATTTACACCCCTGTGCCCAGGACCTCAAACAAGCACAACAGCAACAGGAGCCGAGCTTGGAAAAAAGCCAGCTTTGTCCTCAGGCACCCTTGTCCTCCGCTCACCTACCTGTGAAAACCTCGGCTCATTTCAAACGGCATTCACCTCAACCTCCATATCTCCCTTACACACACGCACATGTTTCTGCACACACCCATGAATACCACTCTACCATCTAAAACTGGGTAACATAACCACATGGTGTAGCAGGTTTTATCAGCCATCAACATTATTTAATTAAGTCTTTAGCACAGAATTCACATTACATTACAGTAAATTTTAGTTTACTCTGTGAGGAAACATAAAATTTTCTGTGTAGGCAACATGTCCAAACAATAAATGCAATAAAAAAAACAATAAGAGAGAAACTCAAATCTTACCATCAAGGTCCTCTGGCCTGGTGAGGTCAATAACTCTGTGGCCAATCTTTCCTTCCTCACCCAGCTTGCCGAGGTGGTGCCCAATGCTCTCAAAATGCGCCCTTTCCTACAGGGAAATACAAACAATCAGGTACACAAACAAGCACACGGACACGTTTTTACAGTGATAGAATTGTAAAAAATAACCCCATCAGAAATCTGAAATTTTGAAAAGAAAAAAAGTGTCTTTGATAAATGGAGGTTCTTTTGAAGAGCTGCTCTTTTGACATGAGCTAGATGTAGCTTTTTCGTCTCTCATCTCTCTATTCAGCAGCAGCTATAATGGATGACAGGAGGCAGGGAGACAGTAAGGGCCAGGGGTGCTGTAAATAGATTTACAGAAGGATACTTTGTGATCCCAAGCACACAATGGGGCCGTGGCCCTCTTTGCAGTGCTCAGATTTTCCTCTGTAATCTTCTCCTTACATCCTCCCTTCCAGTCTACAGCGCCCAGAGCTCAGCGCCCATCATTTATTCAGAGTTCATGCTTTGGAGAACACACCGTGTTTTCCCGTTTGTCATGTCGCTTTGAGCTCAGATTAAACTTGGCATCATGTTGTACTTGACGCACAATGAAACCCTGTCATTCAGCGCTCCGTGACAATATTAAATGTCATGTCCGTGTGCATTTACAGAATAAAATAACAGCTTTCGGGGGGCCTCTGAATAGTTGCTGCACATTACACTTAATGTATTATGCAAGGGGAGAGTGCCGACTGCTGCTGGCTCCATTGTTGAATGACCTACTTCCTCAGTGAATACACAGGGCATTAGCAAAGGGCTGTCTCCCTCTCTAAAGACTCAACTAGGAGATGGACACTTTGACTCTGCATGATACAAATAATCCCTCCCCCCCCTAGGTTTTGCCTGGATGACACTAAAAGCAGGCATGTTGCCACCATTCAGAAAAAAAGCATTTGTTTTACTCCCAGGGTGAGCGTTCAATCTCTGCCAAGGATGTACTGTCTGCACTGACCTCTGCCTCTTTCTTTTCTAAACATGCCTATCACACGCAGTCTGAACAGACACTCAGGTAGAGTCCCCACACAATACTAACAGCTCCCCTGCCACACACACCGACACCGACACACACATTAATCTTTTAGCCCCTTCTTTGTAATGCATTTCACAATTTTGTTGTTTTTCACTTTTCCCCCAGAGGGAAGTTTATCTTTTTTTTTCCTAATGGGACAAAGTGCTAAAAATTAAGCAGACCTAATATAACTGAAAATAGTTATTTTTATGACTGCATTCGATTCATGCTGTTGTCTTTTCCTGATAAATAAAATCATGTTGGCAACAATACCCAAAAGTAATTACAGCACATTTTTTGAAAAAAATTAAATTACTAAATCTGTCTGAAATGTTTTTTCTTTTGTGTAATCTTTTTTTTCTGGTGAGTTAAAAAAAGATGACAAGATGAAGGATGAAGATAGTTCAAGTCCATTTGAGGCCTTTCACAGTATTTTGATTTTTTTTATCATGCTTTTTATTTATTCAAGAACTATTCCTCAAAAGAAAGGACTGTGAGAGAGACAGAAAGAGCACTGCAATTTACCATCATACTTGAAGGAGCAGTCATTATTTATGGCCAGCTGAGTGATTCTGATATACAATTAACCACTACCTGCTTATGGCCTGTGATTAGAGCCTGTCTATCTGACGGCCCTTTGCTTACTTAAGTGTTTTCTAATTATGACATATGTGGTGGTCCCTGCTGGGCAAGAGGACACTTTGTAAAGAGAAGATGGAGTACGGCGCCTTTCTTGGTGTCACATTCTGTGTAAAGCAGCACATGTGCGAGCATGCACGCGCGCACTGAGCCGTATTCATCACCCAGCCACATTATTGCTCTTAATGAAAGAAGCTAGCAGCCCGATGACAAAGTGACTGATGTGCGATTAGCTGGATGGGCAATGGTGCTGCTTCAGATGCTACTTGGACAGTCCACTAGGAAGACACAGCATGCATGGGTACTGTATGCCTGTAATAAAGTAGTCATCTCGTCCCTCTTCTGCGCTCCGTTGGTCCCTCCTGATCAATCAAGTCCTTTTATAAACTCATGATCATTAAGCATCATGTTGGGCTGAGAAGGAGAGAGAACGGGGGCCATCCATCAATGAATTTCATTAATAACTAGCTCAGTGTTGAACTTCTTTCTCCACCAAACAAAGTCATATGATTAGAGTGAACAGCAGCACATTAGGCAGCTGGGAGCGAGACTGAATGAGGCTCTTGTTTGAGGATTCTTTAAGGTAGCTTCACTTCATTTGACATAAAAGGGATCATGTGTTTTTTGTTACAGGCAGTATACAGAAAACATGTAAATGTGCTTTCTAGCTGCCAGCGTTTCACATACTTGATATAAAGGTGTAGTTACAGTAAGTATTCCATCCTTCCTTGCATTAACTATGCTAATTAATATCAGACTATCCGTGCAATATGGTACCACAAATTTTCATAAAATTTTATATACTGGACTTAATATACTTATTGGTTATACGTTTGGTAATTTATATCTGGAAATTAGAATTATAGTTGGAATTACAACCATAAATTATCTGCACAGCATAAGGGTTTTGTTTTAAGGCTTGAAAATATTCAGTGAACTAATGCTTCTTTACTGCCCACGCATCAAGTGCTGTGATAAATTAATGGCACTTTTATTATTTTATAGTGTCATTAAATTTTTACTGATCACTCTGACACAGAGGAGTAGCAAAGGACATGCAGTATCTAGGGAAGCTGGCCATCCTACCAGGAAGGAGAGGGTGAGAGTGAGAGAGAGGGAACCCATCAGTATATGGCTGATATTTAAAAAAAAAGGTATTTCTGATGTACAGAACAAAGGAATGATAGAGGACTTTCAACACAAAAAATACTCAAAATGAATATTGCTAAAAGGCCTGTGAAAGAAAATACACATAAACTGACGGCAAGGGTAGCAGAGGAATAAATCAAGGGTGATGAGAATTGTAAAGATAAAGCGACAGGAAACAAAAGATATAACAGTACACATTTTTCCCCTCCCACTTTGACCATGACCGCTGGCAAGCAACCGGTCCCTCCCTCAAATGACTTCAGCATGCAGCTCTCCACCCCACAACTAAAATTATAGCAGTGCACTCCAAGCTGTAGTGGAGAACTGCCACCCACAATAATCTCATCTGCCCTGCCTGTGCAGTCTTTTGTCTTTAAAGTTTGGTAACAGATGCATTTTCAGATGCACATGGCTGCCCAGTGAAGTCATGAGCTAGTCCAGTGAAGTCATGAGTCACCGAGGAAGAGAGAGAAGGAGAAAGAGGGTAGATGGAAGAGTCTGTGTAACTTCTTGGGCGAGGGAACCCAAAGGAGCCCTTGTCAATGCTGTAAAGAGAGCTTTAATCTGGCCGGCCACAGAACATGTGCCGGAGGCCTGCTGCTCTGCCCACAGGGTGTATTCTGGGGAAAGGCGGGTGGCGGGCGGCCCTGTGCATTGTGCCTACTCCTGCCCTATATTTAGGCAACACACTGCCAATCCTTACACTCCTTCATCCTTTCCTTTGTAAATAGCTCCAGGCTATAGGCAAAGCCATATGGCCTGAGATTGTTCAAATACAGATGAAAGAAAAAATACACAGAAGAGTAAAGTAGACTAGGGCAAATCAGCACGCAGTTTTTTTGGAGTCGTAAGGTTTAGACATGAAATGAAGACTGTCTTCTACAGTACCAGTCAAAAGTTTGGACTTACATGAGTGTAAGTATTTCAAAGTTTTAATTTACTATCACAAGACATTGATACACCACTTATAATACAACAACAGACTGTTTTTCAGTAGTGAAAAACCTGACTATGCTGTTGTTCAAATGAAAGAGCTCAGCCAAGGTGAGGACATGCTCATCTGAACAAGGCGATATTCATAGCAGAGAGGTTTAAAAAAAATATGTGTTGCTAATACCATAATGAAAATAGACAAACCAGGCCTTGGTACATGATGTTTTACCAGGGTCAACTGTAGACTTTGAGCTTTAGTTATATTTTAATTGATCATTAAATATATTAATTAACTTATTGAATTTTTAATAATTAACTTTTTTTATATTTGTGTAATTTTGAGCATAAAATGACCCGAGTCCATGTCAAAATAGGAATAAGGTAAACCAGATGATACAGACACAGATCAACTTGGTATTGTATGTTTTCTCGCCAAAACATTTTGACATCTGAAATGGTTAAAGAAAAAAAGTGCTTCATTTCATTCAGGCACCTGGCAGTCATCACACATTGTATTCCCTTCCAAAAATGACCAGTTGCCAGCTTAAAGTAATTTTATAGTCTGGTTATTTTTTGGCCTTGTATGAAGTATATACAGTAAATGACATATTTAGCCATTTCTGTGAAATCTGACAGCAGCGACTGGCTCTCCTTTCCAAAATCTCTAAACTGTTGCTAAAATCTCATCTATATTTCCTACACAGTGGAAAGTATATGATCGCATATGTTTAAAATTTTCATGGTTGGAACCTTTAAAAGCTGCAGGACCCTAAACAGCCACTTATGTTTGATAATGTGTTGAACTGGCTTTGGTTATATCACACACCTGGTATGTGGCAAGTTAAAGGCAGTGGCTTTCTGACCACAATACAGGTCTTTGTGTATCAAGTGTCAGTCATCACTGTGGTCTGTGGCCCTCAAGTGAAGACTCTGAGCGTCTCAGACTAAACCCCTCAACAATATGTCCCAGCCTTGATGGAGACAAAGACTGGACTTAACCGTGGCTACAGCTCCTCACAGCTCTGCGCCTCATCTGTTTTGTATTTTTATTGTAACCAGTTGCAATGTTATTTATAAGTCTGCAGCTTTCCAGTAGTTTTTGCTAGTTTTGAACCATTTAAATGTTAAGTACATCCAGCCATGCGGTAAACCCACAGTTCCTTTCATGCAGACTGTTGCTCTCCCTTTGCTAAGGCTAATGCAGGAAGCAGCAGAATCAACAGTAGCAGCCACAAAAGGCTGGCATCTGTTCTATAGGAGTCGTCCTCGACATCACACAGAGCAGAGATGGCCAGCTATTCCAGTCCCATTTCTACTGCCAGGGCATCACCTCATTTGTTTAAAACAGAGGGAAAAAGGCCTTTAATTAAATTAAGGGGCTTAAACTATGAAAAAGATTGGTTAGCTAACCCTATTCTGGGCTTTGTGCCAATTTAATGTTTATTGTTTGTTTTTAATAAAAGAATATGCTATCATTATTCAGGATGACTTATATTTTGTTGGAAGGAAAAGTCAAACTCACAAAATGTGACCCTTTAGCATCAATTTGAAATGTGCATTTAGTCTTACCAAATGCATTTCCTCTAAATGTCTGTGTGTCAACTTTGTAACAACACTTCTGTGATAGTTTTAAATAAGTTTCTTATGTTAACATTGCCACATAAAATATATTATTAACATATCTTTTGTTGAATGAAAATATCATAATTGTGTTATGTTCCCAATTAGACTTAGATTAGCTGAAATTGAAATCATTTTAGAGGTGTATAATATATAACCATCTCCAGGATGAGGATATTTCTGACACACTGTTCAGTTATTCAGTTCCTGTCCACACTAGTGTTGGGCCAATGTAAAAATTTTCAAACCAATTTGAAATTAAGCTGAATACCAGACCCGTAATACTGAATTTTACCACTAGGTGTCTCATGTTACTCATACGTTTCCGAGTGGAACATAACAAGAGCCTATGATTGAGAGTGTAGCGGCACCACAGTCAGGACAACTAAGTGACACATCGTGTTTTTATTTCTCACAACAACCATTCAACTTAACTTTTTTTTTTGTGCTAGGGTGCTGTGTGTAGTAGCAGTGTTTCCAGTTTAATAGCTGGAAACAACATGGCTACACATAGTACGGCACGGCTATGCTATGCTAACAATGTTAGCCATGCTAACTAGCTGCTAGCTGCCATGCAGGCTGATTAAACGATCCATTCCGTCCTTTTGAATCTGTGTGTTGTTTTAGAAACACAAGCTGCTCTCAGACTGCTGGAAGCTGTAAGCGGCCCGGCCAGGTTTATCCGGGTTATCAGTGAGATCTGTGCCGTTAGCCAGGGTCAGCCTACCTCCTCCAGCTCATCTTTGGAGTCCAACTGGGTGGACAGCAGGAGACAGCCCCATCGGTGTCGGACCATCCGTGTGAGATGCTTAGACGTCTCATAATGATAAATGCTGATTCAGTCGTTTCGCATAAAATCAAATTGGTTTAAGCTCATACACCAGACCGAACTGGCAAAACTGGAAACTGACCCAACCCAACCACGCTGCTTAGATAATCTGTGTTGAGATCATATACTTTAATGTGTGTCCAGTCTTCAATGATCTCATCAGAACTGTTCACCAGATCCTTGAGGGAACATTAAGGTGGGCTAAAATCTCCTTTGTTATCAGACCTTCCAGGTTGCAAACAGCAGGATATTAGAAACCGCAGCATTACCAAAACCCTTTTCACATATGGACAAAACCTCAAGACTTGTTGGACACTAGAGCCATTATGTTCCGACTGCAACAATACCATAGACTATAAATGGTCCTTTGTGGCTTATTCTTTTCCTCGTCTTTTGTAGTGTGTGCCTTGTGGTGAGCGCCGCATCACAGGTCTTCGCTACTGGGGCCAGCGGCATTTCTGAGCAACTGCAGCAGGCCAGAAATTCACCATGTAAAATGACAACTGTAGAAAATAATGGAGCCACTACTGCCAAGTGACCCAACCAAGATGCAGTCTTGATGTCTTTCTGGGGAAGAGACGAGACAGAGCAAAAGACCTGACCTGGGACAGAAGCCCGCAGGCATACACAGACTCACACACACATGCACAGGCACATATTATCCAGAGTCATACATTATTTTTATTCTTTTGGCAAATGTGAACAATTGGACAAAGCATTAATGTAAGCAATCTTCACAATAGCACTTGCTGGCTACAGCCAGTGTCTGGGAGCTGAGCATAATCTAATTTGGATGGGCAAACCCTTGTATGCCAAGGATTTACATTGCAGCCAAAACGCCTTGGTTTGCAATTTCCAAGACAGCAGTCGAAAAGGAGCAGAAAATTGCTTCCAGGGCTGCAGACCAGACAAGATTATATTCAAAGTCTTTGTGAGGGCTTTGCCTGAATAGAGCCCTGACATCACATATACACACACATGCATGCACATGTACACACACACACACTTACACACACACACACACAGGAGGGAACAGTGTAACGACTATAACCAATAGGTTAGGAGTCCGGATTTTGTGGAGCACAAGTGTAAGCTCCATTTGAATATTTACAGGCTGAGCTTTGGGATACGGGAAATGGACAATTGTAGTTATCAATACTGAGGAGAGGAGGTGTTGCGGGGCAGAAAAGGGCAGTTCAATAGGTTAATACACTGGCCTTTCACCTTTTGATTCCAGTTAGAGACCTGTCAGCAGAGGAATATATTTTATCTCACACAACCTCCCGGGGCATCACATATGCAACTCCTACAGAACTAAAGCTAGAGAAAGGGATGCATCTGTCCAGAAATCTGTCATACCTGACTATTATAGTGAAGTATGACAGATTTCTGGACTGATACAGGGTTCACAACAAGGCTTGCCCAATGGCCCAGGGCCAGTAAATTGCAGATTTGGGCCGGTGACTGGTCAGTCATCGACCCAGATCGTGATAAGTCTTTTATCTCTTTTTTTCTGCTTGGCTGGTGGCTGACTCTCATACCTGGTGTGCCTTTTCTAACCGGTCAGATTGGACTGGTTAGGAACTTGCATGTTAGGAACTTGCATGTTTGTTAAAGACAGATGTAGACTGAAAGTTTGAAATATGGAGTGAAAAAGATTGTTTTTTTTTTCTTTTGTCACGGAGGCAACAGTTTGTTGAGGCTGAAAATCGAATCAGTGCTGTACTATTTCTCTACAATTTCTGAGTAAGAGGAATTAAGCTACTCATTTACAGGCAATTTACAGTTTACCAATGTGTACAACAATGGCAATGCAGCCATTTGGCTATACCTGACCAGCTCTTTAGTGACAATAGATGGACCAATTCTCTTGAATTAACACTCAGGCTTTTGCTGTTTGCTTTTTCCATGTTGTGTCTGGTTACAACAAAAGTCAAATCTGTGTCATTTAGTTATATAATATAAACACAAAGAGGACCATATGAGCTAAGTTACTTTCTGGAATTATTCATCATATATTTTTTTTCTAAATTATTTTTCAGAAAAAACTATGGCGTTTGATTATAAACAATTCACATAAATACATTACTTTAATTTCTCAAAAATGATTGTTTTTGTCTGCTTCACCAGTGAAAATTCATCAGGAGAAGGTACCACATTTCTGACCCACTGGCCATATATTCCAAAAGGCCATAAATGTTGATTCTGAATGTAACATCTGACTGAAAACATACAGATGCTTGATATTTATTCATCCATGACCCTGGAAAACAGCATATCCAGTTATAGCTACAGTGCATAATAGAGAGAAACAATTCAAATGGTTACAAATGGATTCAGATGTACAGTACTGTATTTGACTGTAGGCATAGTTTCGCATTCTAGGTAAAAGCTTCCACTGGGTGAAGAGGAGATAGTAAATAATGGAACAAAGTAATTGCCCTCTGCAGACAATAATACCTTTAGATAAATATTTCAAAAAGGTAAATTGCAGAAGGCTTGTAAAAGGTTTTATTGTACTGATGGGATATAGTAAAAACAGAGAAAAAGACAAGCAAGAAAATTGTCTTCTGCAAAGCATGAATATTTTACATGTCCTCAGGTTAAAGGCTTGTGTACTGTAGAGCAGAGAGTCTGATCTACACTATGTTCTCCTAGGTCAATGGTCAGGAAGGGAGAGAGAGGAGGAGAGAGAGTCATAGTGATAAAGCTTAGGGAGGAATGCATTGTAGTGTTCAGACACACTTTGTATGAAAAGATGAATTGATCCATCTGTAAGCAGCACTTAGACCCACTCCTCTGCCCGGTCATTACAGTGAGATGAATCAATATTTAATATCCCCCTCTAACAGCCACACTGGATGATCTTAACCTCTCCTTAATCCCATTTATGTTACCTTTCCAGAATCTTCTTCTGTAAGCTCTCACTATGATAAACTTCCAAACAAGAGACTGGGAGGGGAGCTATTAAAGACCCCACCATATTTATGTCAGGTGAGGCGCTTTCTTGAAATATTAATATTCTGAAACTGACCAAAGTGAAAGCTTTTATCAGGGGCATTCAAACCTTTCTAGTCCGTTGGCTTGTATCAGCAAAAGACTCTCTCTCCTTCTCCCTCATTTCACTGCTGAATTACAACCCACTGTTCTTTATAGCAGCAGAGGGATGAAGATGATGGGGCAATTCTTTTAGCTGACTTGATAAAGCGTGCCTCTAATTTCACACCATCCTAATAGGGGCAGTGTCATTGAAAATAAGAGGCGACAATATTTCACCATGATTTGCGCGAGCCAGAGAGTCAAGCATGAGCTCAGTTAAGGTGTCATTCAACAAGACATATAACTGGCCTAATGAAAACAGGAACATATTACCTGAGGAAAGGATTTTAATTACTTATATTGTTAGGTTTTTGAAAGAAACACAAATTATTATTAAGTGTTTCAATTTTATTATTATTATAGTCGTCAATACTATAATCCTACTAGTATATTCATTTATCAACCACACACACACACACACACACACACTTTGTTTCTCTCTTTTTCAAAAAACACAAAAGGCAGATTACAGGTGAGGAGTGACTAGATATTTCAAGCAGAAGATCCCTTTAGGGGAAAAAAAAGAAGCATTCTCCTGCTCTGAGATGACTACTTACTGAACAGACAAGTCCAAAATTCAGAGGAAACAAAGCTAAATCTTACAAAAGACTAAGCTGGGAATAAAAAGCCGTTAAGCTCTACCTGCTAAGGACAATGTAGCTGTAGGTGTGTGCTGCTTGTTGAAAATGACTCTGCACATGCATTGTTGAGTTACTGCTTTCATGTCACGGCAGATTCAGCTGCTTGGTTGACCACAGGCTCACCTTAGGTGGAGGTGGGACGGCAGCTGCACCAGCTCCTGTGACTGAGTGAAAAAAGGGAGCTTGCATACTCATGCTAAAAGCTTCACATACCGTGACAAATGAACAAATAAAGCTAAAAATAGGAAATAAAGCTTATACAGTGGAGATCACATCTATCTGGGTCAAATTGATCACTATAATTGGATGAGTATTATAACCAATGCTTTTTTCCTTTACCATCTAAATTAACATTTGTATATTTATTACATGGATATAAAGTAATGAGATGGACACCTTCGGTATTTACTGAATATCATTGACTGTTTCAAAATACAGTACAGCTGTTTCAAACTCTTGTTTGTTTCGCCGCTGCATCTCGTAGTAATTTCGCTGCTGCATCTTGTTGGCTTGTTTTTGGCAGTTTGCCATAAGCTTCAAAGAGACTACGTTTTTCATTGAGAGAAGATGACTTTCTTTTACTCGTCATGATTACATTTTGAACGCAGCACCAGCCTCAGGTAACCAGCCAGAAGCAGACAGGTTACCGCGAGGCAATAATGGTACGGTAATGGTGAATTACCATAGTTTTTCAATTTTTTTTCCCATATGTCGTCATGTATGAAAAGACCCAAAATGAACACTTGATTAATATAAGCAAATCACTTAAACAGCATGTCTATTGGAATGATGAGCTTTTTGATCCATATAATGATATAATAATATAGTTGATCACTGTAACTGTGATCCCTATAAGCGGTTTCCACTGTAACTGAACTTTGTGCAAGATTATGTACCTGTTTCATTGCTTATATTTAGTTAGATCTTGTGACTTGGTATGCTTGTAACAACAGTTTAGTACAAAAATTTGATTATGGAATAATTCATTATTGTTTAAATCCTATCTTTTTTGACTTAGTAAGTGCAAGAGATCTGTCTCTGTCCGCTCTGTGGGCTGCACCAATTTATCTGCTTCACTTCAGTAAGAGCATAGTTGATTGCCACCTGCATAGACAGTAATCTCTTCCAAACACCAAATTAGAGGGAAATCAAAATAGATATTCATTGACTTTTTTACATATACATTGACCTAGTTGAGGCTGTTGGTTGAAAGTGTCAGGTGCTGAAATATTAATGAGAATCGCTCCCAGTTCCTGCCTGCTCCTCACAGCCAACTGGCAACATGGCATCAAGCTGAAGAGAGGAGGACAGCTTTTTTCTCTCCTTGATTGACTCATCGATTGAAGATATTTTTAAAGGGAATCCCTGGGAGTGTGTGCTCCTGGTACAAAGCAGCCCCATCCCGTGTCAGGGGACGGAGAGGGCTGCAAGTCTGCTTTAATTGGGCAGAGACTTCAGAGTCTTCTTAACCCACACCGGGCACTGCCATGGCCTGTCATGGCCCTCACACCAACATCAACAACACCGACACCTCTCGCAGCATGCACACACAAACATATTCGTACAAATTTGAGTAAACACTCATGTACGTGCTGAACTACGCCAGCACTTATCAATAAGACCACCCTGGACACGGATTAAAGAAAAATATTAGTCTTAAGAATTAATGCTATATCTAAATCAGCATGTTCCACTTTATTAGTTTCTTTCCTCAACTACTTTCAGGGAGAGCTGAACACTCGTTGTGGTCAACTGATTGTTTTTTGATTGGTGGAAAAAGCTTGCAATGGAGTAAACGTGCATCTGGGGGACTTGACCGGAATAAAATAGACACAGACTGTTAGACAGTAGTACTTACCTTGTCAACTCTGCAGTTGTTGAGGCCCACTGAACTGAGGGCGGACAGCTTTGCCTCCATGCCCTGCTGGTGGTGTTGCAGCTGTTCCCTCTGGATCTGCTCCCTCATTTTACGAGCCTCCTGGATGGCCTTCATCACCGTGTCCTGGTCCCCGAACAATGCGGTAGAGTTTAGGCTGGACAGGATGTCTGCACACACACACAATAAAGTTAGTTTGTTGTACCAAAACCTTACAATGTGTTCTCTTTCTTCTTCTGAAAGTCTGTGTTTGAACAGTGCAAATCTGTGTGTATGTGTGGGATCATGTTTGCGGCCTTACCCAGAGAGGAGCCTCGACCCAGGCCGCCTCCGAGTGGGCTGGGGATACCACCCTTGCTGACAAGACTGTTTGGGCTGCTTTTACAGCCGGGAAACAGGTTTTGTGTTGGTGATGTCGGGGATTTGACCAGTTCCGTCGTCTTTGGCCGAGCAGAAAGGTTGAGCGGCTGTGTTCCTTCCTCCTACGGCAGCAGAGATAGGAGTAGGAGAGAAGACAGATGTGAATAGGTGCCCCCCCCTTCCACTTTTGTAGGAGCTCTGGATTCCCAGACAGCATAGTTCTCCTCTGTTCCTGGTTAATTATAGGATCCCTATCCTGATCCACACCTCCCTGGCTCTCCACTCCTCTCCTCTCCTCTCCTCTCCTCTCCTCTCCTCTCCTCCTCATCCATCCTTCCTTTAGAGCTGCGCCACTGCGATCTTCCTCACAGTTGCCCAGCGCCTTTGTTCACACTAATTAAAGCAGATTCTGTCTCACTGTACATCTTCATCTGTTCTCCCTCTCCTCCTCCCTGCTCTCTGTGTCTGCACTCTGGTTCGAAGAATAAATAATGACCAGATAACAGCGCTGCCAATGATCAAAGACAGCTGTTCCATTCATCAGATGTCGACTCACATTATCTACTTCATTAACTTGTTTTCTCATTTCATTCCTCATTTGTGCATACTTGGTTTTATCATACACTTTGATATGCCTGTTCCTAAAATATACAATATGATATGATTTAGGAAACACCTAAATGGTATAGTTAGGAGGTGAGGTCAGAGGAGGATACATGCATTTAGTGCTGTATTAGCTGAGCTGGTTGCAGCTTCTGCAGCATTCACTGAAAATCATGTCCAATGCAAATAAATTAAGAATATTATCATATATAGATAAATTAAAAATAGCACTGATTCATAATAAGACATTTGACACAGTAAAATCAATAAGCACAGTAGATTTGCTTTAATACAACGAATGCTGAATTATTCTGAATAGAAACAACTCAAACATTCGCATCCCAGAAGAAAACTCGCTTTCTGCAGTGTAAATCGCCCTGTGTATATAGCAGTCTTTCAAACCAGATTAGGGCTCATGCTGTCGTTAACAGTGTTTTTCAAAGCCCAAGTGTCTCCTTGTCCAAACATATGGCTCAAGCATAGACTGCCCCAAGGCCTTGTTATTGCTGTGCCAATAACAGTTTGTCATGCAGTGAAGCTGAAAGCAGACAAACAAAACTAAAGGCAGTCTGATTCTATTGGACAGTGGATACAGATGGGACGATGCCAGGATATATTTACTTTCCATTTATATATAATTAATTTCATTTAAATTCTTAATTTTGTCAATTATATTTGGCACTATTCGTAATATTTTTACTAGAATTAGTGTTGTATTACTATTGACCGAATTAGCATCTAATCTGATAAATAGAGACTTTTGTTCATGTGATGAAATTACAGTGTTGAGTCAGTTTGATGGCAATCTTTCAAAGGAAATCCCAGGAGGCTCCAGACCTGAAGGATTGTGTGTGCATATGTTTGTGTTTCTATGTGTGTGTAACACAGAGAGCATAGCGAAGAGAAAGCCAAAGTGCCTTCCCTCTATTTCAAGACATGATTTATGGCCTTTCTCCATTGTGATATTATTAAGCTAAACTACTCCAAATGGGCGTATGTTTCTGATTATGGCCTTAGTGAGTGGGGATGATGTATATGGCCTTTCCTCTGCACGGAGGTCTAGTGGAATCCTGCCACACAGCAGCAGAAAATACACCCTGCATTCAGTTTGTTTACAAGGCAAAAAAGTCATCAACGCTACTTTTTGCTTCACTTTTGTCAGCATTTGCATAGCATTATTGTAATGGTTTTATTCCATTTCAGTTACAATAAAAGAAAAAAAAACTTTTCATTGTGAAAAAAAAAAAAATTAGAAACCATGTGTTCCACAAATTACTGGCTTGGAGCAGCCATAGCCATAGCAACCATGTCCACAGAGTTCTGGTTAAGAGAGAGAGAGGGCCTTGTTAAAGCCTCGCAGATTGATGGCCTGTTCGAGGCTGGACTCAGCATCCGCCTGCTGTAATACTGGAGTAGCGAACAGTATAGCTACTAGTTTATTGAGACAACAACAACTAGGCAAGGCTAGGTCAAGTACCACTCAATGCCTGGGCTGGTGGGTGGGCAGGTTGAAGTAGCTGAGGGTTGTACCTTGACTTGAGTGATGGGGCTGGAGGAACTCTTGTCATTCTTCAGAGAGGAGGGAGAAATGGGCCCACTCGCATTAAGGGGCTGGGGGAGTGGAGGCATCTTGGCTCCAGGAGAGACCTGCATGCTGGCAAGCTGGGCGGCATACAGTTGCTGTAGGGAGGTGCAGAAACCCACAAGGCATTAACATCCAAATCCAGCAAACATTCAAAGTTTTATATTCTGTCTTTTCCTCTCCCTAGAACTCTCTCTGCTTCTGTGTCTGCCTTCATCTCTCTCTTTTACGTCTTTCCTCTCTTTCCATGAGGCTGGCAGAGAACCTCCATCAAAGGTCTTAACTGTATTTCAAAGGCTGAACCCAGAGAGAGACAGCAGTCTTAAAAACCACACAGAGATGGCTTTCATTCAAAATACTTGGAGCCCCTATTTTCCACTCATCACAGAGAAAAGTTTGCCGACTGGATGCAAGTGTGTTAGCAAAGATCTCTCATTTCTCAAGATCTACACAGCTTCCCATTGAAGTTTCTGGCCTGTGATTTGTCTCCACACAGCCATGTGAGACAGGCCCATTCCACAATGTTCGAAACCCAACCTCAGTTGGATTGCCATCATAGAATATGTTAAACACAAGCATTATTGAGGCTTAGAAACCTGCACAAAGAACACTGATGTAATCATCGTTATTTTCCTTGGCGTTAAATCAGTAAGATGTCCAACTGTTTGTGACATTACCACACAAGAGGGTGGTTCAAATGACTGGCAAGGCACTCAATAACAGTTGTGCCTGTAACAGGGTTGAACTCTGAAAGCTTAATTTACGTTTCCACCGCTGGGCTGATTATGTGGCATACACTATAAAGGGTGGTTAAGGACGTTGATATGAGGTTTTGAAAGTATTAAAAAAAATCTGGTGAGCCACAGACTGTTAATTGTCTTTTGGATCGGATTTTTGACATAGCAATTCACATCCTTTATCCTGGATTAAGTTACGGTTAAATGTCTTGGCATTAAGTTGTGTGCTTATTTTTTATATAATTAAAACCTGAAACAAATAATACTAGACTGATTTATTTAAATGATTATTTTTGTACTTGTTTTACTGTGCCTACAGAGCTCAGGACTCATGCCCTGCCTAGACTTCTTTCCGCCACAGGTCTCTATTGATTGGCCACCAGGTAAGTGATGAAATTGGCTTTTGTCTCCTGCTGCAAATGGCAGGGGTCTGTCAAATAGAGCTACTGTCTGGGAGAGAGTGTTACTCCATGTAGCCACTTCATCAAACAGATAGCACCCCTTAACTCCCCCACTGGCCTGCTCCTCAGACTAGGTAAGCCTTATGGTTTGTTGTGTTATTCAGTCAGATGGTGCTGTCAGGGAGAATCTAATTTCTCTTCCTCTGGCCAATCGGCAAACCCTGTCTCATTTCCTGGTTTGACTGGCCACATACAGACTGCATTTGTGTGGATGGAAAAAACAACCTCGACCCCACTGGCCTCACCTTCGGCAGTGTAGATGCAGACTAAAGCCAAACAAAGCACTTTATGTCCATGCACATATCTCCAGATATAAACACATATGTGCCCCTGTAAGAAACTTTATCGCTGCCACATAAGCGGCAGTACAAACGGTCCATTCTTCCAGGGGACCTGGGGATAACAACAGCACATGAGCAGCGGAAATGACAGACTGATTATGTTCCCACAATGATAGCACTGCCCCCACCTCCCTCACAAACGGCCTTTTGTCTCCGGCAGGAATAGACACAGGAGTGGACCCAACTCTATTTTCTTCTCATCTGAGCTAGACTTAGTTAATGTCAGTGGTAAAGGCACTCTGTGTGTCTGTGTGTGTTTAAGTGAGTAAGAGAAAAACAGTGAGAGAGAAGGGAGTCTCCATTCACTGCCTGTCACTCCGGGCTACGCACAAGTCTTAGTAGAGGAGCGGAAGTGGAATCTGTTGGACAGATGTTTGCTAACAGGCCTGTTGACGGGCATACCCCTGACCTTGAGTGGGAAGAACTTTATTGTCCCGGAAAAAGAGCATAATTAGACTTTGCCTCAAATTAGAAGCAGTCAGGATGTCCCTTTTCAGCACTGATTAGCAGGTCAGTGCCATGGGGTGAGAAGCAGCGGCTACCCTTTTAACCAAGAACGATCTACCTCCAAGAGCCAAAGAACAATAAATACAATCAGGGAGAAAGACAGATGAAAGGTGTGTTAGCCCACTACACACTGCTCAAGGACAGATATGAAATGCCTCAGTGTTAAATGTGTGGAGTCTTTTTCCTTAACATTATGGTAAGTCTAGGTAAGAAATTAAAGACAGTAAATTTACAATGGAATACAAAATTATTATGGGACATAGATTCATACTTGGAATACAACCTCTACAAGAGCTTGTTAATGTTTCGGGCAATGTGGTGCCAAAGGCTGAAGGATGATGCATCCTGCCAAGGCTGGTTTCCCTAAGCAGAAGACATCTGCCTGCCTCCCCCAGATGATTCCCTCACATCTAATAGCCCCTTCTTCGTATCTTCTTGCCAGGTGGGGGCAGCAAAAGGTTCATGGTAATGAGGGTCAAGCTGAAAGTCAGTGCTCGGACTCTAGGGTGTTGGAGGACTAGGTGAAACCCTGAGTGAAACTCTAGACTCTCCCTCTCCCTTTATATCTTCCTCTTTGTCTCTACACTCTTCACACTGTAATTGTCTTGCTTCATTTGTTCAGGAAAACCCTCAAGGAAACATACTGTATAACACTTCTATCTGTCTATATCTGTCTGTCGGTCTACTGTCTATCAAAAGCCAGGGAGCAATACACCAAGGCACAATTTGTGTGACGGGAGAAATCTGGCAAAAGAGAAATATTTGCTCGTGCATCTCTTTGTTTGAAGGCATTGCAACATAGTGCAATTGTATGTAATTCAAAGCGTGCATGTATGACTTACTAATTACAGAATATGTTATTTTTTTGTTGTTTCTCTAGTGCTTTGAAAAGTAAATGTGCTAAAAAAAACCCACCACTGTTTCTCAACACAGGAACAAAATCTACAGTCTTTCTTTTGACCTCACCATTCCCTATCTCCCAATAGAGCGGAACAGATCTCCGCAAACATGGATTCAAAGTGAGTGCAGCATGCCCAAGGTCAGCCTGTTAGCCTCTGGTAATTAAAAACAAGCCCTCTGGAGGCAGCAGAGGTTAAATGGGGAGGTTCACTTTTCTGCCTGTGACATTAAACTGAGATTACACACTCTGCTGATGATGTTAGACATCTCAGAAGTCATATTCAGGAGATGATATTAAGCAATTAAGATGGGCAGCCTCTGTTTATTTAGTAAAACAACACAGCTGATACTGTCATGCAATTTTGTGAATTATGAGAAAAAACAATTTTCTCATAACTTCCATCTACATTATATTTTCCTTCTGCAAATACTGGAGCATATGCCTCGTAGTATAAGGAGAAAAAAACTTTCTGTGGAAAATCAAATGTGCATCTTGTTTTTCTTCAAGAAAGGCAGTGCCCCAGCATGGCAATATGTGCTGGAAAATACAGTGGCAGATATTTGTCAGACTTCCTGCTGCCAGCAATGATGGTACATTGCACATTTACAACTGTGGCCTGCAAAAATATGAAAATAAAGGCAAACAGATTGCCTTGAAACCATAATTCAATTCCTAAAACCAATTAACATCCTCTGCATTTTTATGTGTGGTGAGCATTATCTGATGACTGCCACACTCTCTTAATTGCACTCTCTGACTCTTGTGTGTGTGTGTGTGTGTGTGTGTGTGTGTCTGTTTGTCTGTCTGTCAATGTCTCATTCACCTCTGCCTGGCCTGGGCGCTGAGCACTGGGCTGGATATGAGGGCATTAACTGTGCTTCAGTGCACCACACCATTTAAAAGGCAGCACAGCGCCAGGCCTGTTTGCCACAAGGCTTGTACAGGCTCATTGCCCAGGGCGACCAGGCAGGCTGACCCAGGCTAGGCCCAGATGTCAGGAGTGGAGGAAGGCGTCCTGGTGCACTGTGCCGATGCTTTCCAGTATGGCCCAACATCTGTCCCATCTGCTAGCACCCAACCTGCTCTGCTCTAACCCCTCCTCCCTCCTCTTGCTTTTCTCTGTTTCTGTATCTTACATCTACAGTATATATATATTTAGGCCCTTCCCTTTCAGTTTTTCTGTCTGGCACACACACAAACACAGCCCTTCTTGTGTACGTGTGTGTGGGTTCTCCAGGCCCAGGGGCCTCGAGAGCCAGCCCTCCCATTCAGTGCTGCTCACTGCATTATCCACTCTATCTGTCCATCTGTCCCTCTGTTCACCACTGCCTCTATCCAGCTGCTCACCTAGCCGTCCTATTAGCCAGCCTTCCACACACAGCTAGCATCTCTGCACTGCTCTGGGTTACCTTCAAAGACTGGGCTCCTCTGCTCATAAACACAGAAACAGCTGCTCTCTACAGTATGTCTGTTTCTCTTTTCTCCCCTCCTCCTCTCTCCCTCTCTTTCAAAGTCAAAAGTGCTTCACTTGTTAATGATGGAAGCCGTTTCTTCACATCTGTACTACACAGGCATTTACATCCAAACAAAAGATAATGTGCGGTTTGCTGCTCTCCCACTTTCTTCCTGTTTGTCCCCTGACTGTGTAACACTCTTTCTTATCACTTCAGTCGTCTAAGCCACTGAGTACTCCTTCAGATGTGTTTGTCTGCTTGAGATCTGGTCTGGTTGTTGCTGAGCATGTGGGCTGCTTTTCATCTTTAGAGTGGGAGCCAGCGCTGAGGCTGGGCCCAGGTTTATCATGGGCCTAGAGAGATGCCATAGCAAACACATTGGATGGTAATTGCAGTGTTAAGTCTTAGCTCAAGCAGCTCGACTTCCAGTACTGTAAATTACAAGGATGTGATGAGCCTAGACAATTCAGGGTAAAAAGAGTAAGACCCGGACAGAATGAGACAAAAAGTGGAGGGGAGTAATTTAGAGAGAAATACACAAACTAAGACACTTAGAGGTTCAAGATGTGGATGGGAAAGAGCAAGAGAATGAGACAGAGAGAGCGGGAGATAGAAAAAGGAGGTTTGAGTGAAAGCAGAGGATTTCTATTTATTTAGTCTTAACAGCGATACTGCATACAGTGAAACCAGATGTTGTATTTTATCCAATAATGCTTTCTTTAAAATGTCTTAAACCCCAAAGTCTGCTCCCAATGATAAAACGCTCTTTCTCAAAGGTCTTCCTCATGTTTATTGGTTCTGTAAAAAGTATATATTAAGTTCATATTGGCTTTAAGTAAATTGTTTTTTCACTTGGCAACTGATGCAAGGTATAGTGTACAAACAACAAATTAAGTGCTATCCCAAATAGAAATTTCTTTTGTGGAATTAGGGAAATTCCCTTCTTGTCTCTTTGCTCAATTGAATATAGTAGGTGTCCGGACGGACTGGGGTACAATCTAAGCACAATTTCCTCTGTTAGGTGAGAGGTGTCAGTTGTAATCAGGGATGGACAGCCAGGGATGGAGCCATTGTTCCTGCTGGTCCTGGGCTCATCCCGGCACTGTGTGGGCACTAATGAAGAGGGGCATGTCGCGCTGGGATAGTTTACCCTCCTCCTCTCCTGTGAGTTGAGGACGAGAGCCAATCTGTCAGGAAAACATTGAGTGAAATTGCCCTGTGGTACAGGAATGCCTGGTGACAGCCACTTGCAGACTGCCAGCCACCAGAGTGATGCTACCACCCTGTATTGACAAGCAAATTACAGCCTCCAACACTCAAACGCATCCGGGAAGATTCATTTACATCCATCAGCTTTAAGCCTTTGTTACCTTGTTGGGTTTTCTTCTCTCAGAGAGAAAGGGCGGGGAAGGGTGCTGGATCCCAGACTGTTATGACAGAGGAGATTGTGAAGAGGCTACGTGGCCAACATTAAGACTGACGGAGCGGCTAGCCTCTCTGACTGGTTGGCTGATCACATTACCTCTGCAGCATTGTGGGAATTAATTCTTCCAATAAGATAATTTCTAAGGTTCATATATTGCACAATCTAAACTGAGTAAATGTGTGAAAATTATACCTTGCCATGCAGCTGACAGGAAGAGATATTTTAATTGGGGGGGCAGGCTATTCAGCCATATGTGTGTGGGATTTTATATGTCTGTGTGTGTGAGTGAGGAAAATGAAGAATGAGCTTAGAGGTGAAACTAGAAAAGTTTAAGACAGTTTTAAGGGTTATTGGAGTATTGTGCTTGATGATGCATGACAAATAAACTCTGTAATATGATCCCACATGTCATAAGTGCTAACATTTTTTTTTTAAACCAGTGGCATTTTTATTCCAAACACTCTTAATAGTGGACTTTTAAATCACAAATAACATTATTATACCAATGTACATAATGTGTTAAGTAAAGTAGTCACTACAGGAGTACTAAGACACATGCAACCACAGGCACAGTGCTTCACTGCACTCATTGCCAGACAGACATCTCCTTAAGTTCTTTCTCAACAAATTAAATGACCCCTTTTCCTTGTGCTTTACACTGGTTGTCATTTTGTTTATGCTTATGAACATTTTTTTCTGCTTCTTTTGTACTCATGAGTCCTCTCTCTTCAACTCACACACACATACAGAGCTCTGAAATGGTGTCTGTTTTTCAATAGTTTAATTTGGAAGAAAAAAAGGACAGTGCCGCTGCTATTATTGCTCTAAAAGGGAGGAGACAACTCTAACTTAATTCCATGTCTGGCTTGATATGACGTTTTTAATCATAGCAGGTTCTCAGTGCTTTGTAGAGGAAGTAGTGGCAGTCACATGGTTTGTTGATCCCAGCTATGTAGAAAAGGGCATGTTTGACTTGCCTTGCTGTTTTAAGGGGAGTCTCTATGCAGGGTAAATAGCAGCCAGCAGGCGGAATATGTGACAGGCTGACAGACTTCAATTAATGGAAAATGCACCTCTTTTTGTTTACTGTGTTCTGTAAAGGTCAGCCAAGTCATGGTCTTGGAGGCACTGTTTTTGCCCATTCCCAGGGTTAGATACATAATCAGAATTAATGACTCTAGACCTGTCTACCCTCCTCACCCCAACCTTCAGATATATGACTGTCTCATCTGACCTCATACACCACTATAAATAGACTCAGCATGCCTGTCTGATCTACCACTCCTTTTCCAATGGACTTCTCTACGATACACAAACTAAGCAACACATATACGCTCCAGAAACATATTCACTTACGTGGAGTATATCTTATACTCGCACGGACACACGTCTTCAAACACGAGCAGACTCATTTAACACCTTGCATGCTTCTGATCGCTCTTCTCATGGGTGCATAATGACGCACAGCGCTTCAGAGCCAGCTGCAAGCATTGTTAGAACTTGCCAAGGCTCGTTAACACTGACAGTGGTAGCCTCTGAAGGACAAATGCCACATATATCAGTGTGCAGACTTCCCCCTCAGTCTTGAGCTCTCTTGTTTAATCTTGTCATACTTCTCTCTGCTGTTGAGCATCACATGTAACAGCTTTCCATAACTTTTCACTATTGTTGGCAAAGCAGCAGTGGCCACTTAACCATATGTTGGGAGAGAGGCTTTTTAATCTTTTCTTTCTTTTGTTTCAGAAGAAAAGTACTGATTTCTTGTTTCAAATGGACTTAAGATCTACAATTACTCGAGTCTGCAAAGGAAACTCATAATTAGAGAAGCAGTGGTACTAGAATATACAGTATGTGGTTGTTATACAGCTTCCTATTGCTGCTTGTTTTTTTTATGTAAATAAAGGTCAGAGAAATTTAGCAAGGGAATCCTCATCACCAATTTGGAAACAAAGATCATGCATAGGCTGAGAGAAGCCCTGGTAACAGTCGTATTTATCGTCATAAGCACTTGAAGGATAGAACGCAGATAATTATCTATATTAAACCTTATGGCCTCAGGTTAAGCCCTGACCTGGGTTCAGCTTTTTTAAATGCTGTGTGAGGAAAAAGTCCTGGAGGAGCCTGTAGGGCTTGGAGCCTATACCAACATTTTCTGTGGCTAAAAACTCCTACTCAATCTTACTCACACACAATAAAATTACTCATATTTTTGTCTGTTCTTTCTTTTTGTTTCCTTCACAGAGATAAAACAGGTTGGCAATATTATTGTGGTTCTACTAGATAAAAGCAATAAGACGGAGATTCTTTGCTTACACAGTCAATTGTCTTCTGATAAATTCACTGGCAGACGATTAAGGGAACCAAAGTGATTCTCATTCCCTCTAATAACTATTATCTTCCTAACTCCTCTGTCTGGCAGAGCTAGTGGGGATAAATCCTCTATAAAATAGGATAAATTACATATGTAAGGTGATAAGCGTGTGTGAGCTGGGGGCCTCCAGGATTATTTAGTGTGCAGCTCATTACTTAGCGTACAGCTGCTTAGCCATCCTTTCTGCCCTGGGCTTGGCGGGCGTCCCTAGCATTCTTTGTCATAGTACAGTACATACCTGAAGCTGGAGGGGGCTGAGTCCTGACGCTGCTGCAGCTGCCATTGAGGATGGAATGAACTGCACCGGGTAGTTATCACCTGTCAGAGAGAGAGAGGGAGACAACAATGCATACAGGTTCAGACAATGAGCCGGCCCACAGAGACCAGGCAAGTGCCAACACGGATCCTGGGCCCTCCACTAGTTTACCACAGCAATGTGGCACATTGCAACGAGCCCTCGGCTTCAAGCCCAAACATCTGCATTAACAAAAGGCTAAGCTGGTTTGACTGGAGCAGGATTACTAAGGAACGTTCCACACCATTCCCTCCTTCTTCCACCTGCACAGCACTCCTTCTGGAAAATACCATGACAACAATAACTACTACATAGTTTAACAAGTTAGAAGTTTGTATTTGTGTGTGTCTAGTGTGTGTGTTTGTGTATGTGTTCGGAATAAATGTTAAATATCTCCCTGGTATTCAATTAGCGATAATGTAAAAGGACCAGCATGTTCTCTCAGGCAGTTCATACAGCTGTAGACTTGTCTGGCTATTGTTCAACACAACATTGTTTGTTTCTGTGATAGCTTTGGCAGCAGAGTGAAAGCACTTGTATGCGAACTGGTTAGAACAAGTGCGCAGGCACAATAACAAGGTTAAAAACCCCCACACATTCTTATCTCGCATATCACTGTGATCAACAAGAAAGAATTGGTCTCCAAATAGCAGCACTATTCATTACTATTCACTACTGTTGGCCTGCCTTCAGCACGTTTGTCAGATGGGGATATAAAACGGCTGCTGTATGAGTGATATCCATGGGGGTGTATAACAGTACCAGAAGCTTTCACACACTCAACCTAGTGTGTTGAGAGGGACAGAACAGCCCCAGTGAGACGGTGCAGTACAGTGTTCATAGAGGGGAGGTTAGTTTGAAGCATGTGTCTGAAGAAGGGGAGGCGGGGTGAACAGTGGGAGTTGGGAGGGGGAGGGAGTTGGCCTTCGCTCAGACCCCACTTCTGCCTGTCACTTCTTCTCACAAACATATGGAGCCATTAAGCCACAGACAAGGTAAATGTATATACCTTCTCTTTCACTTTGCCCTCACCCGCTTGCCTCACTTTGCAATCTTGTACAGCACAGCACAATGTGATACAGGCCATGGAAATTCAATCCCCATTTAGTAGCAAATAAAATCACACAGCAGAAGTGGTTTCAAATAGTGCTGGGTTGGATGTGCGGGGGTGCGCTGTGGTTATTTCTACACCTCCTCTTTTTGGTATCGCTTTTTCTCTGTGTCTCTGTGCTCTCTGTGACGTAGGATTTCGGAATAATAAATGGCTGGATGTCTTTAGATGTCATGTGAAACCTGGGGAGGGTCATGTGCTTAGTGAGCACACCACCACTGCTGGGGGGGTTTGGGGCTCCTAAGTCTGGGTCTTCGGTGCACAGAGTCTGTGTCGAGGCACCAGACTCCAGCAGAATGGGCGCTGTGCCAGGTTAGCGTCACTGGTGAAATGGGAATTAGGTTTAAAACAGACGTTTTTGTTTTGTTTGTTTTTTTCTTGGCCATGGCTGGTCCCATGCCCAGTGAAGTAAAGTTAGTGCTAAGAGGGGAGTGCAGGTGACACTATGGCTAGGTCACAACAGGCTATATTTCCCTGCTCATGTGATGGCATGAAATATAAGTCATAGATCTGCTGAGGGATGACAGATGTAGCAAAGACCTTTCTTAGACCAGATCAAATGATGACGAATGAACTATATGACCACGACCCTCAAACTTGATCTTTTCTCATCACTGGCTTTTAAACTTCAGTGAATTATCAAGACTGTTCACTAACTTACAGGTTTACAAGAACATTAATGTCCAGGTATATTAACTTACATATATAAGATTTTCAAGTTGATGTGTATTTAATTTTCCTGTTTTTGATTTTTTTTAACAAATTGTTTTTTGAAGTTTTAACAAAAAGAAAACTCTGATATTCAACTTGAATTACTTGAATTTCAAACAAAAAATCAGAGAATCAGTTTTAATGTTACAAAATGTGTAAAAATATAGAGCTTAAAAGAGTATAGCATGAGAAAACTATCAACTGTCAGCAGGATGTCTATGAGGGAGAGAGGCAGAGGAACCTAAAGACTATGAAGTCATTCTGCAGGTCCATTAGAGGCACATCAGACTGTCTGTGTAAACAGTGCGAACGGACTGGGAAGTCCTACTTGTATCTATTTGTTTAAAAGATGAGTTGGTGTTTCTATGACTGTGCTTGTCCACCATGCCACACCAGGCCATTGAGCACAGCCAGTGAATGGGGTGATGACTTACCACTATGGTGCCAGAATGACTCTGTTGCCATGTGAGCACCACAGAGCTAGGGTCATAAGCAGTGGTCCCTGGGAGCTGTCTCATAATGATAACATCAGATTAGTGTGCCTTAGTCTTGGAAGTGAATGCTTGGCCACTCACTTCATGGAGAAAGGACACGGCAGCATCCTGTACACCCTGCAGGTGGTGGTGATAACATTGTACTCTCTGGATATATTGTGTTGGAGGGGGAGAAATAATAGAGGTTTTGAAATACCTCTCCTGACTTCAAGAGTCATTTTCAGACCCCCTTTGCTATTTCTTCATGAGCTCATGAATTATGCAGGAACCATACACATGGCGACCCCTGACCATGATTCCATAATAGCTCCTGTTATTTGAACTAAAACATTTTCCGTGTCAAATCTATTGCAGAAAGCACACTGGTAAAAGACTCCCCCTCAGGCACTTTGTTTAAGCTGTCATGGCTCCATAGTTCCAAAATAGCTGACTTTCTTTTTCATCCTCTGGTTTTATAGTTAATTCATTAACTGCACTACCACACCTTTTAATGTTCTGCTGCAAACCTGCTGACTTCCCAGTGTTTCTTTTTCCATTTTCAGTCATCTTCCTTGTTATGTTACTGTTTTACAACAGACAAGGACTCTGCTTGTTCTGTCTGACTAACAAGTCATTTTCTTTGACAGGGTGGTTTTCATCAACACAGCACTGTCTCCTTCTATTTGCATGTGTCAGAGTGAAATAGGAAAACATTTTTTATGTACAAATGCAGTTTACTTTGATTAAGTAACTAATACACACGTCTAAAAATTGCCTGGCCCCGGGACCAAGAAGGTCATGCCAAGTGAAAAGCTTAAAACTGTGAAGAAGGGAGCAACTTCAGTCACAAGTATTATGTGATTGTACATCTTTTAATTTTCATAACGATGCAAGTGTGTTGGAGGTTACTGCTTTGGCAAGGCATCAGTCAACATGTTGTAACAATTTCAGTTTTTTTTTTTTTTTTTGAAGGCTGTGGAGCGTATCTGTCTCACTCAATTCAAAAGACAAAAGGAGAGAAAGAGGCTTGCTGTTACAGGCAATGACAGCAGTTATTCTCAGGAAAACCTGTTTCTTACATCATCCACAAAGTCCTCATGATTGTATTTTAATTGCTTAATTTCACTATCAAAAGGCATAACTGTGTGAAACTGTTATACACACAACAAAAGGAAAACATTTCATGCAGCGTTCTTCTACTGTGTTATTGGATCTCTAACAGTGGATACTTGGAAAAAGCCAGCATACTCCTGAAAGATACTTTAATGTTGAAGACATGATTACATTCCTCTGCTTCTCTTCCTATATCTATTGTTCCACATGGACTAGAAAACTCCCAGGCCTTAGCCTCAAGTCCAAGTTCAGACAGAGCAGAGTGCGCCAGTGGCCTCAAGTGTGTATCAAGTCTCTTACCATGCATGTTATTCACAACTTAAAAATCATAATATGATACAAATGTAAGAAGAAAAGACATAGCAAGCAGGGAGATCACGGGAGGGATGAAATGAAGAATTAAGTTGCAAAGCATACCTGGCTTATAAGACATTCCCGGAGGGAAGAGAAAGCCTTGCTGGGCGGCGGCTGCTGCTGCCAGAGTGCGTTGGTCGTGTGGAAAAATGGGGATCATGAGCGGAGGCATGTGACCCTGGACCTGCTGAACAGATAGGGAGCAGAGATCAGAGAGAGGCCTAAGCATAGGCATGGTACACAGAAACACATTGCCCACTCAGGGGGAGGCCAGATCACAGCTCTTCCTAACGTGTGCTGACAGGGGGCTCCGCGGCAATGATGGCCCTCGTGTGCTCACACAATACCTGGTCAAGCTACGCCTGCTCTTAATCCAAACCACAATTTCACCTCGGTACATCAAAGGGCCCGCATACGCACATTGTTCCAGCATCAGTTAGAGGAAGTGACAAGCAGGACAGAGAGCATAGAGGCTCAGTAGGTGCGTACGGCTTCTGCAGAGAAGTACTGTATGTGTTGAAAGAGGCATTCACCAACACCCTGCTGCTGCAATAGATACAACATGTCAGCCGAAGGATTGTTGAATGCATTACACAGGTGCAAAGCGGGATTGATCAGCATGTACATACACGAACGCACACTCATCTCACAGATAAAAGATCAACTACTCACATAATCTTGGATGATCATTTATACAAGAGAAAAAAAGCCATAAGACAATCTGGTAATTTACTACAACTGCTTTCACCAGGGGAAAAACAGCAGGCAGTTGGAAAGTGTTTGCTGCGTGTTGTATTTCATTTTAATGTCATTCTCTGACTGTCTGTTCCAGTCACATATTAACCTTCACCATCCAGCCTGTTGCTGACTTGCCAACTGGGAATATCAACACAAACTCCCTGCATGTGTGTGTCAAGGGTGGGTGAATAGCTTATGTCTCAAAATTGGTGTGTGGGGGTTTTTGCACACATGTTACAAGGTCCAATCTTACTGTCATTCTCTGCTTCCTGAACCTCTATGATGGGGAGCAGCCCAGCTACCAAGGGCCTGCGAGGGTTAATCTAGCACTGAGCCAGGCCACCTCAGGGGAACCTGCCTGGAAAATGGGTTAATAAAGGTCATCCCCCAAAATAAACACTTTACAGAATGTTTCTCCATTCATCCCTCTTTAAAATCAACTTGCAATAAAACGGGTCTGGGTGCAATTACTGCCGCTGCATTGGGGCATGAAATCAACCTGCTCTGAGCAACAATCTCCCCCCCCCATGTTCTGGCTGAGGTCTGCTATGATCTCCACTTTTTAGCCTGTGCAGCTCCCCCTGTAGACCCTTTACAGAGTAGTCGCACCCAGTTTCTCTCACAGCTAGCAGGCAAAACCTACTTAAAACTACTTTATTGATCTGTCCAGAGGTGCAGAGCTAGGCTGAAAACTAAATAAATAGAACCATTTTATGTCTACTGAGCTTTTACAGAAGTGCAAGTGCAGAAAGTGCATTATAGAAGAATAGAAAAGTATGTAATTCTTCCAAAAGTAATTCTGTAAAATGTGCTGTTGCTGAAGAAAAATAAATGGCCAAGGAGACTGCGACAAATGACCTTAAATAAAACATTGCTTTATAGGGATTTCTGCTCCAAGTTTCCAGGCGGAATGGATGAAAGATGGATCTTGGCCTTGCATGTATGGAACATATGGAAAAACACAATAATTAATGTCACAACATGAGGTAGGGCCAGTGACAGGCGGGGGGATGGGGGGGAGGGGGGGGGGACACTGGGGAACACAGCTTTTCTCTGCCTGTGTATTTGGACGGTAAAACCAGATGGAGTCTGTTGCTGAATGTACGGTGGCCACAGGGCAGGAAAGGGCTCTCGTAAGTCCACATCCCTCCAAGTGTGTTACAAGTGTTACATTTTCCTGAATTAACTTAAATCAGTGATAAATTACAAACTACCACATATATCTACTTTGTCAAAAAAAATAAGCTTGTTGACTGTCAAAATATTTTAGTAACTGAAGAATAAAACAAAAAATCTGTTGCTATAAAAAACGCTCTTTCTCAATTTGTTCTACCCATGCTTGAATTAAATGGTTGGTGAAATTTGCCAACTTCCAACAGTTCAGCCACTTTTTAGAAGTAAGTAAGTGATTCATGGCTTTTGCTCTCTGTGTCGTCTTACTTGGAAATTCACTGGGCTGCTAACGCTCTCCTGAGTCATACAGATAATTATAATAATCCTTTTTCAAATCAAACCAGCTAAACACACTGAGCCACAACTAGAGGAATAATAGTCATGATGCTACACAATAGGAAAAAAAAGCATTTAAATATTTCTATCATTCACATAATTCCAAAATTTAATTCATTTTGGTAATTTGAGAAGACAAATGTGATTACATGAATTGGTATTAATTAATTGTACAAGAGATGCATGCTAAATATCTGCAATATATACAGAGGCATCAGCAAAAGGCATTAAATGATCATGTGTATTTTCCTCCAGCAACACGAAATATAAATTATATAATTTCATCTGGGATATCAGCTTTTATTACTATTATTATTTTTAAAATATGGAGCAGAATATACAAGATTCACCAAGGCAAGAAGGAGTATAAATGTTGGGGAAATAAATGCATTTCTTTTGAATGGCCATGATTTGCAGTAATGAGCTTCACACATAAAAGTTTAATATATGGCAACTAATGTCAGAGAAAGGCAAATCAAATTTTGAGGAGCTTCAAGGTGGAAACAAATAGTAGAGGTTAGTTGAACTGTCAATTAACAGCTGGCACAGTGTCTGAGCAGATTATAACATCCTCCTGAGTTTTGTTTTTTTTCCTTTGACTGTTTAAATATACTAGAAGAAAAAAAAATAAAGAAGTACATTTTGAAAAACAGAGACAGAAAGAGCTTCCACTCTCCCTCTGTTACTATAAACCCAACCTCCCCCCCTTTAAGAGTTACCCTCAAGTTCATCTTTGTATGGGCTGAGTGCCCGGGATATTTCTATTGCCAAGATGATCTTGAGGAGCCTGAGAATGAAGTGGAGCAGATGTGAGCGGGGCACTTGGGCAGCGTCCTCCCTTCTCCTCGTAAATACAGCAGCATTGTTGTGCTGGCACTGCTCTTCCTTTGTCTTAGCACTGCTAAGTACTGGATAATGTCATTTCACACCATCTGCCCCCAGGCTTCATTAAAGATACATGAATGGGCTATCTTATGAGGAACAGGTGCTATTGTTTGTCCCTCAAGACCCAGCACTAAGGATCTGACTCTGAATACTTGAAGAGGAGCATCTGTAGTGATCAGTCAGATAGACTTGGCTGAGGCCCCCGTCTCTGCCAGCACGCGCTCCAACAGAGGTTTCCGGGGGAACTCAGCCGCCTTGCAACATGTATCATCAATTCAGATGACCTGATGAAGTCTGTAGCAGGCCAGCACGCAATCTGTTTCCCTCTCAGGGAGACGCTATATAGTATTTGATAAATAGAACCAGCTTGCAGGGAGGATTCTAAGGACCATATTGAAACCTTATGAAGGAGATAATTAGATTTATTTTAGTCTTTTATGAAAGCAAGAAAAATTACAGGACAATTTATTGTTATTTTTTTTGCAACATTCAGTTCAGATAATATAAATTAACATACATTGATCGAGTTATATGAGAAAGGGCTAACACTTGCTCAATTGACTGTGCAATTGTTTTTTCAACAGCAGCCGGTCGTGGGGTCAGACTGCAGAGGGTCAGTCAGACGGCTCAGACAGATTCATCTCTGATGTGTAAATACACAAGGTGTAAAAGACAGGGTAGACATGAAAGAGCTCCCTTTATTTCTCCTAGCACTTACAACACATGCAACATGTACACACACACACACACACACAGACATATATACACACCCAAATTCAATTTTAATACAGCTGTATAGGATTATAATGAGTATTGTAGTTTCGCTACATCTAGTTTTTATTTTTTGTAATGTTTTTAAGACTTACTTGCTCTAAAATACAGATAGTACTTAACAGACTTCATGTGATTCAGGGAAAATCACATTTTAGAAATATTTCTACAGAGTGGTCTTTTATAAATGTGTAAACATCCACCCACAACACACAGGCAAGCAGCTCCAGAACACTGAGTGCAAATGGAGATGTACAGGGCATTACAGCACTCACTTGGTCCCCTGTCAACACCCATGTTCCTCACTGTCTGTTATAGCCTCTACAAAGCACCCAGGAGGCCTGAAGACCCCCTGCTAGCTTCTCCTCTGTACCCCCTTACACTTCCATGCACTGATCCACACTCACGTTTGCCACTCACTATGAACCACAATGTGAAGGAAGCTGGGGGAGTTGTTGTTTTTACTGCCAGAATCCATCAGTATTAACAAGATTAAAACAAGAAAAGACAAAAGGGGCTAAAAAGACAAACACCTGCCTCATTCTCACCGTGTTTCATTTTTATTAGCTTGAAAGGACCGGTGAGATCCTGCGTCTAATATCCTGATTAATTACTACTTGACACCTTTTAACACACCTCTCACACAGATGCTTGTCTTGGATATAATCTGCATTCATTTGCCTTGAGGAGACTTGTAAAAAGTAAAACCACTTCAAGTATTTTATGAAAATTCTGACAACAATACAAACGCATGTAGCCAAGATTTCTGAGGAACTCGTGGTGATGATCTTCACTCTGTACAATCATTTAGGATAGATTGAGCTCCTTTGACTGACAGAGTGTAGGGTATGCGCATCCAAAAAACTTCTACAGGTGCCGGATCAAAAATCAAACTAAAGGCAAGAATCAGATAAAAGATCTGCACACTGTACTAATAGCTCCCAGCTATTTTAATTGAGCAACATTTTGATCTAACAGAGATCTTCGTCAGATATTGTCAAATAACCATCACAAAGCAGAACAAGCAATATATAGACAAAAACACATTCATCACTCAGGTGATTGTGATCTACATGATTGAGAGTCAATCTACTACCCACATGGGGGACAGAGCATGCCTCTATGAAAAGGGCAAAAACAACTAGAAACATCAAGATCAATATTATACAGACTCATATTAAATACAACACATCAGAAGTTGAGTCAAATATATATCATAAATCATCCGGAAAAAAACATTTATCATAAAAAACTACTATATAGAAAAATACATAGAAAAAGTAGAAAAATCATATATTACTTGCCCAAAAAAAAACTTTTTTAGTAGTACAGGCAAGTTCAGCCTAGCAAAGAAGGTTGCATCAACAGATATAAATTTTTGGGAGAGGCAATCATATTTTCATTAAGATATCTGTAAAAGTAAAGTAGGGTCTGTCAGTCATACTTACAAAATAGGTTTGAGGTCAAAATCTAAATTAAAGCCCTTAGGTGACATAAAAATATTTTTCAAAATGATGTTGTTGATGTCCCCTCCCCTTCTGGGGGTTTTCATGTGTTCAATCCCAGTGTATCTCAGTGTAGATGGGTTGTGTTTGAATGATTATCTATAATGATTACCTTATAATGAGCTCCTTTGCCATTAGGAAAATATCACATTCACCAACAATCATTTAGAGGAGGACTCACATTTCACTGACATCTCATTTTAATACTTACTTCCACACTTTAGTAGCTGTCAGATCCGTAGCTCTCGCTAACCTTCTTTTTCACATATTCTATAGGAGGGGTTCTGTAATTTCACCCAGGGAGGATAGACTCCAGCTGTTGCTGTAAGAACTGATAGTTCACACTTCGTTCCCCCCTGCTCTTCACTGAGCTGCACGCTGAACTGCTGCGAGTGAGTAGAAATCACCTTTTGTGATCTATTTGAAGGGAAAGTGATCTTGAGGAAGCTGGCAAGTCTGGCTACATCCCAACAGCCGCACACACAGTAAAACTGACACTAGACAGCAGGATATGTTTAACACCCGCCACTGTGTACATAGCCCGCTGGGTGTACACTGTACTGGAGCCTAACCAGGATGAAAATCACTCAGTGGAAGCACTTCTGGGCGGCTGAATCCTCTGTGTTGCTTCAGGATTTTTTCCTCCACTGAAACAATCAACAGTTCTTTAAGCACAGTCCTTTACTATAGGTCACTTAGCAGCCAGTTATACTCCACTGTACGCTGAACACAGTTACACACCGACACATCTCATGGCAAGCACACACACTGATCGAACATAGATGTGATGGTGTTTGGATTTGTCTGTAGCTAATGGTAATCAGACAAATTGATCAATAGATTTGATCCAGACTTTGATGCTCCAGACTTCTGCTTTTAAATGAAGGTCTTCATACAGTATTACCACCCACTAGACTGAAGCACATTATTCCTGCTTGTCTGCTCTGGAAAATGAGCTCACTAGAGAGGTTCAGGTCACCAACAAAGGGCCCTTGTCCTGGTCAAGTCTCTGACCTTTCCTCCTCACTTCCTTCCTGCATCTGAAATCCTTGTACAGCACCCCTTTCTACAAAAGTCAAAGACTGAAATCCACAGCCAGAGATCAATAGCAGTACAAGCAGTAGCTTGAAAAAAAGTGTCATAACATTTTCACTGAATTGTTTGGGTACAGCACCGACTCTGACAGCAGGCACTGTTTGCTCAGGTTTGAGTGTGACGCTGCACATCAGTCACGCCTGTGCGTATTATACTGAGTGCTGTTCAGGATAAAGTGCAGCAAATCCAGACACTTGAGTGAGGTCAGGCCATCCAGAGGGAATAACCAATAGATGACTTCTTGTTCCACTAATTCCTTACACAGTAAAACAAGCCTTCTTGGAAAACAGCCATTCCAATATGTCTATATTAAGTCGGCGGGAGCTTGAAAGCGTGGTAGTCCAACCCTCTGACCCGCCTAACACACCCCACCCCAAATCCCTCCATCTCACTGCTCCTCCCGACTTCCACAGATTTCTGGATAAAACTGCAGGCTACTGTTTGCTTAAGTACACTGGATGGCATTTATAAGATTTCTCCACACTGCTCTAATTTAATGCAGTTTCAGTATTAAATATTGTAGGAAGAATAATAAAAGATCAAGCTTAAGTATGAGTCAAAATAAATAAAATAGGCAGAAAAAAATAAGGAAAACTATTTGTAAATCACAAGTCAGTGCATCTGTAATTTAAATGATGCACTTGATGAAAATAAAAATAAAACAAAAGAAAGATGCACACATTTATTTGTTAGCATGGAATGTGATCTATAGATTTAATAGAAATTGTCTACATAAAGCAAATTTTACGAATTCTTTATAAAAATGTATTTTATTTGGATTTGTATTATATAGTGTATATTAAAAGGAGCAAACTGTTTTCATGCTACAGCTCTCTATTACATTGTATTCTCTGTTCATATTCAGATATCAGATATAATTGTAGGAAATGCATTTCTACATACTGGCACAATATACACAATGAACTGTGTACACAGCAACACACACAATGCCACCATTCACCATTTAACCCTTACATTTTTAACATTAAATTCAATTTTAGATTTAGAAATATGAACTCTTTTTTTTTTTTTGCTGGGGGAGGGGCACATACATGGAAGTAATAATGAATATTCTTTCAAGGTCTGGCCATAAAATTAAGGTTTGCAGTAAACTGGCCAAATCCACCGGGACTCCCTCAAACAGCATATGTAATGACGGGAAAGAAGAGAACAGACATAAACAAACCCACGAGTGGGTTTGAGGCCAGCATCATTATCCAGTGTATACATCCTCGCTGTATGGAAACGGGAATAAGTGAAATGCCTCGGACCCTCATTGTAGGGGGGTGAGTGAGGTTCTAAAGAACATTGGACACGGGTTAGTCAGATAGCCAGCTACATCCATGTGGTGTGAACAGGGTAGGGGGGGTTGGAAAATAGAGGGATTTATGAAATAATATGGCTTTAAAGGTTTGAAATATCACATCTTAAACACTTCAGAGTAAGCAGAATGACACAGATGCTGTACACTGTTAATAGTTTTGTATTTTATAAAATGACTGAAAAAAAATTAAATTTTAGGGAAAAACCTTTATTTCCACATTTATAGGGAATCTACAAACTGCATTTTGTCTGATTTTGAATTTGTGTGATGGTATTGTTCACATTAGGGCTGGGTTTCCCCTGTCCCATCCTCCAGTCACAGACTGAGGCTCTGTCTTCACTATTACCTCTCAGCTGCTGGGGCCACAGAAAACAACAGAGCCCATTCTGTTGTTCAGTGGGCCTTTTAGGAGGGGCAACTTTATTGGAGGCACACGTGTGCTGAGACTTTCAAACATGCTCAAATATCATGGGCACATCTAATTATAGGCGAGAAAAACCAGAGCATTTTGTAAAAGATAAAACAAGAGAGGCACTATGACGACTCGGTTAAAAAAAAACAAAAAACACTTTTAAGATTTAATCCTATTTAAGAATCAATTCTGAAGTTGAGAAAATGACCTGTGTTAAAAAAGAAGAAAAGCAAGAGGTGTCTTTGAGAACTGATTTGTGGAAAAGACAAACAAACAAAAAATTTCTACAATTCTGTTTTTATGAAAAATTGTGCAGGACAAAATGGTTCATTCATTGTGTTCCATCGGGGAATGCTTGGACTCTCCTTCACCCCAAAAACAAGAAGCTCCTTTTTTGCGTTGGCCATGGGCTGAATGCTTTGCTTTGCCACCCCAGCCCTAAGAAAACACGCGCCCCTTTCTCCCTGCCGGCTGCCCGTACACAGTAGATCCTATTAATGCAGCTCCTTCTCCCTGTGAGTGTGCCCACTGCTGAGGACGATGGCCATGCAAAGCCAACGCAAAGACAAAACAGTTTGCACAACATTAGCAGAGAAAACAGAGTCCACGCAGAGAGGGAGAGGAAACTAAATCAACATCACACTGGAGGATGTGTTCTCTCCCAACTGATATTTTCCTTTCGGGGGTTGGGGCACAATGGTTGTTAAGTGTAGGCGCTCTGCCTTCATCCAGGGAAGATTTGTGGAGCTTCAAACAGGTGCTTCATTGTGATATTCAGATGGAACACAGAAGTACTTAATTCCTTATATTTGCATGTAAAGTATCAACGTTAAATTATCAGGGTTGTTTAGCACTATGATTAATTTAAAAGGAAATTAATTCCTGTCTGCCTACTGTGATACACTACAGTTTCATTCTTCTTCATATTTTCTGTCTTGTGTCGATTATTCTTGACACTTGTGAGAACTGATAGAAGTGGAAGTTTGTGTAATAAATTAACCCGTCCCAGGGCTGCTTTACAAACCCCCCAGGTGACTAATTTTAAGTAGACCCTCAGGTGTGATTTCACACATTACAGCCGTTCATGTGGCACCTCTCAGATGGAGCCTCTTAATTATCGCTGCTTAAACTGCTTAGGTGTCTGAATACAAAGGCCAATTACACAAAAGCATGGCTTTATTGTGTAATTTACAGCAATAATGGATCTATGTTTGTCTACATTCGTACCTCATTGACAAAGACACAGTGCAACTCAAGCATATGTTCCAACTGACTGTGTCTAAAGAGACTCAATAAAGCCAGTAATCATTTGTTAGACTTTGACAAAGGAATTATTGAGCGGTCTATTTTTTTTATTTTCAAGACTTCTGAGCAATAACATTCAGTAGCCCTGCTTGAATGCCATATCTTAAAGCTTACTTAACTTGTGTTAAGTAAACAGAAGGGACATTTCATCCAGGGAAATGGGAAGCAAGGCCTCCTTTAGTTCTGCCCTGAAGACGGTATCATGCCCTAATCAGACAAAATCCACAGACCCAGATCATTCAGGAAACATCTACTGTTTATATTCCTAAAGCAAGGATTTGTTTTAACAGACAAACGCCATTACATACCAACTGCTCATCCACTTAGCTTCATTTGCGAACCATCACTACCATCACTGAGGTTGTATCTATTGCACCTTTTTGCGCATCATTAAGTTTTAACAGGGCCACGATGGCTTTATTGTTTAAATTGCACATGACTTTATTTAACGTCAGCATTTCTTCTGCTTCCTGACAAGAAGTCACATTTCATAACTAATTAAATTGATCCCTCCCCACCGATAGAGTCCACTAAATGGAATTATTTGTATCCAAGTGTCAATATATTAAATCACAGGGGCTAATGAGTCGGGTCACTGCTTTCTTTTATCTTCAGTCTTGCATGTGCACATCTTCATCAGCTAACAGTCTCCTTAAATGGAGGATGAACATGCTGGACTGAGCCTCCCTGGGCGAGAGCCAAGCCCGTCTGACTAGGCTGTTAATGCCCCCACATAATCCTACTAGCAGGCTAACACAGAGCACTTCAACACAAGGGAAAGCACTGGCAGCACAGCGTCTACACAGGCACAGACACGCGTGTGCACACAGCAGCACACACTTCCTCACTTAAACACGCACACACACACATTATCATTTCCCTGCTCTATTATTCTCTTATTATCATGCTAACAGTTCCAATCTAGCTGTGCTAATTGGGGGACTTGCACATTCTCTTTAACAATGTCTATTTTTGTGCTTTTTTTTTTTTCTGCCGGTGCATTAATAAGAGTCTCACACTGAGAAAATCATTTGTGCTGGGGAGACAACAAAAGCATCTGAGAATACACAAATTAGCGCTATTATCTTTGTGCAATTACCATACAGCCCTGTGTTTATTTAAACTCATCTGACTGATTTAAAATATTTACCATCATGTTGTAGTTTTGAAGTCTTTGCTTCTCTAAATTGGTAACCAAACAGAATCAGTGCATTAAATTACTGCATCGGGTTGGATAACATGCATATTCCTTTTTGTAATAAAAAAGTAGTTATTATAAACCAATACTACTAAAAGCCATTTTATCATAGAAAGATAGATACATCGCAGCAATGAACCACTTTGACAGAATTTGTTTTTGTTCTATCTGGGAGATCTGGTAAGATAATGATTGGTGCTGCGTTACACAAAAGTTTAAAGCTTCAGCTGAAAAAAGAAAAACAGAAACAATGGTAACACATTCCCTTCTGCAAACATGATGGTAGAAGCATCAGGCTGTGTTGGGCTTGCAGGTATGAAGGGGACAGTAATTGCAGCCAGATACAGGCCAAGTATTAGGAAAAACTACTTCACAGTGTCAAAGATCTTACATTGGCTTGATGATTTATATTCCCAAAGGGCCATGACCCCAAGCATCCTAAGCATACTGCTGAATCACACTCTAATAGTGTCACAACAAGTATATGAAAGTCCTTGAGTGGTGCAGCTACAGTCAGGGTTTTTTTTTATCTATTTTTTTTTATTGAAAATCTGTGGAATTACTTGATAGTTCTTGGTCAAGTTAGATGTAAGGCATTACACTTAACCAATCTTGAGCACCTCTGCACTGTGAGCATGTGAGAATAACCTTAAATCCAGATTTGGCCAGATAATACAGATGTTTCCAGGGGACTGAAAGTTGCAGTTAAAGTTGCATCTATAATGTTTGATCTAGATGGATGACTGTATTTTTGAGGGAACAATTATTAGGTAATGTGTTGCTGTCACGATATTTAAATAGATTTATAAGTGTAAACTGAAAAAACTGCGATCGCTGCCATCATTAAAAACAGTACAAGTGTGTAACACAAAAACTTAAGTGTTTAACTGGACAGACTCCAGAGCTACTGAATACAGAAGACACTTTTACAGAGCCTCCCCTGTGAATTCTCTGGTTTCTTTGTAACAGAGGGAGAAGAAATGGGAAAGCCATGTGCAAGGACTAAAACACACTGCTGTCCAGATTTTCCCCTCTTCTAAAAATATATTAACTGAGCGTTAACAGCAGCATGCAAGATTATATCGTATTAAAGAAAAAAAAGCATCTATTTACATGCTCTTCATTGTCCATGTTAGAAATGTTGGGCATCTGCGGCGCTCTGGTGGCCTAATGGTTAAGGCATATACCATATAACTGCAACGTCCATGGCTTGATTCCCGGGTGGGGGACTTCTGTTGCATGTCACACCATCTCTCCCTTCCCTTGTTTCCTGTCTCGCTACGCTGATTCTCAAATAAAGGCAAAATGCCAAAAAAAATAATCTTAAAACAAAAGAGATGTTGGTGTAATTTAAATTTATCTTTAATGTTGAAACCTTTAGCATTTAAACATTGAATGTTAAATGAATGTCCCCCCACTGTTTATTTACACCATTAAAGATGCGTGTGTGTGTGTGTGAGAGAGAGAGAGAGAGTAAAAAACAAACAAACAAAAAAAAAATAACCTCCACAATGCCCTCCATAGAAATCCATTATCTCTCCAATCTTGGACCTCAGAGTATACTCAGGGTCGCCACATCAATGCCACAGCTAATGATAAACGACAATGTCCTGATGTTATTATGTTTTTAAGGGAAAAGAAACATTTTATTGAAATGTTTCGGATTAAAAGCATCCCTCTGTTTCATCTGGGGAGCTTGGCTTTCTCCAGCCTGTTTGTGAAGATAAAGTTCACCCTGACCTTTCAGCCAATATTTATTCTCTTGATGTGTGTATCAATGCAATGCGTGGGTCCCTGTGTGCCTGTGTACTGTACATGATCACCTCTGTGCATGCGGGTATCTGCATGCCTGCGTGTGAGAGTCAAACCATGGCTCGTATCTTAACAGACCCATCCTTGAGGAATGCATGGGGTCATTACCATATGAAGTGAGGAGATAGATGCTTGTGGTATAGCTATGGACAGAGTACAGTACTGTTACTTGAGTTTTATATCTAATTAGAGCATTTTATTTTATTTTATTTTATTTTTTATTTATTTATTTGTAATACACATGTCCTTAACTCATGTACTGAAAATGCATATGACAGAACAGCTAGCCAACAGAGAGTCAACAGTCTGATGGTTAACGTGATGCTGTTTTACTGCTCATCCGCTGTGACTGCTCATCCATTAAGAAAACGTGAAACTGTGTGTGATTATGAAACAGAAAGCCATGAAGAGGAGAATCAAATCATGTGCCTGAGAACTGCTGAGACGAAACAAAATAAGAGAAACAGAACTTTTTCTTTTCCTTTTTGTAATCTCTGAGAATCAGAGAGATAAGTAACTTATGGGACAAATCAGTTCTCTGCTAATATATATGTTTAATTGTCACATGTGTCTTAGAAAATCTTGAATGGTGTTTCAAATTTTCAGCTAAATCAACTCAGAGCTAATCTCATCCTGGGATTGAATTAGTGCCAAGACGATTTCAATGGCAAGGATGGACTGAAGGAATACAAACAAGCTGAGGGAAAAAACACACAAAGCCTTGAGCTTAAACTTTTGATAAGCCCCCTAACACTGCAATCAAAACATCTGCTATCTTAAAACAAGTGACATTGTAATCCCGAAGGACAAAGACTAAATCTCTCTCCCTCTCTTGTAAGAGTGATGAGAAAGGATAAAAAGAGAGATGGCTATTCAAAGGGGAAACTTGATTAAACTGCATGCAGCCTTGTTCAAAACCTCACTAACTAAAACTAAAAACTACACACTTCTGACTGATTCCCTTCGATCCACATGCAAAAAGAAAAGAAAAAAAAACCTTGAAAGCACACATATAGCGTGCCAACAACAGTCTCAGGTTGCAGTCCCCATGGTTTTATTGTTTGGACAGTTTACAATGCCCACTGATGTGATCAGTTACATCATCAATACGAGCGAGGGGCTTTCTTTTGGTTTTCTCCCTGAAGCCAAAACAGAAGGACTTTGATGGCCAGTAGAGTCTCCAATAAAGTTTAGTGCCCTCCATGCTAATAGCAGAGTAACTCAATCCCCCAACACTACTTACTACATTGCTAAAAGTCTGTGACATACAGGCTGGAAGCTTGTTTACAGAACTAATTAAGTCAAAGCTGTTATATATTAAAATGGCCAGGGCATTTTTAAGAGGCAGCAGTAATGAAAACAGAGTGGCAAAAAATGCTTCACTAACTTGCCCGTGCCTCCCTTTTATCTCCTCTGTTTGCTGCTCCAACTCCAGAGGAGCGGCCATCACCACACTGGATATTTGGAGGAACTAGGTTAGGGAGAGGGAACATCTTCTGCTTTAAAGCACTCGGTGTTGGATAAACAATGTTGCACACGATCAAACTTATTTGAAGTATTAAGAGTAATCTGAATTTGTTCCTGGCTGGTGTTATTTCTGCTAAGTGAAGCCAGCAGAGGCCAATGGGCAGAGGATCAGATGGTCTGAACATGGGACTCTTTTGTTTAATTGTGGATGTGGAGATTTTTTTTTTTTTTAATCAGAGCAGATCTGTGGCATTTCAGTCGAGGGAGAGGCTGGCAAACTGGGCTTTGCAAGAGAGGACTTTACTTATATCTCTGTTCAAGTGTTTGAAATGGATATTTAGAAGTACATTCCCATACACACTCGACTCCCCTACCCTCTCTCAAAACCATGCATCAATGGGAATTTTCAGGTATCATTTGCCTTTAACTTAGTAATGAAAGTAAGGGCCTCTAAAAGTGAGATGCATTAGGGCTGTGCCCTCATGCTCAATGAGTATAAGTAAAGGGTCCTCCATGATATGAGTAATATTATCCCCTCAGTAGTGTATAAGGTACTTCATTTAAGAGTGTTTTCTAGACAGAGTGTCGTGCTCTTTGCTTCTCTTTAGTGGAGTGTAATATGGAATAATTTTTCCAATAGACTGTCCACTGTTGAAGTGAAAGGTCCAGGCTTGTAGCCTCTCAAGAACATGTTGACCGTGAGGCCTTTCTCTTGCAAAGAGCCCTTGAGAGAGGCATTTTGATGTCCCGGCAGTAAATACGGTTGTTGTGCTGTTTGTGTGTATCATAAGAGCCGACTGTGTTAGATAGACAGGGGTATCATGCCCTGCATGACGCTTATAAGGAGAAACAGATCTTTAGCAAAGAACCCACATAGTATTTCTATGAGTCACTTTGGCGTGGCTTGTGTAGAAACAATTCGTTGCGAGTGAAATGATAAAATGAAAGGCTAGGGAGTTGTCAGTAAGAAGAACAAGCAAGGGAGGAGGAGGAGAAGGAGGTGAACGGAGAGGGATGTGCCTGACACTATGCACACCCATCAGAATAATGTTAGCTCCACTCAGCCAGGCTCACAGCCTTGACCACTGCCAGTGACCAACTCTGGAGAACCCTGTACAGCAACATGCTGGGTGGTCTCTCACTGCACCACTCTGTACTGTATCGCATAAGGCAAGCACAAAAACACACTAATGAGTGCGAGGAATAAGGACCTTGGAAAAAAAAACAATGCCAGCCACACAGCATAATGGCAGTAAGTTTCAGTAGCTCTTGTGCTGTGTGAAAGCGTGCCACGTTGCCCTTCTGGGACCGACTCGTTTCAGAGGCATTTACCAGCCTCTTTCATGTCCCCCACCTCCAGGCTCTTCTCCATCAACAGGACTCATTAGCTGTTGTTACTTTTCCCCTTTTTTTTGTTCATTAAGATGTGCTAATTATTCTCCTCCATATTTTAAAGCCCTGCCGATTACCAACAGGCAATTAACATTTGATGAGAGTGATGAATGTTAGTGTGACACAAAATTTAAAGATAAAAAGACAAGAAATATAGAAAAAAAAAGAAAAAAAAAACAGAAGTTAGCAATGATATTTACTTAAATGTCTAATTTTATTGATCTATGCTATTAAATCCAGACATTTGGCTCAGGGTGACAGCAATGGTGCACTAATTACACTCAAGAAGGAGAAATGTTGTAGTAATCAGTGTGGAGAAAGTGAGAGGTGTAAGTTGCTGAGTGTTACAGCTTGTCTACACAGGAGGCGTTTCAGCCATGTTTTTCAGTCGTCCGTCTCACAGGCTTTTGACACAACAGATATGCTCCTATTTCAATCAATAAAGCTGTCTAAAAAGGCTTGCATTTCACTTGCGTTATATGCGAAAAACCACAACCTGAAGTGTATTTTTTTGCTTTAAGCCTTCTGAAGAGCGAGTCTAGTTTTATGCACATAACTACAGTGGTTGTGTATTGGCCTCTGAGCACTGCCAAAACACTAAATACTGTTCCTGAACATATACTGTGTAGACACAGACGGCGGACTGACGCTGCTGCTGCTGCTCTGCTAACACGCTACTTTGTTACGCAGCCTGTGTAGACATTGTGTTAGAGGGCCAACAGAAACACATTCACTGACCTGGATCTGCTGCTGGAGGAGGTTGATTTTGTGCTGCTGCTGTAGAAGCTGCTGCTGTTGTCTTGCAATCTGGTTGGAAACAGAAGTAGAGATGGGGAATTAACATGAAGAAGAGGAGGAATTCTTCCTCTGTGTTTCCTAGACAACATCATGTGTGAACTGTGCTGCAACTGCAGGAAACATAGAAATTTAAATTTAAAAGAAATTCTAAGAAAGTAGCAAAATTAGTAAAAGTATAATATTGCATTTCTCTTTTTATAGAATATGTTCTTCTAAATAAACTGCTGCAAAGTCTGACAAGAATCCACATATTTTCAATTTCTTAAATGTAAATGAAATGAACTGTGAACTGCACTGTCAAATTAGTGGTAAAAGAGAATAAATGATTTACAGGACAGATGAACATGGTGATGTAGATAACTGGTGCAGGCAGGGTACGGCTGACAGAGGTGACTACCTCCCCTGAGTGACGATCAGCCACACCGCAATCCTTCTCATCTGCAGTCCCCCTTTCTACATGCCCACTTCATTGAGCATGACAACCTAGTTTTAAGTGTCATTTAATTTTCATTTTTAAATATAATTACAAAGTGTTCACTGTAAGATATCGGTCGTCTGCAAATGTGTCAAGATTAATTTGTGCCGGCTTCCTCACGAGTGTCAACAGTTAATTACTGTGTTGTATCTTGATGGCTTGATGACATTCTAGCTCTCAGCGGGCTCTCTCGCTATCCCTCTCTTTCTCTCTCTCTCTCTCTGTCTCTCTCTTCCCCTATTTCATTAATATTCTTCCGTTTTTAAATAAGATCAAATAATAAAACATCTTGTATCACTGTTCATTTATGCTGCAATGTCCACAAAGCCCACAGAGTTGAGTGTAGTTTGCAAATGAACATCATTGATTGAAAAAGAAATCAATACTGTTAATGTATTATTAGTGTACTTTGACCAAATGCATCACTCTAAGGTATATCGTCTATCTCTTCATTTACCACACGAAGGTCTGAGAGTGTGCTGAGAAAACTCTGAGTGAACTCCTTGCTGATAATTGACTCATAGCCATTAGGATGGCTGGTGATAATAAAAGTGTCGCCCGTGTGGATAGTTTGTGTCCTTATTTCTTCCCAGACATTAACACACTTCATGGCCTCCGCTAATTTGCTGATTTGTACAATATGGCTCATTGGCCTGATTTGTGCTGCAAATCTAATGCCGGGCTTGTTCTAATAGGAGTCGATTTATAAGATATAGAGGACTTCCATGTTTAATATAACGTTTAATTCACACATTCCCTCGCACTTGTTAGTACAAGTCATAATAACATTTTTTTCTACCACACAGCATAAATGTGGGCGAGAGAGCATGACTGAAATATCTGAGGTAATATAGAATATAACATCTCCTAAATCTAATATTATTCCAAATTCCTACCAAGGAGTGAGATTTTATTGGCACATTTCAGGCATGAAATTTAATATGAAATAGAGAGTGAAGTGACAATTTGTTACAAATGTATTTAATGGGGTTCATTAGAGAGAGGATGGAGGAAACAGAGTAAATAGGATTAAAGAAGAAGGGGAATGAATGTTTGAAATAGTGTGAAAGAAAGAAGCATAGATAAGAAATTATCTGGGGTACAAAAAAGAGACAAAGAGAGATACTAAGAATGGGAGAAAGAAAACAGTGAGCAGTTACCTGCTCCTGCTGCTGACGAGCTAACTCCATTTGCTGCCTCTGTTTCTCCATCTGTGAGGCAGCGAGCTTCTTCTGTTCGTCGTGGGCAGCCAGAAGCTGCTCTCGCAGGCTGATCAGCTGGGTGATCATTGTGGAGAGCTGGCGTTCCTTTTCTGCCAGGCTCTCTGGAGTACCTAGTGAGGGGGGAGAGAGAGAGAGAGAGAGAGGAAGGGATAAATACAAGGTGGAGAGAGCTGAGACATACTCAGAGATACAAGTATGTGTTATGCACAACTGAAAGTAAAAAGTACACAAAGGGTTTTGTAGTGGCTGTGAATAAATAACCCAGGTGTTGGCTTTGTAAGAAAGTCTGCAGAGTGCCTTGGTCTGGTATACTGCTAAATATAGAAAAGTGACCATGCTGCACACATCATCATATTGTGCTATTGTATTGTACACAATATATAGTACAAAGAAAACCACATGGGCAGCAACCAACTGCAGTGAATTCACTAGTAGTGTTAAGGTCACACAGCCTGGAGTTGGCTATTTTACTGTAGCTGGTGTTCACAGCTTTCAGGAGAAGAAAGGGAAGGAATTGTTCCCGGCACATGGACAAAGAGCTGCGGGGAGCTGTCAAACTGAGGTGGCAAATTATGCCAGTCTACCAGGGGTGAATATAAAGAAAGTATGGAGAGTCACTGTGTTTGCACAGATCTAAAAACTATACAGTTTTTCATTATGTGGTCATTTCTGCAACACATTTGTGGAACTCTTTGCAGCTGCCTGATTTCTGCTGAAAGGATTGTGCAAACCTAGCAGAAAAGAGTGCACAAATTATGTTTATACACCAAAAAGATATTCTGAATGCACTTTGGCAATGATCATCATAAAAGAGAGATTTTATTGTGTGATCAAGACTGAACAACACACTTTTTATTCTATTATATGTGTAGTTAATGTATGCATACTTCAAAAAGAAAAGCAATGACAGTCCAATAGTACTTCTCTCTCCACAGTCACATGTCCGCACTGTGTGTGATAGAGAGAGCGGCTCCGCTGCACTGCTCTCTCCCTCCGCCTAATCAATGCTAAGTGATCCTACCATTGACTTACACAGCCAACATAATTGCCAGTGAGAGGCTAGACAGTAACTCACTCTCCTCCCACTGCACTCCTGTGTGACAAGCTGATCTGGGAGAACATACAAAAAAAGAGATGGGGAAACCGACAGAAGAGACGGAGAGAGGGAGAAGGATAAAAGCATAGAGATACAGATAACAGTACAGTGAAGTCTGGCCTGGGGCCAGCAGGAGCTGAATTCTTTCCTGGGTGTCTTCCTCTCGTCTCTGGCCACATCTGTCTTGAGTTTCTCCGAGAGCTCCCAGGGGCCCTCTCCACTCAAACTATTTTAATTTGACTAAACACCTGATTTATTTTATCTCTCCGATGAGGAAAGCCGTTTGTCTTAATAGGGCCTGTCAACCTCCAGAACCCATTCAGGGCAATTTACTGGCAGGCTTGTCTGAACCTCAGTTCGCCTCACTCTGCCTCCGCTGCCTGCTGCAATGGAAGAGAGCTGCAATTCTCCATTTATCCTCCTAACGAAAAAAAGCACCTAAAAGCGGCTATTCATTGGGCCTGCGTGCAGTTTCCAAGGCCTGAATTGACTTCTTATTCACCCGACTACACTTGTTGTGAATGGCTTATCTGTAAAATTGATACAATCAGCACCAATTTTATTAACCTTTGGCTGTGTCCATAAAGGAGCTGCCTTTTACAGGTCACCAGCAAGATACATCAGTTGCTGTCACAATAAATCCATGCTATCAATACTGTAGTGGGAAGCAAGGAGGGATTGAAGAAAGAGAGACAGACAGAAAGGGAGAAAGAAAGAAAATCATCATCCAGGTGAAAATGAGGGCCATCAGGCCTTGAGGGTCAGCATAGATGACCTTGAGCAGGGAACCAAACATCTGGACTCAATGACGCCCTCTCAGCCTGCCTAATTACACATTTCTGATGATCACTCACTAGTTTAGGAGTATCAACACTGTAAGAAAAAAAAAAAATTACAAAAATGATCAGGAGTGTACAATTTATCTATTTTGTGTGTGTGAATGATTGTGGTGCTAAGGGTCAACAAAAGGATCCGCTAGGCTAGTCTGAGTGTGGAGAGCGCAGTCCTGCCCAGACACTAAGAGAATACTAACAGAGGGCTCATTGTTTTGATGCTGAGCTGAATTGTGGGAAGCCCAGACTGCCCTCTGTGCTGCTATTTGTGCCTTCACTCTTTGCTAATTTTCCTCAATATTCTTTCACACTTTTTGGTTATGCTGAAGACGAACATTTAGATGCAACTTTTTCACTATCAGTTAAACATGTTGGAAGAGTTTCACCCTAGAGACTGTACACAGCTGAGTAGAAAATCAGGCGCATATGTTTTTTGTTGGCTGGTTAGTGTAAAAATCTCTTTCTTCCTGCTCTAAATTATGGATCAGCTTTAAAATGCAGATAAAACTTTTATTGGGCGGTGCAGAAGAGGAGAGTCGTGGTCTGTGTCTGACCAGCCTGCTGACAAAAGAGGCTGTTTCCTGCATATTGCATGGCTTTTAACAGCAGTGGGGCTGGGGTCTGCCCGTTAACGTGTCTCCTCACATTGCGCTTCTGATGGCAGACAGACAGCCCAGAGATGCCTTGGCGCTACATAAACCCCAGCAGCCAGCCTAGACCTAACATGTTGTGACATCCTCCTGTTAGACAACTGAGGCTCAGTAGGACAATACCAGCCTGACACAGGAAGAATATCCCAGGAGTGAGCGGTCAAGCTGCGCTGGCACTTAAGTTGTTTTCTTTCTCACGCCACCGTGTTAACTTCAGAGATGTTAGATTGACACATAGGATGGTGAGACGGTAAGTCTGTGTTGTTCAGTTCCAGCCCATTCAGCCTTCACCTTTTGAGATTCCTGCCTCTTTTAAACGTCACAAAGTAGGGCAGAAAACATCAACGGGTGACTAAATAAATGATAAGAGGAAAACAAGCAGAGCCATGGTTGCTTGGGGAGGGATGGGGATATTTGAGCCTTGGGGTCTTTGGATAAAAGGCACTTTGTAGGGGTGCGATTTGTTCTGTCCAATACCCACATCTCCCTCTCTCTTGGCTCCCTCCTCTCTGCTCTAATCAAGCAGTCTCTAATTTGGGTTCCAAGTCCAGTACCGGGGAAAAAGAAGGAGGCTTGTTACTTTGAAGAGTCCCGAGTGAATAACACAGATAAAAGATTCAGGCACAAAAAAAGAAGAAAAGCGAGGGAGGGTGAGGGTGAAAAGGGGGAAAATCACAAGGCACCCTATTCTCTTCCCTTCCTTTGGTTAGGACAGCTGAGCCATTATGACCAGATCTGAATTGGGTTTTTTAGTGCCAGAAGACTGGAATTTCTTTGTCTCTCTATCAGTCAGCTATTGTGGATGCGTCCATATGCTGCAAGCCCTTCCTAAGTAAATTAAGACTTGTCTAAATGCTGAGATAGTACCAAGCTGTATTCACACTCAGACTGCACATAGCTAGAATGCCTTGCGTGCTGAAGCTTTCTCTCTCTGCTCCCTCCTAAAGTGTGTGTGAATGTAGACACGAGTGTGTACAGATGTGTGCTGAGTGCCGCTCCAATCGATAAAATGTACATGCCTAAGAGTAAATGCACACGTGTGTGAACTCTGCGGTCATCTGACCTTTTGTCTATTCTCTCAGGAAAACAGAAAAGAGCCAATTGAGTAACAGCTAATACCATCTATTGGTATCTTCTTTATTGTTCAAATAGAAAGACATTTCAGCCCACAGACCTTACTCCAAAACCATAACATCGCCTCAGCAAAAGCCTGAAACGCAACCCTATCTTCATTTTTGTAATATTAAATATGATTGATATATTACATTCTTCAGTCAGAAAACCAAGCTAGAATAACAAGAGCTAGTTTTATGGTATCCCTTTGCTTTTAACCACTATGTACACTTGTTCTGCAGTGCTACAAAGCCATATGTGTTTCCAGTATGTGTTAACGCGCCTCCATGTCCTACAACCAAGACAATATGAGCAACAGCTGTTTTACCTGGCTTGCTGCCTCTGCCATGATATAAAAGCTGTTAATCTTGCCAATAAAACACCATTAACAAGCATGAGCAATGATTCACAAGCACATGTCATCCACTGGCAGCAAAGACTTAATCCCTAAGCCCTCCTATATGGTATGAACATATAGGCTTCTTCTGCCCATCAACTTGTTAAAAAAAAAGTCAGAGCGTGTCAAGTTTTTAAAATCACAACTTATGTACTCGACACTTTTAAAAAACATTTGCTGTTTGCATATTTTGATGGTAGTCTCATAGTATAAACTTCATAGAGTATGTATATATGTATAAGAGTTTGTATGTCAATGTGATTTTAAGATACTTTCACGGAATTAAAATGATTTAAATGGCTCTGCAAACTATTTTTTTAATACTACAATTAGCACATGGAGTGGTTATTAATAACAGCACACTTCATCTACTGAGGCTCTGCTGTTCATGCTGAACACTGATGGAGACTAACATTTTGATGATAGAGGAAGCTTCACTCTTCAGTATAATTATGCTAATGTAAAAGCTCCAGCACTTCACTGTCTATCCATGACACTGGACAAGGTACTTCATCAAAGCCAAGATAGAGGCTCGACCTGAACATATTACTCCACAGGGAATGCCGGTGACCCTGAAATTCACACTGAAGACAAAAAAAAAAAAAGAAAAACTTTAACACTTCAAAACTCCAACTTTACTTCTGTTCTTTGATTTAATACATCATTCTTTGGCTGTATAATGCAGTTTGACAAACTAGAAATCCAGGCACCATGGAGGATGTTGTGTGTATGCAAGGCAGCATGTAGCAAAGATGACATGAAAACAAAGATTGTCTCCAGTTCTTCTATTCATCTCTCATGGTCTTTATGATGATGAGTCTGACCCCTGCGCCCTTAAAACATAAAAAGCATACACAATGTTCAAGGTCTCACACATACAAAGCGCTTAAAGCCTGTGAAACAGTGATCAAGGCAAAAGCTTACTGTCTGCGAAACCTTGGAAGTGAATTAGGAGTTAGACGTTATCTCATTCTTTTCACTGAACATTTATTCATTGGTCTCTCCTATAAGGCTGATAATTAAGGCAGAATGTACTTGTTTCCTTGGACTGTGCAAAAGAAATCTTTCAAAAGATTTTCAGACTGTTGTCTCTGATGTATAAGTGTTTCAACAATGCCAGTGTTTTATCTGGGTTTAATCCAAATCACAAGTGATAAACTGACATAGCTGAACAGGAAGCAAGTTGAGACCAGTACATGTATTCAAAAAGTATATCAGAATGAACACCTGTTTAGTTGTCAAGCTGTCAAGTAGTATGTGGTCATTAGACTCAACCAAAGATCATAAATGTTTGTGATAAGAGTTGTTAGAAATCTTTCAGACAGCCTAATTTTCTGTGTTAAATTGTTTCCTGCCATTGTTTATACTCTTCATGCATATATGTACCTTGTTAAGGTGCCCACAAAATATACAGAATTGCAAGTACAACTTACTATTTTAACAGTGTACCTTAATTTATCAAATAGTAAAACATTATTGGTATATGAATCACACTTTCAAAAAAAGGAAAAAAGTAAGTCTGAACTGAAATAAAAGCTGTGCAACTGATAATGATCTGTGTGGAAATGAATAGTGGATATAGAATGGGAGGTTTTAACAAGGTTAGAGAGGCATAGGGCCATAATGCATGATTTTTCTTTAAAAACTGAAGGTTGTTTGACAATGTGAGGTGGCCCAGATGAATGTAAAGTTGTTCTGAAGTCTTGACAAAACTGCTGACAAAAAAATGGGCCACGTTGCACAGTTTAAAGAAAGGGGGGTTGTGCATGCAATAAGGGGAGGTCTAGGTTAAAAAAAATAGTTGGATTGAAATGTCAATATTAAAAAATGAAAAAAGCTAATGACAAAAATATAAGAAGCTCTTTTGGTCAGCTTTACATGGCTGTGAAGACATTATTTGTTTAGCAGAGGGAAAGCCAATGCATATTTTAAGGGAGTGCCCTTTTTAAAAAGACAAAGGTGTGTCTTTGTCTGTAAATGTTTTACATTCTGTTCGAATGAAAACAAAATTAATACACTTCAGTGATCCCAGACAAAGGAATTCCTTTATTTTTTCAATCGAAGCGCGCAATTGTCATTTCATAATGCACACAAACCTTCAGCACCAGAAATGCCATCAAGTACAAATATCACAACACTGCTAACCGTTGCCTCAGTTTGTGCCTCTAACAGAGCCGCTGGTAGAGTTAGCAAGTCTGATAAGAGACAACAGAGAAGGAACGTCGTGCTAATAACCCAAAGATTTATTCCTTTTCTGTGGCAGTAAACACAACACACGACCCGCCAATAACTAACACACACAAACACACACACACACACACACACACACACACACACACACACACACCCGCAGACACAAACACATCCTTTTTTACCTCAATTGCCACAAGCTAAATTCCACAATTCATTAGAGGAGAAAAACACACAGTCCAACACTCTCGTACATTCATCTGGCAAATGTGGCCTGAGGAATAATGATTTACTGTGGCTCATATTTCACCTGAGTGCACAGGGCAAACAGTTGACTGAAGTGTTGTGGAGAAAATGCTAACTGAGGCATATTTGACTGGAGCAACTGGACAGATACCGTTTTGTGCTGTTTGTGTGAATGTTTTTGTATGTTTGAGTAAATATAATATGCATAACATTTATATACAGTATGCTGTAAAAACTCACTAAAATCGACGATACACAATTCTACTTTTTTTCCCCAAAGCATAACTCTGTGTCACTTGGGAAAGGGTGTGCAGATATTGTGCTGTGTATCTCCGGTGGCATCAAACCCCCACTTCATGGAAACTATTAAGAATAAAATAAAGTTTAAAGTAAATAATCATGTTTTGAAGCTAACCCAGATGGCTGAACAATATGGGCTCTGTGTTCACACAGTGGACTCCTTTCTGTCTGTGCAGAAGTTAAGCCAGCACAGGTAGGGCCAGCATCAAATCAGTCTCAGCTGCCGCCCTGCCCTGCCCTGCCCTGTGTTCTCCTCTTAAAGAGCTTCCACTTATCTCCTTGCCGCAGGACTGTCTGTGTGCACCCAACCACTGTCATGTAGACACCATTCTCAAATTGATTGTGACAGTGCAAGAGCCCCAATTTTTGCGCTTCAGAATTCAAGCTGCCATTTCAACGCCAATGTACAATGTTAAGCTTTTTTCTTATTTCTTTTTTTTTATTTTTTTTTAGAAAATTCCAAGAGAATGAATACAGCTTGTGTTCCAATTTAGTAACTACATATTTTCCTTCAGTTTGAGTAAATGCTTGAGCATTTTGCTTTTATTCCCTACACCCCTAACCCCCCCCCCCCCCCCCAACAGGGGGCCGGGAAACTGGCACTCAGCAGGGAAACTTAAACAGCTCTGTTGAGTGTGAGGCTCAAAGACCCTGCATAGAGCAAGCATGCAACACAGAGCAACCTTATCTGCCATAGGACACAGTATACTATATTTGTATACATGTGACACAGTGTATGCATATATATGGATATATATGTGCATATATATTTACAGTATAATATACTGCATATATATACACACACAGGGTGATAATGGTGGGGATTAGAAGCATCCTAAATCATGTCATATATGGGGGCTTTGCTTTTTTTTTTTGCAAAATATGTCTTTAAGGTATAATCATATGTGAAGTCTAAGTATTTACGTCTAAAATCTCTCACTAGTTCTTCCTCTCTCTCCCTCTCGCACTCCTCCTTCCACCTTGCCTCCTATTATCTGCTACTTTCTGTGGTTTGGAGCCCTTCCAACAGGCCTCCCTTTCTTGCTCTGTGGTTTTCTTCAGGAGATTTCATCTCCCTCCTCATCGTTCCTGCAGATTGACAGCTAAGCTCAGGTATGAAAACAAACAGTTAGCTCTGGAATTGACTGGTGAAAAGAAATCCCCCACTAATGCTCCTTCTCAAACTCTCCTTTTCGCCTGCCTCTGCTGATGCTAAGACCTAACAACATACAAGAAAAGGCAGAAATCATTAACCCTTAATAACACCATTCTACATGTCTGGCTTAAGTACACCACCTCTGCCGGATTATTTCGCTTGTTCCTACTGACTCTAAGACCTAAAAAATGTCTTCCCTTCGGAAACAGCACATTACGTAGCCAAACACCCACATGGCAATGAGCTATAATTACAGATGTGTCATCTGTAAGAGGTAAATGGTTGGGTGGGTTAGCAGACCTTGAAAAGCAAATCTCTGATGTTGTTGATACTCTTGTTTTGTTTTGTTTGTTTACTGTACGTGCGTGTTCACCTCAACAGGATAAAGTATTCGGGACATGTTTGAACACAACTGCAGAGAAAGAATTTCTTTCTTTTCATGGGTAAAGCCTCGGGTCAAATTCTCTTGCACCTATTGTTTCTCATTTTTACTTGTTTTCTAAGAGCCAGACAAAACTATTTCCTCACCAGCAAAGATTCCACCACTGGCCTAGCTGCAATAACACAATTACTTGTCTTTCAAGGTTTTGATGGAACATTGTCAAAAGGTAGCCTACAAGTTGCTCAGTATAATTGGCTGAGGAATCGGTAAGCGATCAACATAGAATATACAAGGCCACTCTGCTGTGGTCTTTATCTGCATGTCAGCCTTTATTCTCTATCTTCTTTCATTCATTTAAAACCTACAGGCATGTATGCCTTTTGTACCGATTTTAACCTAACAATTAATGGAACCTCTGATTCATCATAACACTTTAGATCTTAATCGTAAGGTGTTTTCTGCTTGGTACCTTTGTTTGTGTTTTAATTAGGCGGACCTTGTGCGTCTCCAACCCTGGGCTTCTTTTTAATTGCCCGTATTTACATCAGGCAGACATCAAACGCAGAGAGAGAGACATTTGTAAGGGGGAGCACAAAGCAGCCCTTTGAAATGTCTACAGTCATATGAAATGGCATGCTAATTAAAAATCTAAGGCTGCCACTGTGATAGGAGAAGCATTTATATTGGTAACTGTGGTGTATAGACTGTCTCCATAACTCAACAACAGACAGAGGCCATAGTGTTTATTATCAGACTCCCTACCTGTTTACAGACCACCAAGTAACCTTCCCGTTCCCATTCATCAAACAGAAGAAATGCCCTGCCTGTAATTTAACAGACCAGCTTTCAAAAGGCTAAATCATTTTAAACATTTTACCCGGTGCACTTTGATCTACAGTGGCATACAGTATACTAGGGCAGGTACAATGAATCTAGTTTACCAAGCAAGTGATTTATCCTTCAGTTCATTAAGGTTATTGCCAATGAATATACTTATTAGCACATTCAACAGTTCCCCTGAAAGTGCAGAAAGTGTAATTCAATAATTAAAACCAAACACTTATTTTATTTGTGTGTCACCCATGTTTAGAAAAAGTAACAATTAAGTAAATTGTCAAAATCACCTTCACACAAGTGAAATTAGATTTCTTTATAGGTTTGTGAACTTGAACTAAGACAGTTGCTCAAAAAAGAAGAATTATTTCAGTATATTGAGAATACACTGAATTCATATTGTTTAGATGGTTTCCCAGAAATAAAAACAAGACACAAGAAGTTGTCTGATGAAAGGAATCACTAAGGGAGAGCTCAAGAGCTGGTGACAGCCTGGTGTTATCAGCCAGCTGGTATTGTGCTTTCCTACGCTGTATAAACACTCCAGCTTTCAGTAACAGTCAGTGCTAAGGACTAAGACGTGGACCTGCCCATCCCAGGCCCACCTTCACCCTGTCATAAACAGAGATTTTGGGGGAGTGCTGAGTTGCGCTTCGCTGTGCTGCACTTGATACGCCGCGCAGGGTGTTCACTGTCAGAGTCGAGACATTCCACTCAAACGCAGGCTCACTGAGGAGACGACTCTGCGCGTCTCCACACCATCTCCTCTCCTCTCTTAGCGGCTTCTCTCCTCTCAGCTTAGCTCATGCTCTGGGTACATCAAGCACACTCTGGGTTCAACAATTACCAGAGCGGCATGAACGCGCTGCATGTGCCAGAGCAGAGTAGCTAAGCTCAGGGACGTCTGAAGGGACAACAACAATAAACTGCTGACAAGCTCAGAGAGCCTCAGAATGGTAAATGGAGTGGAATTTTGAAGACAGCACTTTGGACAGAGTTGGGCATTCCAACAAAAGATAAGGGGGGAGAGAAATGAATGAGAAGGGCAGCCAAAGGCCTTTGTTTTATTTCAGAGTACAAGGCTGTTTCTGAGACTGTACAGTACATAGATTATGTATGTCTGATAGGAATGAGGGACTTGTTAATACTGTCTAATGTGATGTTTGTATGTGTATTCCTACCTTTAACTTCTGCCAGAAGTTCGCTGGTGTTGAGCCTCTCCATCTTCTCTTTCCAGTCTTTAGAAAGTAGTTTCTCCATGCAGGATTCTGAAAAAGAAAAAAAATAAATGAAGATTAATAAATAATTCAGAGTTCCTGTTTAAAATTAATACATTTTTCATGGAATATTATGTATGGAATATAGCTTTTCTTTTTTTATTTTGTGCATGATATGGATCTTTAAATCTATTCACTTCAAAATGAAAGAGAGGTATTTTATTTGATGGCATTTCACAGTGAACATTAAAAGAGACTCTTCCTGACAAGTGAGAGATGAGCTAAAGGTGGAGTGAGGAGGGAAGCAGGCATTGTAGGGATAGCATAAGGGCAGAGACACACATTAAGTGGGAGGCAAGGACTGAGACTGGGTACGTCCAAGCATTCGCATAGCTGCCAATGATGAAAACAATTAACATTTGTCCAGCAGACAATGAATCAGAGGAGGAATGGCTGCAAGCTGCCATGCTGTCGCTGTTGTAGCTGATAAAGAACACACTGGGCCGGCTGACCCAGGCCTCCACTATCCCTGCACTGCTTAGGGGTCAGCCTGTTCCCATCAAACAGCAGCAGCACAAGCAAGCCTCCACCCCTCCACCTTGAGCCACTGTCTCCACAAACTGCCTCCACATCAAGACATCAACCGTGCAGCACCCAGTCCTGTTGAGTCTACATTTAACAAGCAAAAGCCATGTTCAAACCAATCAGTTCCATTAATACTAGTGTATGGAGTAGCTATTAATGGCTGTACTGATTTGTATAGAAATTGTCCTCAGGTTTCATATAGCGCCTGAGGATGATATCATTTGTAAAATCATGTTTCTCTAGATTCAGAGCAAAATGCAAAAACCAAAGCACACACTAATTATTACCACAAAGCCCTGGGGCGCCATAATGAATAGTCTAACCACATATCTAACAGTGGATCATTTATGAACACGGTTCTGGCAACAAAAGAAAACAATTCACAAATGTTTCAAATGATTCCACAGAGGGGGTTTTTCACAGTTTGATGTAATTCTCATGTGTTTTTTCTATTTTTATTAAGTTGCACAGAGAAATAAGGAGAAAGACTGAGAAAGGCACTGTCACATGCAATATTCTGGACTCTTCCACGTTCACTGTTATCATCCTTGACATCAAACACAGAGAAGATTTATACAGTTTAGAATGCATACAAGTGTTGTTTCCTTTTATCCATCTGTAACATATCTTGCTCTCTACTCTCACAAACCAAATACCGTTGCAAACACAGTGACTTCAGAGGAACTGGGAGTAACAGGGGGTCAGTAGTTCTTGTGGCCTTGTTTAAGGATGGCTTTCAGATAGATCAAGCAGAGTGACCATTTTGTTTGATTGTCCACTTCCTCCAATGTGATGAGGGTCGACAGGACATCTTCAGCTCAGGGTCATTATAACATTACTTCTGCTTTATTGACTTTCCAATTCCCAACTCACAGTTTGTACCCTTGACCCTAAGAGAGGGAGAGAGAAAAGGCTGTGTGTGTTTGTGTGTGTTTGTGTGTGTTAACTCCCTGCGTGGCACAAAGATCACAGATCTTAAAACAGGGGTTAAGGGCGGGGGGTGGGGGGGAGTAGTTGAACTCAGCTCTTCTTCGCTGCGCCTCACCCCTGGGTGAGACAGCTTCCTCTCCCGGAACAACAAACTCCCCTCGAATCATCAGACAGACAGAACAACAACAGAGGATGACATTTTCTACCCTGAAGCACAGAATAGGCTTATTTTTTAAAGTGGTGTAAAGGGGAATTAAACAAACACAGTGAACATATGTTAATATGCACACATATGCTCCCTCTTTTTCTCTCTCTCTCTCTCTCACACACACACACACACACACATACGTATGCACACACACTTTCATCACAGATGCTGCTCCAGCACTTGATCATTAAGGAATGCACCAACTGTTGGAGATAATGTGGTGCCAGCTTCCATTCTACTCCAGTCCTCCCCCTCCCTTCCACCTCCCTCCCAGGAGAACTGCCGCTCCCTCACTTCTCCATCCCCTCCGCCGGGCCAGACACGACCTGCCAAGTCCTCCAACAGGAGAGACTACAGCTGGAATGCACCGCTGTCCTCCCTGCCTTCCACCTGGGAGAGGTGAATAATGACCCGGATTAGTCTATAAAATAACTCTCAAACACCTTTCAGTGTTCGAACAGCGTGGACAAAACAGGCAACCAAAAATGGATTTGGTGAAAGCAGAGCAACTTTTGCGCAGGCGTGCTCGAAGAAAACACTAAATGAGTCAGATGTCTGGCTTTTTTCAAAGCACCCTTCTACAGCCTATTTTTCAGAAGAATTTAGATTAATAAGAGGAATGCTATTTCAGTTTCTAAAATGCCTGTCTGTTTTCTCTGGAGAAATTATAGATGCCAATGGAAACACTGGTTAGTATCAACATAATAATTACTGTCAGGTTATGACACAGAGAATGTCAAACTCTGATACACAGTGTATTCACCATAAAATAACAAATTATTCCTGATAAAAGATTCGATTCACACTTCACAGATTTTACCGGACAGATGAAATACTGTTGGACTGCAAATGAAAGGCAAACATAATTATTCAAAAACAGTTACTGCAGAACTTCTGAAGTTTTTAGAGTAATTAAGAGTTTGCTACTCTTGTCCTCTTTAAGTAGGACATAACATACTGGGGAATTAGCTTAAACAAGAGAAGAGTCCAGTGAGTTTATTTTTATTTTCCTATGGGGGCTCTTAAATCTCTTGCACCCCCACCCCTTCCATTTCTTTCCCTCCCCCTCTCGAGATAAAATGCTCTGTGGCTGGGGAGCAGGCCATTCAGCTGGGATGAGAATGGAATGAAAACAATAGCCCTTATCAGGCTCTTATTTACATTTTCCCAGCGTCGCTGCACTAGACAGCTTGGCTTGTCACCAAGCCCAGATCGCCCCACTGGACCAAGACCAACTTCCTCTAGCCCCAGCGATTCCAATGGTCCCTATGGACCCTTGCCTGGCAGAGACACCCTCCACTCTGCAGCTAGCACAGATAGCAACATACAAGACAAAACTACTGGAGTGTCTGTCCAAGACGTGTTCCCATTGAGAGGGGAATGATTTTTGGACTACTAAGCCCGTCTGGGTCTTATTGTCTCTTCTCTGGGGCTGGTGCTGTATAGCTGGAAAAATGCCCTGAACCCTTTTCTGTGATTTTTTTGAGAGCTTCCAAGTGGCACTCAGGAGAAAGTGAATAGTCACCGCTGATTTAATACTGCCAAATTCGATATGTTTATCTGCTATCAGCACTGTCATCTCTGGTTTACCGCCTTCCTGTGCAGGTATTCTGTGATCTTATTGATGTGGGTGAACAGGCGAAGGGATTGAGACACCTAAAACTGAGATGAGTTGGCCAGATTAGACTGCAGCTTTTTTCACTGTATTAAAAACAAAGCTAATGATCCTCATAAATCTTAACAAAGGAATGTTTCTAGGTTGATGTGTGACATAAACAAAGCTTTCAGCACCTGGTAGTCAGTGCTGCCAGAATATCATGTTCAGTATAAACCACAGTAGTGGAGCTAAGAGGCAGGTTACCAGTAACTTTCTGTCCCGACACTGACTGACTCCCTGACAAGCCCTAAGGAAAATAGAGAAATTATCTCTGCTCTTGATATGTCTTTCTCGCTCATATTTTTGCTCTTACAGTAGGCTCTCACTGACATATTGATGCAACAACTAATCCGAATTTATTTTTTTTGTTCACGCTGTAAGAAAAGATAAGTTTATCACATTGAGTGCTAGTTGGCTATAAATGCCTGTTGGTTGTGGAGTGAAGGTGGGGGAAAGTCGTTTTCAAATTTATGTTTTTATTGCTGCTCTTAACAGAGTAGCTCATTCAAACGATCATTGCAAACTGTAGAAAAGCTCAAATCACTGAGCAGAACATCAAATAGACAAACATAGTCACAAACAAATCAAATCTTTACTTTGGAATTAGATTGGACAGTAATAAAGCAGATCTTAAAAATTTGTGACACACTAATTTTCAAATGGCTTTCTAGATTGCCATGGTCATGTGAAGTCCAGTGTATATTAAAGTTACCAAATATAGCAGCACTGGCAAAAAGACCATCTTCACATTTCAATGTGTTCAATCTCTAAAAGGTTTAATCTACTAAATTTGTTGACCCAACAAAACACACCATCATGTTTCACAAGACCATGACTGCCTCAAAGCACAAAAATGGTTTGTTACAACATGCAGCAGTGGGTGTTTTATTACCCTGTGTTGTCAGCAATGAAATCGTTTCAACTGTCTGCCACCACATTCTGAGCTTCTCTGTGTGCACTTTTCTCCCGGGAGAAAGATGATACTTGTGTTTGAGTGTTTGTTGTGTTGAAAAGCCGTTGGCAGAGAAAAGAGGGCTATCTAGGAGAGTCAAATTAGCCATAAGTCATGGATAACAGTCTAAGAGGCCTCCCCTTTAGCATTGGCCTTGTATATCAGTTGTCCCAGCCTCAAGGGGAAACGTGTAATTACCAAATCAATGATCAACTGACACTGACCATATAAATAATATCCTTCCCAGAATGCAGAGGCCTGTACTATTCATTGAAGCAAATGGGGGAAACAATGCTATTTGCTGTGAGGGGCTGAGGTACAGAGGGAATGGGGTTAGGAGTCTTTAAACAAGCTTCAGTTTGAATTACTGCACTTTTTTTTAAAATAATTTGTTATAATCCAGTGTAGTCAATTAAAACCAAAAAGATCAAAGGACTCTAACCTGGCCATTAGAAAGATCTAATAAAGTACAATATCAAAACTGAGGAATGCACCCTTTTCAAAGATAAAAGTGACAATTATGAGATCAATGACAGTTTCATTCCAATGACACAAAATGTTATAATTAAAACATAGTATAGCTGCCCAAGACATTAAAATGTACAGTATTAAAACTACATTGTATATAAACTGACAAGAATCTGAAAATCTAAGGCTGTATTCAGACCAAATCAGGCATTGCGGCACACCTCCGCAGGGTTGAGCGGAGGTGTGGGTGTGTTTATTTGTAACCACCATGAAACAATCACAAAATAACATTTTATTTCTCTCATTCACTGGCTGTTTTGCTACCACCGCGTCTCTCTTTTTCTCTTTCTCTCTCTCTCTCTCTCTCTCTCTCTCTCTCTCTCTGTCTCTCTCTCTCTCTCTCTCATTAGCAAAGCCTAACTTTACTTAAGCGTTATCAAATGAAGAAAAATGTCCTCCCCTCTTCCTAGTTTGTCCTCCCTCATGGCAGGGTTGTACAGCTCAGTCTAATTGCTGGCTATGATTGGTTGGCGCAGCGTGACGTCGGGTTACGTTTCTCCAAAAGTTGATTCTGGTTCAACTTTCTCGCTGCAGGCCGCTGCAACACCCTTGTGACCCCCATCCCCGCAGCCTAACCGCACCACCCCCATTCACATGAATGGGAGGGCTGGCGTTTTCGCCTCAATGCCTGATTTGGTGTGAAATCAGTCTACAGTTGAACTACAGGAGATGCAGGTCATTTAAAAACTGTAATCACACTGGAAAAATAAAATTGATTTACTGGAACAATGATGCAACTATATAATACTGTATAACAGAATTGTATGAAATTACACTACAGACATGAGTTCCATAAGATTATGAAAATGCTGATATTTTCTTGCTCCAATCTAACCAGCGGTATAAAATGTCCCAGCATTAATCTGCAATTTGTAGAAAATATCATGGCCTGGTGAAAGAACGGTTTAAGGCTGCATAGAGAGCTCTGTAAATGGTGAGTAACAAAGATCTTTGGCTAATATCATATCCTGCATATGTTCACAGTAATACAGCTAACTTATACAGTTAGAATTGATGTACTCACTCTGTATAATATTAGTGCTTTTGATTGACTTCATTATATTTACTGTATAGTTGATCCTGATTCAACATGTAAAATATATGTCTGCAAATCATAGAAGATAAAAATCTGGAATGTCTTAAATAGCTTTTAAAAAACCTCTTGAGCTCATCTTTCGCCTACATTCAGTGTTAGAGACAGTATATTTCTTTAATTCTGGCATAAATTTCGATCACAGATAAAACTCTCAGAATCTCAGTCAGACAGTGATAGGCTGACATCTAATTTCCCATCCACTCTGCACTGCACGGGAAACAAATCAAAAGTCGAGATTGATAAAAAAGAAAATGACTGTGACACACTCCAAGGAGTCCTTTGAATATCTTAATCACAGACACACTAAAAACAAGACCCCATCATCACACCAAATAAAACATAATAATTACAAGAGGCAGGCAGGGAAGTGAAATGCAGAGAGAAAACATGTTTTTGTCATTCAGCCGGTAGTCCCTGAGACAACAGCTGTTGGATGCTGCAAATACTCCTGAAGTCTCCATAATCATGGCGTTATTGAAGTGAGGACAAAAAGGGCACTAATTGCAAGGGAGCAATCGGTACGCAATAGGTTACACACCCGGGTGATGCCACACAATGCAAACGCTAAAGAGGGAGCTGGGGGGAAAAAAAAACATTCTGAGCACAACAGTGCGTTGTCGCTCATTTTCAGGCAATTACCTTTCCTCGTTGTCAACAGTTTTAATAACCTCTACCATTTCCAGAAGATTTTTTGGTGCAGTTAAATAATTTCAGCTTTTTAATATGTAATTACTAGTGCTGGCATGCATAAATAAAAAGGTCCAGCTCCTTGAGACATGTCAGTGTATTGTGGAGCACCTGCACCTCATGGTGGGCTTTCTTTAACTGACACCTAATCATTATTCCACTTGGTGAACATCTCTGTTAGTCACTTTCAGACTATCCTGTTTGGTCATGTAAACAGTTTCTATAAATATACTATAGGTAACCTGGATGAGATGGGCTTCATCTGAGGTTGTGACAGAAAACAGATCTCCTCTGCTCTAATACTTCCTTCTTTCCTTCCTTGCTGCCTTCTTTCCTTCCATCCTATGTTCCTTACTTCTTACTGTACCTCCTTTACTTTAACAAAATTAAATCATACCCTGCTTCTCTATATGACATTTTACGTAAAGTGCCAAAATCATTTGTTAGACTCCAGAAGGGGCCATGTGTCAGTTTTTTTTTTTCTGATATTGCAAGTCAAATGTCTTTTCATGAATAGGAGTCTGAGAAGCTGCTTATTGGAAAATAGTAGTTGTACTAATAGTCTTATACAAAGCAGTTTCTATAGTTTGCACCCTGGAATTAATTCATTTCAAATTTGCCCCCAGCAAATCTATTTACTACTATTTATCGCATTAGTAACTGAAGGTTGCAGAGTTAAATGCCACATGGACTGAAAGACCCTCCACACCTAGAGCCACAAGTCAAACTCTTACAAAAATGTTTACAATTTGCTGGTAACTTTTAGAGTATTTTAGCTTTTTCCTCAAGCAGCTAAAGATGCTGGCCTATGTGACCAGGAACTTCTCCCTCATCCCTCGCCTTTATCTGCACTGACCAACGTGTTAATCCCATAGTGTTGACCTGGCCATTCTGAGAAGCCGTATACACACACAGCAACCTGACCTCTCTAAATAGGACACATGTCTATCAAGCATATATGAATTAACCATCCCCAAGAGGCTTCACCTCCTGAGCTGAGCAGCATGTGACCTCTCCCAATCCATTTTACTGCGGCACTCTGTGGCAATCAGGCTTGAATTATTAAAGTGAGCAGTGAGCAATGATCAATTCATTGCAGCCCTTGCTCGCAGACTGCCCGGCCGTACTTCAGCAGAAATGACATTGAGAACACTTGAGTATGCTTCCAGACAATGCACATAAATGTGAAATATGTCAGACCCAATATGTCAATAATCATAACTATACAGGGTGAGGCCATGTCCAGGCTAATCCTACAGGAATGCTGTTAGATGACTGTGGGGTAAGCAGGTTTCAGCGCTGTGATTCCTTACAAATGCTTTCTTAAGAGAAAGAGCGGGAGAAGTTGAGGGACTGACAAGAGGCTGATGTGCAGCATGCTGAGTGGTGCTGGGCATCACCAACCTTATGTGCATCACCTTATGTGATGTTTGTAAGAAATATTCTGTGCATATTTTGTGAACATATCTTAAAGAAACACGATGGAAGATATGTCGGCCTCGTAGAGGGTATGGGCCAAAAAAGGCTCAGATTCAAAGGCAAGATGCAGACATAACCCCCTCTTATCTACACAAATTAGAGAGGGTAAAACAAAAGCAAAGAAGTTGAAAGAGAGAGAAAGATTGCAGGGTAGTATGCAACTCAAGGAACCTGGAAGTAGGAGGAGGGCAAGAAAAAAAAATCCAATCAAAACTTCGTGAGGAGGAGATGAGGAGCCAAGATAAACCAGTACTCAGAGCCCCCAAAACTGCAATCTCCCCTTAAGCCGGAGAGTGGCAGCTGGCAGAACAGCTGGTGAATAGGATTAATGTCAGAAGAATGAAATAAAACTCAACATATGTCCGAGCCTGAGGTGTTGGGACTGTGCGTGATTGTGCCCCCGATGGATGCCATGTGTGCAGCTGGAAGGAACTGCTGTGCTGCTCCGCTCTCTACCCCACAAGGTCACTTTTAAGAACTAGGACCATTAAATGCTTGGACAGCAAAATTAACTTTTCGTTCCCTTTCCTCTCTTTTCCTTTGCTTCAAAGTCCCTATTCAGGCAGCAGAGGGAGTCTATTGAATGACTATCAATACAATTCACTCCAAAATTCATCAGGGAAACAAACAATTTACTACCTTAAATTAAGGAATACTTCTAAAAACCAGACAAGGTCAAAGACAAGTGGAGTTTTTATTAAAACAGAGAAAGATAAAACACAAACAGTATATTTAATTTATCAGTCCTGTGTTTTATTCTGCACAATTGTTTGTGTTTTAATAATGATCAGCCTAATAAAGGCTCTAATAAAGCACATCACCTTAAAAACATCTCAAGTGTAACATTGGTTAATTAAATTTTAAACCCGATAACAATGGAGCAAAAAGCAAAACAGAAAGGTAATAAGAGAAAAAAGTAATAAAGACACAGACTTTAAGTGTGTGTTCATGTGTGCGCGTGTGCATGTGTGAGCATATGTGTTTTTGGTTTACTAGAAAGAATCCGGTGTAATGTTCTTCTTCACAAGTGCTGATCAGGGGATCAGCACTTGTGCAGATGAACAGGAGAAATATGTGGACTTGATTTCAATTTATAATTTTCATTTGATACCGGTAATTATTAGGGTCCACACACTGTAATAAATTATTATAATTTAACACAAAAATTAAATTACTGGGTACCTTGCATTGGAGAGATTTTTTTGGATACCCTGCAATTTTACTGTCAGATATAAACTTGCCTGCTAATCAATGCTCGAAAACATTCACATTTATTCATCTATGTTAAATTAATAGATGTGTGAAGAAAACGTGGAGTACTGTGATCATGGCTGTTCAGTGTGATTTAGTAAATTAATGGGTGTCTGACTCTACAAGGACAAAAAGAGACTAATAGGATTCACATGAATGCATTACAATTTGCAGTGAAGCCAAGTGTCTGGTAAAGACACCAAAACTTTATTTCATCATAAATGCTGGACGACTGCGATGCGCTTCAGAGATTGAACCATAAGATATTAAAAAAAGCACAAATTACAAGAATAAGCTGGGCAATACACCGTACTTTGTGTAATAGCTATATATACTATAAATGTGTTGAATTTCGCTATAGTGTGTGTGTGAGAATATCCTCCAACTGTACAGTATATTCTAATTTCAGTTTAAGTAATGACAATTTTCGAAACAGTGAGAGCGTTATTAATTTCTACTTCAGTTTTTACTACTGCGGTTTGGCATTCTCTTTTTCAAATAGTAATTAAACTTGTTTATTGAATCTCATGGCTGACTTTGTTTACTAAGATGCCAGAGTTCAGGATGCCCACACACTGTTTACTGGACTGAGAGACCAAAGGTCACTATTTTTAGAATAGAAAACAAATGCATGAGATGCATGCAACAAAAAGCTCTTAATATTCAAAAGTTTCCCTTATACATCTTTTGTGGTCTTTTGTGACTTTGTGTTCTCCAAGAACTGACATTTTTAAAACTTGACCAGCAATATTACTGAGCAAATAGAAAGGTGAAAATGTTTGTATTCAATCTCCAGACCATTTTAGTCACCACAAACACTACTATTCTCGTGTCACTGGAGAAAGAAATGATGAAGTAACCATAGCACTTCTAAAGGTTAAGCATTCCAACTCTTAGAAAGTCCCCATTCATTTCCCCACAGCTAAGTGTCTCAATGTGCTGTTGTTCAAGTTGGTTCAGCAACAATAGAAGCTGTATTTTTTTCAGTTGGCCCATTCCATTTCTATGGGATACAGAGCCATATGGACTGAGACCTGCTGGGCAAAGATGGAGAAATTTGCTTCTCATGAGTGACTGAGCTCATTGGTCCAGCTCACAACGGGGAAGCTGACAACAGGCTTACAGTATCGGCTTTGTCGAGCAGAGTGCCACCCACCCAGAAAAAAAATGACAAAGAAGGAAAGAGGAGGATGAAGTGTTTAGTGAAAGGTGTGAAGAAAGTAAAGTGATTGTGTCAAGTCTAACGATCCAATTTTCTATTTCAAATATTATGCTAAGTGGGACAAGAATAACAAAAGGGCGGCTCCAACAATAATAATTAATCCTAATCCCCCTAGTCATAATGTCAGCTCATCGTTTGAACTTCATGATGTGCAATTGACAATGTGACATTAAAGCGTATTAACCACTCAACTCGATGCAGACTTTAAAAATTATACTGGGGGTACTTCCAAAGAGAGATGACGTTCGTCAAATAATTATAATCATTGGCACTCGGGCTTTGCGGAGCAATAAAACACATTTTTATTCGTGTCTTCTGACATCCTCATCTCATCTCCTGGCACATGTAATGTTATTGAACAAGGATAAAGAAAAAGCATTGAGTGGGAGGAAACATCTGTTTCATCACTACTGATTAAATAGTCTCTTTGTTCAAGAAGCAACCCATCAAAGTTTGGTGTAAGACATCCATGCTTGCTGTTAGGAAAAAACAATGCAAATATGTTAATAGGCTGCATCTACACTAGTTGTCATGTTTGTTTGTGTCAAGGCGGATCTCTTAGCTGGATGGCTGACGTACCTCTGACTTACAGAACAAGCCTGCAATGTGCTCTGAAATCATTAGCAGGCCACAGAGGCTGTCTGTGCCCAGGGTGCGAGTTACACTCACACTATTTTGATCCTTGGTCAGATGACACCAGCTCTTTTGTCAAGTTATGTGTGGAGAATGCTTGGGAGCTGAATGCCACAGCTAGGACAGTGATACTGAGCTGGCACACAAGTCCCCCAGTGTAACCCTACTGCAAGCATTCACACACAAACACACACACACACACAGCAGGACACATGTGCCCTCCCTCTGCCCCCCATCCCATTGTGGAATAGCCCATTCTCCCCATTTCTGACCGCCTCAGCCCCTCCTCCTCCTCTTCCTCCTCCACCGTACTGACTGCATGAAGTTTGCCTGTTTCTGTCTCTGTTCATGCTCCTTTCAACTGCAAAACCAGACTGCTATTTCCTAAATCTAGGCTTCATGGCCCAATGATAAATATAGTAGCATTAATGGCCTCTGCCTTCTTATGTGTCAGCGTTTCACCATCTCTGTACCCCTCCAAATGCTGCGGTGTCACATAAAACAGTCAGGCCATTACAAACTGCTGCTGATTTAATCACCCAGTCACCTACATAGAGCAAAGAGGCAAATCTATTGTTTTTTTCTAAAAAAAACAATCATTTTACAATTACTTTAAATTGCTACTGCACAACCAGTGATATAATTTACTCCATTTCTATGCTGTTCATTTTAAATGCAGTTGACGAGACATACCTACAACCAGTGTGTGTGTGGGTGTGTGAGTATGTAAAGACAAACAAGCCTCTGTGCAACGCTGGCTGTGATTTGTCTCTAAGAGACACCCGTTTCCTCCTATCAAGGGGTTCCTGTGCAGTCAGTAAGCCAGGATCACAATGGGAGTTTTGTGCTGCATGGGTGCAGGGGGACACGCTCAACAGCTGAAACCGGGGAAGATGGCCCCTGGAATGCTCCACAGCAGTTGCTACTGTTGACTAATCGGAATATGAGAACTGGGGAAGGTGATCTTGAATGCAAAGAATGGCACATTGAAGAAGCAGCTGCTTGTTTTGTCATCTGAATGACCAAGACAGCAGAAAGGGTTCCCATTTTGAAAGGGGCAACAAAATCTATATCTTAGCTAGTGTAAATTGAAACCTGTGTCAGCCTCCATCGTCCTATGGGGACGTGCCTGTGTTATGTGAGGGCTGTGTTTTGGAACAGATAGTAAATACATAATTCACCAGTGGATCAGGCACTCCGTGCTCTCTATTGCCCACATACAGACACTCCGTTTAGCCCTGGGCTCTGATCTCAGTCTGGCAGACGAGCAACTTTGTCACTGGAGAGTGAGATGGGGAGGGAGACAAAAATCATAGGGAGGGAAAATGTTGATCTGGATCAGGTAAGGGTGACAAGATGGTAGGGGCAAATATGGAAAAAGGGAAAGAAAAAGAGAGGTGACAAAAAGGAAAAGAGGAAAGGCAAAACTGGAGAAGAGGATGGGAAAGTGAGATTAGGGAGGAGTGAGGGGCAGGGTATCTTTTTTGTGAAAGTTCACATGTCAGGCTGGCAGGCTGCCTGCGGCATACAGCCGAAAAATCTATTTAACGTCTGCTTCACAGGGTGACAAGAGGGTTGATTGGCAGAGAGCAGAGAGCCGCTTTTGATCATGTGTCCTAACAAGCGATTCCAGCTCATGTCTCTTCAGCCTGAACAGATCTACATTACCTATTCAAACAAAAGTGACAGACCAGAGCACTGCTCCGCTGGGCTGGTGCACCACGCCACAGGCCAAGAGAGAACACACACACACACATACACTCACACACACACACACACACACGGGAAGGGCCCCCACTGACACATACAGTATATGCAAGCATGCACACACACACACACACACACAAAACTATATCGACTATTTGATCAAATAGATTACTTGCATCAAGATAAGTAGCTTGCCGAAATCTTGTTGACAGAATAAACAACAGATTATTAAAGGAGGTAGGAACACAGCTCACAGGAGAGATGCTGGTGTGTGACTGATGTTTGGCCAGTGTGTGTGTGTCCTGCCAGGAGGGTCCCGGCCTGTCCAGTAGGACGCTGCACTCAGAGGAAGCGTATAGATCTATGTGGCTGAAGGATGCCTCAAAATCTGCAACCAAGGCAACTGGATTTCCAGCCCTCATTGCATATGCATAGAGTCAGAGGCTCTTGCTCAGATCATTATAACAAAGATTCCTATTAATTAGGTGGGATAAAGCAGAACCAGATGACATGGCAGCTGTGATGAGAGGAGAGGGGAGAAGGGAGGGAACTAAAAGAGGAGGGAGAAAGTGCATCAGTCTGTTTGGGGGGAGGGAAGGGGTATATTTTAAAATATAATGTAAATACAGGCCGCATCATGCCAAATATATACCTTTAGAAAACCCTTTAAAATCTTTTTTCTCACTATATTTAAAATAAATGAATTTCCAAAAATAAATCTGTCAGTGCTATCAAGCACCTGCAAACAATTTCCAGTGAGCCTGTGTGTAGAGGCAGCAGGGGCTGTGACACTGATGGGGGACAGTGTTACAACAGAGTCAAGAGTTCATCAGTGCTAATCAGACCACAGGCTTAGAGCTGATCCTATTCTCTTCCAAAGCTTTCACCCATCCCTGAATCTCATTACATGGCTTGTTGTAATAGAGGATAATGACCTGGGGCCATGCACACAATGCTGATCAATCCCCCACACTCAACCTACTACACAGTCATTATACAGTGATAATACACAACCTTACCAAGGGGATTACACTTACAAATAGAGGAGAGGTGATAAAGGCAGAGGAAGAGAGAGGCCTAAGTGGTAACACAGAAACAGATACAGTACACACATACAACCTTATGCCTGAATACAATTAGCTCACTGTGGCACACCATGTTGTGCTGTTTTATGTCACAAGTATGGGTTAGGTTACTTGCTGCTGCAGTAGGGGAATTCTTCTTCGCAGTAGCTGTTAAATATTCTTCTACCTGAGATTAAAAAGGGGGTTGCTGTTAGGCTGAATGGTGGTATGGCTCCCCTTTGCTAAGCTAATTAGCCATGACACCGTCAAAGGGCTCCAGGTGTTGAGTATTCTGCTTGAGCACCTACTGTATCCACTCTGACTGAGCTTAAAAAGCTATAGTCTTGAGAAAGAGTATTCTCTTTTTTGTTTGTTTTTGGTTTTTATATATTTCTCTGTCTGTCCAATTGCTTCTCTTTCTAAAATTGAAAATGGGAACAGGTGTGGTTACTGGCATTTATAGATTATAGCCATAGATTATAAGTGAAAACTCTACACTGTCAATTTAACAGCTGAGCCTCGCACCCTCAGACCACATCTGTTCACAGGCTGCATGACCCTGGACCACATGCAGCCCTGTTTTCTCAATAGTTCCCTGGGAACTGAGTGCATAGAGTATTGTGATTCTGGATGCCGTAGCTGATGTAGTCAGTGATGGTAGGTTGAGAAAGGTTGACTTCACCAATAAGAAACCTTAACACTGAGAGGAAAACAGATTTTTCTAAGCTCAGAAATTCTCGCAAATATATAATTGGATTAAAATCATATAATGCATTTCTTTTACATTTCACTGTATGTACATGACTCTCATTTAGACAGTGTACTTTACTCACCACACTAAAAAAGAATAAATGACACTGCCTCTGTCTCAGCATACCACTTAATAACACAAAGACAACATAACTGCATCCAATTCCATGCTGGTTGTACTGGGAGGGACTCAACAAGTAGACACCAAGCCCACAGGAAAATCCCTAAAAGCTAAGACAGGAAGCTAAAACCCCGTCCTTGTCTTGGGGACGATCATAAAGACTCAACACACAAAGTATTTCTGTGTTGACTTGCATGGTATTGATTCATACTTTAGTGCATTATATAAAACTGTTCTAATTGCATGTGAATCAAATCAAGGTCACCTTGGGTTTTTATAATGGTGGCTATTTTTCTTTTTCCTCTAATACTTTATACTGACATTTTTAACTCTTGACAAGTGCTGTCTGGAGACTTATCCATAAATAATGCATTTACAATACCTAGTAAATAAACATGGGGCACAATCGTTAGCCCTGCTGGCAACTGGGCCTAATAGAGCTTTTACAGCAAAGGTGACTATTCAGCTAAATGCAGTGCTCGCTGCTGGGAGGACATTTTCATTCATTAGCACAGTCACAAGCACTTAAAGCACTTTAAGGACCAGAAATGGAGAGGAAGGGTGGAAGGATAGAGAGGGTGAAAGGGTATAAATATATAGAGACAGAGAGATGGAGGAGCAATACCTACAATACTGAGCACCACCTCTATTGTTATAATGTTTATAAGCCATCATGGTTCATGACTGAAACTGGCCAAGAATCCATTCTTTGAATGGCAGTATTACTATTTATTGATACATTTGCTCAGGTTTTGTCGCTATTGGCTTAAAGGATCAATTCACCTAAAACATCAAAGAACATATTTTTGCACATACACCTAATGATTCCTCACTATTTACATGCTGCAGTTTTAATTTATTTGCTGAAGAGGTGAAATATCTGTCACAACTCCAATTCAAAGGATTCAAAGGAATTTAATTTAATTGTGGTGCTCACAGCATTATATAATTAAAATTAATATAAAACTCTACAGTAGGAAGCACAGGAACATATTAAAAACAGTCCAAAACATTTGGACTTATACCTTGTCCGGGAAGCTTTTCAACCCAGGTTCAAGCAGCGTTTAACATCACTGTAAGTGGGGTTTCGCGTTCCATATATGAGCAATGTACTGTGTAAAAAGTGTTCCACACACCATTTGTTTTCCCTCCTCTCTTGAGGTCAGCGCTTGTATCCTCAGTCTACGATGACAATGAACTATCTTGACCAGACGAGGAAGCCCAGAAAAGAATGGTAGCAGATGGTGAAGAGTCTCTGAGGACCTTGGTGATCCCGATCAGGCAGACACCAAAGCAGCAGAATTAGACACAACAGTTGTCATGCTTAGATAAGCGATATATTTAGCTCATCTGTTGCTTGTGCCACATTAGCGGCATCATTAAGACAACAAATGGCTTCTCCAACCTTCTTGTGTGTTCTTTAATAGATTAATCCTACCCTTTTCAATTTTCAACTGTGTCTCTCTCCATAAACAAAGATATAAGATTACGATTTCTCAAAGGTTTCTGCAAGGTTTTCTTCTCTCTGTCTAAGAGTCCCTCTCCCTCCATTTTACAGTAATCATTGATCATCATCACTGAAGCTTCCTCAAGTGCTCTCAAGAGCAGAATATCTCTCCATTCCTGCAGCTTGGGGACAGCATTCTGAACTTTGTGAGCCTCTTGTCTTCTGCTGTGTTCCCTGCTCAGAAACTAATTTCCTCCAACAAGGGAGTTTATTTTGGTGGCGATGATACACAGTGCATGAGGCAGACCAAGTCTCTATTATTAACAGGAGATTAAAACAGCTGTATGGCACTCTAAAGCACCCTCTTTCCTCCCTGCGCTAACATACGGTCCTGGATTACAAGCTGCACTTGACCATTTAAATTACTGCAACAACCAGCCTTCACCAGCTGGGGCTCATTACCATAACGCCCGCCGTCACTACATAGAGCACTGACAATTTTGCTGTGAAAATCAACCTCACAAGAAACTGGACACATATGAAATATAAGTGTATGTTAGGGTATGTGGCGCTATGTGTGTTCCTTTGCATCCTGGTATCAGTTACATATTTTAGGCCACTGCTGTGGTCAAGAAGATATGTGGCCAGACTATTGCAAATTACTCTACTGCATGTCCTGGAAACTGGAGCACTCAGAGGGAAGCCGGGCAAAACATATCAACTCCAATTTTATTTTGTTCTGTCATGTTTCTTGCAAAATTAACAATATCAGTGGTCATGCAATAGTGAAAAAATATATTGATTAGAGTATAAATAGTTAAATGTCACACAGAACCATTAATTAGCTTAAAGAGTGAAAATCACTTATGTAAACCAGCATGTTTCATGTGTTTAAGATTTTAAATATATCTTAGTTGGTCATTTTTATGTATTTCAATAACCCAAATGTTTCAGTTCCCCAAATAATCTCCACTTTGTAGGTGTTGAGATGAAAAAAGGCTGATTGTTCTTTCTTTTATTATATAAATGACACCACAAATAATATGGGGCTAAATGATTATCCTGTGAGAGGCCTGTGATGCTCTGATACAAAGATCACCAAATGAACACTTAAAAAAGAAGTGGCAAATTATTTTTAGGCTAACAGAGGTCTAATTTATTCGTCTGATGAAGTGCTTAAGCTAAGAGCTCCCCAGACACTAAATGAGACACATGCATTCCCAAGGGGGTTTAACATTTGATTGGATGTAGTTATATTACTACAGCCCTAATTAAGAAGGGGGATGTGTTTCAGCAGCTCTTTCAAATATTTGTTTTTCCGACTCTTGATAGACTGCAGGCTGTGGGAGGGAGAGCCGAGCAGGGTGAAATGGGGTGCAGACATGACATAGACCTAACAGTCTTATCACAGAAAAGGATTTTTTTCTCTGCATGTAACTGTTGGAAAATGAAAAACTTAAAATGTCCAGGGTGTGTTGAGTAAGATAAAATTAATCAGGCACATGAAACAGGTAAAATCTGTGAGTAGGGCTGAGGTTGTTTGTGAGGAACACACTGCGCTGAGTGAAAAGTGTTCTGTGTAGCAAAAGAAAGAGGTAATGTTCCTGGCATTAAGTCAGCACTATGAGTTTTATAGTCAAAGAGTTTGCCTTGGCACGGGAAGAAGACCACACTTATGCTGAGGTGCGCTGCCACACAGTCTTTGTCACATTGGAAGAGGTTCAGAACAAACTGGAAACACTGTAACGTCAGTATTCCCATCTTGTGTGTGCGCCCGTATGTGTGTATGAGAGAGAGATACAAGAGAAAAGAGGTGGACAGTCAGGAAGTTTGAAATTATAAAAAGAAAGAGGGAAAATTTAGGAAGATCCGGCCCACTTAGGAGGAAAAAGGTATTCATACTGTACGCCCATCCCCCCCACCAAACATACACACAGGGACAGGGGAGTCATACCGTCTTGCTCTGTCTTTGTCATCTCCTCCAGCTTCTTCTGCTTCAGCGTGTCCACTACGTCTGCCAGGCTTCCTTTGCGGCGCTCAGGAGTTCCAAACGCTGATCCGCTCAGCAGGTCACTTCGCTCCCGGGCCCCCTCCTCAGGCTTGTGCGGGGAAGTGGAATTGTTCCGGAAGGAGTAGAGGGAACATACTTTATTGCTGTCAGATTCCTGTAAGACAAACAAAAGTTGGGAGGGGGTGACAACAAGAGATGGGATTTGTATTAAATAATGAGTGCATTTCTATGTTCTGTCAGGACTCCATTGAGCTTTTTGACAGTTTTTCATTCAAATGCAGTGATTGCTAGGTTTTTGCAGCTCAGGGTGATTTGGCCATATCAAATGGCTCCTCTCTGGCTTTTATACGACAGTGTTCTGTATCTTTGACAGAGCTAGCTGCACTGGTAAATGAGATTTGACAAGTGAAAATTTGAGATGAAATGATGAGGTATACTTTCACAGGGCATATCCATAATGTGCTCAGGCTTTACTTTTCATCTGCAGAGACTACACAGAGAAACCTCCCAACTGTAATTTCTCAAATTGCTTTTGAGTGTGCATTTGTGTTAGGGTGACTGCTGTGTAATTTGTTCATTTTCTAGTGGAGACCTATTCTCAGCTGAGTGCCTTGAGCCATCGTAAATCTGTGTCCTGTCTCAAGCTGTTGTTGTTTTTCAGTCCCACCTGTGTATGGTTTAGTATTTAACTAAGGGTCCTGTCTCTGGCTGAGTGCTCCCTGTGCACAAACAGAGACATGAAGGAAATGGGGAGAAGAATGGGAGAAAGCTTGAGGGGAGAGACAAGGAGAGAATACTCTGCACATGGGAGTGTATAGTCAGCACACAGGCCATGGCTGAGGGTTGCGTCTGACAGAAGGTGGTGTTAATTATGGTTTGTGGAGTCTGAGAAAGCAGAAGGTAGCTAAGCAGCCAGGAGTTGCAGCCTTTAACTGGGGAACAGTTAGCTCTGATTTAAACATTGGCCCACATAGTGAAGAGAATAAACATGACACACATGTGTATCCAACACATACTGCATGCCTATCGTGGAAAAACGAGCTTTAATCAACAGCAGTGTGATAACAGAGTGTAATATGGAGTTAAATGATAAAACCGTGTCTCTATCTTGCTCCAGAGAGCCACACAATTCTAAATAAAAAGTCAGGAATGCAGTAAACTGGGCAGGAATGTTGACAGTGCCAATTTCTCATCCCTGTGTGGCATGTCGAGCCACAGGCAGAGTTGCAGTGGTGTGTAGGGTGGTCTGGTACCAAGCGCCAGGGTGGCACGACCGACCGGCCTACTCTGCACCTCCCAACCCTGTGTTGGATGATTATGCAGTGTGGCAGAGACAGTGGAGAGTGCTTGAGGGGAGTGGAGCAGTGCTGGGTTAATCAGCTGGCACGGGTTCAGGGCACAGCCCACACAGACGCATGGCACAGCAGTGGAGTCAGGTAATCAGCAAAGGCAACACTCTCATTCCTTTCACCTTATGCCTTCCTTTTTTCCTCTCTGTATCTCTCCCTGTCGTCCTCCATTTTACCTTTCCTCTCTTTTCTCTTTTGTTCATTTTGCCTTTTACTTCCTTCCTGTCATTCATTTCCTTGAACTTATTTCTCTCAAGTAACTTCTAAACATGATGAATCCAAGCGTACGCATTTACTCTGTCTAATGACACAGGATCAAGGCTGGGGAGGCTATAACATAGAGATGTTTTAACATTCAACCTTTGACATCTAGAATAGCCATCATCCATCCATTCATGATGTGATGTGCTCAAATCAAACACCTTTAACTGTTTTCAGACCTGTATAACCCTTTCATTTTTCTTGATTACTTTGAAGACCACTAGCTTTGTTTACCTGAATAAAAGATCTGGCTTTAAAGGTCACATTTTGACATATACTTTCATACTTACATCAAATCTGGTACATTAAACTAATCAATCACAACACTTTTATTAAAAAAAAAAGGAAAAACCATATTGCAACATGAAACAACCTCTGTGGAACATACTCTCATCTATTCAATTAAGTTTTTACAATGTGCAACTTGCCAAAAACTAAAAATTACAAATACATTCAACAAATATGGCGCTTTTATATTATTTTTTTTAAAATTTTGATTTACCCTCTCAAGGGTCTCAACCTTATCATCTAAAACTGATATGACTTTGACATTTTGTTGCCATTTTTCTTTGGCACTTTGTAAGCACAATTTTTCAGACAAATAATTATTAGTAGTATTTAGTTTATTAAATATTATCTATAGATATTTATAAACTTTTCTATATTTTTTGCTCCACATCATAAAACCTGCTAAAATCTTGTTACTGACATCCCATCGTCAGCCACAGATGAAGGCGACACCTGAGCAACCTTTGCCTGTCAATTACCTTAAGAGTCAGCACACACACCCCAACATCTTGAGGAGCAGTCTGCTACAGAAGCTATTAGTGTGTGTGTGTGTTTGTGTGTATTGTGCTGCAATGCTGAGGTTTGAGGGTCTCTGTGGCCAACTGCATAGCTACTTCAGAGGCCCTCTGGGTCTCTTTACCATAGACCCGTCTGTCACAGACAACCACCTGCCTCACATGTCTATAGCCCACAAGTGCCTGTGCTCTTCTTCGCTCCGCTCACATCAAAGCAGCGCCACACTTAGAATGTACAGCATCTGGGGTCTGGCTGCAGATGTAGCTTATACCCAACAACAAAAACAACACACGTCTACCAAGGAGAAGACATGTTTCTTTAATGGGAACAAGAATGCAAGCTAAAGGGAAGCAGAAAAGGCTAAGCTCCCTTCCAGCGGTCATGATGCTGTTGGGATTTTATGTGCCATTACCATTATTCAAGAAAGAGTTAGAGGTCCTCTATTTAACCTAATAATAGCTGATGGTTTAGTGTTTGGCAGAGCAGCCTATGGGAAGACCCCAGAATCCCAGAGGTTTCACAGCATTAGGGAACCATGGGGCTGGAGCTGGGGATAGAATACCAGCTTGAGCTTCTTTGTACAAGCCAGGGACAATGAGTGCCTGCTGAGCCTGGATCCTCAGTACCCAGGAGAGGACAGTAAGACTGTAGGGCACACTTGATTGAAATTGTTCTGCTTTACCATATTTTCTTTAAAAAAGAGGTTTTACTTTGTCATTTGCGCTTCTCATCTGTAACTATTCAAACAGCTTTCTTTTATTCCATTCAACACACAGATTAAAACTGCACAATTTTGGCAAAGTTTAGAAAACTTTATTTGGTATCGCTCTAGGTTACAGCCGGCAACGTATTCCCCCATTTGGGTATGGGTAGTTATTCAGTGTTTTTGAATGTATGTATGGGTGCATGTCTCACCATACGCTGTTGGGCTGACACCAGGCTGTCCCAGTCACTCTCTGGCACACTGCTTAGCGGCTGCATTTCATCGGGGTGGGCTTTTCCATGGAGCAGGCTGTGCAGCGGCAGCTGTGGTGTGCAATGGGCCTCGGCACTCTCCTCTTTCTCCCAAGACAAGTGCTCCTGGCTTATGGCGTCATCTCCATCAACCACAGAGGCAAAAGGAGACGTGGCTTGCTTGGAAGACATGACTCTGCTGTGGAGCAAGAAAAGGAGATAGAGTCAGAAAAAAGAAAGGATATGTCACTAGGATCACCATCAACAATACACGTCAATGAAAACCTTGTTTCCTTGAGCATTTCATGAACCAATAGCGGTTATGTTCAAGTGATTGTACACGGATGTAACAGGATTATAAGTGGTGCACCTGCGTGGAGAGGTGAGCAGAGAATGCTTAACATACTGAGCGCCCCACCTGCCTGTCACCCGTAGCTGCTCACGTCTGAGGGCTCTGGAGCAGGCCATGGGGTCCCTAATCCTTTGTTTAATGCAGATGGATGGCTTGATCTAGGGCTGGAACCGTGCCTGCATGGGGCCTGGCCCAAACCCCATGACAGTTACTCAGGCAGTAGGTCAGCTAGGCAGTGGGACTACCAACCAGAAAAAAGTAAAAAACTCACTAACAAGTTAATTCCTGGTACTCCTGGTAAAATATTGTTTTTTTTCATTTTATTCCCAATAAAAAGGAATATCTCCTTTATCTTTCATGTTCATTTAATTTGATTTTGTCCTTCAGGCATCTCATCATTTTCCTTGTGTTAGCTGATTTCACTCCAAAGCAGTCAAACAAAAAAACAGCCTCGTCCGCTTTTGTTTCTACTCATCAAATTAGGAAATTATTAACATTTTGGTGTGACAATGTTCCCCCAGGCCAACAAATCCTACTTAAACAGCTTACAAATCAAAAGCTAACAGTGGAGGACTTAATTCACAAATCTGTCACATCCTTTCATGAATATTACAGTGAAGAGTGCACTTGACATATCAGGTGCAAAGGAAACTCATGTTAATTCCAATTTTTCAATTGAATTTTTTTTTCTTCTTTTTACAACCCAACTTTTTATGGTGCAGAATTTATACAACTAATTCCGCTTTTTCTCACAATTAATGAGGCCGCACTCATGCTGTGCCCTACAATGAATGAAATTAAACACTGTGCCAGCAAATGTAATTATGCATTTGGTATTAAATTAAAAAGGGGATAATATGGCCTTCCTACCGATGTGAAGTGGAGAGAAGGAGCTAGAGCATTTTTAACTTCTAATCCGCTTTTCCCTGAGCTGTTGTTCTGCTTATTTTTCTCATCTACAGGACATTGACCATTAAAACTAGAATTTGTTTACTAAGGGCTAAATCTTCTCTAGAGCATGATGTGTTTATGTCTGTGTGTGTGCGTGTGAGAAAAAGAGGGTGTGAAGGTATGGGTGTGTGTGTTCCTATGTGATAAAATGCTTAGGGTATTTCTTGTAGTACATTTCATCACTGATCTCCATCTGCCCCATTCTCCTGTTCTATCCACAGGGGTCAGTGTGACAGCACTTTAGTTCCACCCTCAGCTTGCCTGGGGGGTTTCAAGAGGGGGGGGGGGGGGGTTCTCAAGGTTGAGGCAGTCTACGGTGTGATGGTGTCCTTGCACTTTCCGCTGAGAGTCAGGCACCAAAAGATAGGCAAAAATAGGTTCTGTTTGAGAAAGGATTTAATGAACAATGTCTTTTTGTGTCTAATAATTATTGGTCCCATTTGAGAGTCTGTTGTCAAATTAAGTGTATTGTCCATTTACACACAATGTTAAACTGTTATTGTCTGTGGATATTCAAGGGAAGGAATGTTTGTGTGTATAGCAACTTAAAAACACCTAAGAGGTTAAGCAACATTTAAAAGACAAGAAGAACAATTAAATTATTTTTTAAGAATCATAAAACTGAATAAGAGTGATAGACAAAATAATAAAATAAAAGAACCAGTACAGATGTAATTCCATAAGAAATAGCAGATGTCTAGTCTTGATTTAAAGGGGTTTTGAATTGGAGCAGATCTCACATCTCTCAGACATTTATTCCACATATGAATTTTAGAGAAACTAACTCAAAACAGTAAGCAGGTCAACCCCAGAGGACCTGAGAGGAATCATAACACATAAGCCAATCAGAGATGATTCTGTGTATTATTATTCAGAAATGTGCACTAGTCTTGAGTCTCTACGCAAAATACCATACTCTCTCTCTCTCTCTCTGTTTCTCTCTCTCTCTCTCTCTCTCTCTCTCTCTCTCTCTCTCTCTCTCCTCTCCCTCTCATTCACTCACACACACATTCACACACTGGCACATAGTCACAGATCAGCCTTAGCAGTGAAGGGGGACCTAAACAATGGTGGCCTAAGTTAATCTCATGTGTCTCAGCAGCTGTGCAAACAAACCCAGTAAATCAGGTAGATGGCAGAGTGTGTCTGCCTGCCTGTCTGTCAGTCCTTCTGTCTTTTTTTTTGCCTGTGTGTCTGCATGTGTTGCTGGCTGTGTCTTTAGTGGGACTCAGCCCTCAATTTTAATCAGCCATTAAATTGTTTCCTGTAATTATAACAAATAGAAAGTGATCTCAAAATTGAGTAATGTTAATTTCAAAATCAAAAGTCAGTGCAAAGTTCAGAGCATGCATGTTATGGTAAGTAGAGGGGGCAGTGGTGGGGTTCGGGGGTTTGAAGGGGGAGGCGTGCGTGCGTGTAGTGGGAGGGGGTCGAGCACGTAGATTCTGACGTATTTTTTATTCATTGCACCCAAAAAGAGAGCCTGGAGCGCAACAAGCACCTCGTCCTCAATGGAGTGTGTGAGTGAAACAAAGCACTGCTTTTGTATTACACAGTAAATCAAGTGGTATTATTTTACCACTAAAATATTCAGTCTCTCAGGCACTTTTACTTTGGTCTCCAGCCATCAGTCAAACTGCTGAGGCATGAGCAAGAGAAGGGGATAGAGAGAGAGAAAAAGAGAGAGCGATGGAGACTCCATCCTCCTGTAACATGTGTCTACAGCAATCTTGTTAAAGAATGCAACAGATCTGCGGCAGGCTCCATAACAGTATTTGTCAGCAGGAGTTAATAATTTATTAGCAGTGCTGGGAGGGCTGCGCTCAGGCAGCTAAAGAGTGCAGAGAACCCCCTCTGCCCCACCCCCCACCTCTGACAAGCACTATACAATACTACCTCATATTATTGAAAGGGAAAAGGGGAAGTGCGGCAGTATTTCTCTGAAAATATCTGAGGGCAACCATATGGTATTTTATTTCTCATATTCGGAGCGAGGATCACACAGCGTTGAGATCTAAAGGGGTTTGTGTGCAATAGATCAGCATAGACACAACAAAGACATTTGATGAGAAGCAAAATAAGGAGCAGAATTCAGTTGAATATGGGTACTGGCGATGCATGTAGAATTTGATCATATTTTCTGATAGAATAACAGTGTTTACAGGCTTGGCCTCCGTGCTTGCAAAATAAAATCAGCAAAACAGCCCTGTCTCTACATTCTTAACTACAGTGTATTCTGCTGCTGTTGAATTTACTTTACTCACATTAATAATTGAATCAGTTTCTCTGGAAAATAAGCCCAAAATGAGGTTTTACATATTAAACAGTGAAAATATGGTGAACTGAAGAGGTAGCTCATAAATCCTTTGACAGGCTGCCCTCCCTCATGCTTGATTACACAATAACAATGGACAACTAACTAACCAAAGTAATCAATAAGTGCATGAAATTTTGCCTTCCTGCCTACTTTCTCCAAGACAAAGCCCCAGTGACTTTGAAGACCGGGGCAGAGAGACGAGGGAGGGTCAGTTAGAAAAGAGAACTGCTCTATATATAGCTGACAATATTGCGCACATTTGAAGGATTAGGACTTAAGTTCTCCAGCCGTGGGCTCATATAGCCTGGAATGCTTTGAGTCATGAATTGTTCCCTGCGATAATGTTTCATCACGGTGCAAAACAACCTCTGCTTAATTGGTGAGCATTAGAGGAGTGTTGTGCACTGCTCATCTTAGGGGTCTTGTGACTGCAGGGGCCATGTGTCCTCGGCTATCCCATTTCCTCTTTCATCGTAAAAGGGTTCGACTGACTTTCACCCGCTGTATCTGCTCTGTCACACTGTTTACCTTTTATAGACAATGGTGATAAGTAACTCCACACCAGATCCCCCCACCACCACCACCACCCCAACCCGCCCACTTGCCCACTTGTCTGTCTCACTACTACGTCTTGCACTTTCACGTTTTGATCACAAGTCCCAACGGGAAAATATTACACCCCCTTGCTTCACATGTTATCAGCAGACAAAAGGATAGAAAATCTAATTAATTATTGAAAACAAGAAGACCTTTTTATTTAAAAAAAAAAAAAATGGGATAGGAAAGCAGGCGATGACAAATAACAGGATTAAACTTTCCCTGTGTGACAGTGTGTGCTCATGCAGAGATACAGGCACATGAGAAGGCTCACATTCAAGCAAACAGACAAACTATGTGTACAAATGAATTTAAATGAATTCATGTAAAGAAATATGAAATACAATACTAAATAATTTAAATAAAGTTATGTCCAAGTGTTTACAAAGGCAGTCTATCTTTAGGCATGAAAAATCAACAGTTGGCATATATTCACAGCACTTGAGGTGTCTATATGACTGCATGAGATCATCTAATAGAGCAATTAACAAATGTGCTATAACCCTATATTGTACTGTATGAGCCAATATGTTAGTATGTGCACAAAACCAACCACTTATAAATAATGAAAAATATCATAGGGACTTTTATTGTGATTTGGTTTGATTAAATACATTCCCAAACAATGACAATAAATGAGAATAAATAAGAGTAGTGATCTTTTAAAGTATGGCAGAGGAAGATAAATAAAATAGCAAAATAGTTTGGGGTCTTTAAACTTTGTGTGTGTGTATGTGTGTGTGTGTGTGCACGCGTGAGAAAGCGAAAGTCAGAGAGAGAGAGAAAATCATCTGTGTTTCCCTTCAGGGGTTCCTCCTATTCTAACAGGTGTCGTGGTAGGGTTCCTCTGGGTTCTTCACCTGCCATAATGAGATATTACTACCTGACAGCTCCCAGCTGGAGGAGCATTGACACGGAATCCACCGTTTAGCACAATTAAATTATCACCCTCCATTGTGATTGCGCCATGCTGTGCAGCAGCCAGGTTTCTGGATACATAATCAACTCGTAATACGGGCTGTATACCACACACACTTACTCTCTTTTTCAAGCGCACACACACACACACACACACATGTTTTTATATTGTATAATTCCTGTAGGTTTAAAAACAGATAATTCAGAAAAAGGGGAGTGCAGGAACTTTTATTTTTACACATTAGTTTGAGCCAGAGATACACAAATTGATTTCCATCTCTTACACCTCAGCCAACAACGTAATTAAAGATAATGATATTAAAATATAGTAAATGGTTGGGAAAATACAGATTTTCCAACAAGATAACCTACTGTACAGTGACTGGAGAGTTGTCTAAATGAATTTGTTTAAATTGTTCCTCCATTATTGTTGACCTTCCCCTGCAAAAAGTCAACTCAATTACAGCGGCACTTCATCCTCACTTCACACTCTCTCCTGATGCCTTCTCTATTAGAAACTGCCACAGTTACCACAGCTAAAATCCACACTCATATGATATCCACCCAGAGCAAATTAAGCAAGCCACCTGAAGTGCACACTTTACATACTGAGCAGAGCATTGATAATTACTTTGCAGGGTAAATTATTTGCAATAATATGCTGCTAGAGGAACTGCCTTGTATCTCACTTTAAACACTTGTGCAGCTGCCATGACAGCATGGTTGGTGTCCTTGCCCCCCACGCAAGGCAAAGGCAGATGCAGGTGTGAGAGTGCTTAAGTGTCCCTGTCTGACTACTCAGGAAGGGTCGATGAGCACTCACACACTGATTCCCTCGTTGCCCCCTCCTCCTCTACCTCTTCCCCTGTGCAATTGGCCCCTTTCCTGATCCCAGGACACAAGCTAGCACTGGATGGCATAACAGCCTCTCAGTTCCCCAGGACACACACAAGTTCACTCATGCGTATGCTTTCACAAATAAAGGATGGTCGTCCAAAAAAATTCACTACTGGCCTTTTTATGGACCTGCATCATTCTTCAACAGATATTATCCACTAGAAGAGGAGCACAGCGGATGTTGTGAGTCTAACACGCACATCAAAAGACAGTAACAGCTCTTCCAGGACAGCAGTGTCCTTAACCAGCCAAAATGTTTTCCTGCCTGAGAGAAAAAAAGTCTAAGACAAGAAAAGCTACTTGTTGTTCTACCCCAATTTCTTTTTTTTTCCTTTCTCTTTTTCTCTGGTCCTGCTGGGGGATGGAGTTCCCAAAAAGGCTTCTGTTGCTGCTGCTGTACTTAAGCAAACCTCACAGTGAGTCAAGCCATCAACCAACACAACCCTATTTGCTGAGCAACAGTGGAGCTTTGTGGCTTGCCTCATAGTTGACAGTAAGTTATGAGCCCTTTGTGAGCGGGAGAAGGAAAACAGAGATCGGAATTTGGCAGGAACATAATAATACAGAATTCTCCTGTTCATGGAACCTGAAATTTTCATGGCAACAATCGCGCATTGTTGAAGGAAAGAAAAGCAACAGTGACAGATGAAATATAGAGTGGGGCCCCCTTTTTGTAAAACAGTAAACAAAGCACTATTCAAGCCAGGTCCATTCTGTCATTTATAAAGATAACTTCTTCTGTGCACTGGAGAGTTTGCAGCAAATGGCTGCACTTCAACAAATCAAGTGTAACATCTCTCACAGTTGCCAGAAAAGTGAGTTGAGGAGCAAGCTGGGGGGTTCCAAACAGAAGTGAGGGGACGCATCCCAAGTTACCAAAGAGATACACAATAAGTCTATAGGGAGCATAGAAATCTCAATAGAGAAGGAAATCAAAAAAAAAAAAAGAAAGTAGGCCCTTTGAGAAAAAAAACAAACCACAAACGTAGAGTTTTGGCCAAATAATCAAGGACAATAGCTAATTTTGAAGAAGAAATTTTGCAGGGAGTAAGAAAAATCATTGGTGAGCGTGAATGGCTTATGAGAGGAGGGGGGTTATTGTACTGTATGGCAGGGGAACTATGGGCCTCAGTCTTTGGTTTTGCCATCATGAGGTCATCATTGGCAACTTTAGTGCCCAGCAAAACTGGGTTTGGTATAACTGCCGTTGGTTTGGACATCTGGAATGTCGACACACAGTGGCCCACTTTCTCTGTCACTATCCTTGTTCCTTTTTCCTTTTATTTTCTAATGTAGAAGGCTTCAAGTTCTGGTCACCAAATTGGCAAATTTGCAATGGCTACAGAAAAGAAAAGCAGTTTTGTTCCCTTTCATTCTCATCTCATAAATGGATTTCTGTCGCAAGGGGAAAAAATGAGTAAATTACCTTCAACACTGTTGTAATTAAGCTGCTCTATTCTTATTCTACGGGCTGGAAGGACAACAGCTCATTAGCTACAGTTGGACCCACCTCTAATTCTTTAGTTTCTTTTTTTTTTCCTTTCTGATATTCTTTTTCTCTTTCTGAATAAATTAATGGTATTCATTGAGCACTCTCACACAAGGGGAGGCACACAAATGTGTCTCCCCTTGTGACAACTGGACTTCTTTGCCCTCTTTGTCTTTGGACCCTTGTGTGTTTTTTAAGGACTGTGAGAAGAAGGGCTGGGATAGAATTGGGGAAGGGAGAGAGTAGCCACGTTTCATGTGACACGTCAATTGGAAAATCAAAACAGGGGTAGTTCATTTGCTCCACCCAGATGAGGCCATCTAGCAGTGGAGCCATGATGAATAGGGTTCAGGCAAGCCACACCTCAAAGATTTATGATTAAGGCTTATTATGTTGGGAAACTGACATTGATTGCTGATTTAAACCACTGAAACCAATTAATTTGCCAGTGCTGAATAGAAAGCATGGTCAACAGTGTGTGTCATTCTGACAGGTTGGACAGGAAGAAGCAGAGCAAAAGTGAAGGACTAAATGAATGGCTGGCACCCAGCTCTGTTTGGAGGTGGTTAAAAGTTACCACAAGTGATTGACAGCTGATACAAAAAAAGAGAGCGACTGGAGAAAAATGAGATCTGAAGAGCAAAACCAGAAACCCCAGCCACTGATCTGAGTAATTGCCCCAAAATTTGGTTCACAGAAGACATGTACAAGGTGCTGTTTTAGCAATGCTAAGATGGTTCCATTCATGGGCTGGCACTGAGAAAACCTGAGTAAATGAATGTGAAACATAGCCCTAATAAAATCAGAGAGCTGACAGACATGGTTGAACAGAAAAATGTGCTGTATTTCCACTCCAAGGAAGCGGGCACTGTAGTGGATTAGACGCTGACTGAAACACAAAATGCCTCAGCAGTCTGCTGCTAACCATGTGTCTGACCACTTATACTGTGCTTCAACTCTTTTCTGCATTTGTCCAGAGCGTTGCATAAAAAGACGCAGCAGCCACAACTGATATACCTACCCACTGAATTACCCAAGTAAACTTTGTGCTGTGTTCACAGCAAATGCCACATTACGCTCAGTTGCATGTTATTTTTTCTGTGGTTGTCGGAGGGGGGAAGGGGGGGTGGTGGTGGGGGGGCTTGTGTTTACTAATACCTTTTCGTCTTTATTCTACTCCTGGCTCGCTCGGAAGAAACATGCATCATGACAGTGCTTCAAAATTAAATCATTAACTAAATTGCTTTCTTAAAAAGCCACAAGTGTGCGGCAGGATTTGTGTGTGTGTTTGGCTGTGGGCCATGGGCCTCTGGTTCCCAGGCAGCCTCTGCCCCGGCTCTGTTGTGGTTCCCTGCCACCACACTCATTATGCACAGCCTCAGCACAGCACGGTGCAGGGCTGCAGCTCGCCTCGCTTCACTCACTGGGCTAGTAGGAAATAATCTGGTAATCTCAAACTACTCCTCCATTTCAACTGGGGCCCCATTCACACAAAGAGACTCTTTGTCCTGAAACATTTATTACCACCCTTTGGATCTCAATCAGGGAATCAATCAAAAACACATTAAACAAATATGGTTTTATATTTGATGTAAAAAGCTTTAAGGGAATTTTTTGTAGCACTGATATAAGATTTGTTACCTCTCTGGTATCAAACAATTCCTCCTGTGACTTTTCAAAAATGTTAACACAATTTAAATGGTGGTAGTGAGTGTGTGTGTGTGTGTGTGTGTGGGAGGTATCCGTGCCAGTGCCAAATATCTATAAACATATAGTACAACTTTCTGGAAACTTTATCAATCTGTCTGAGATAGATTTCGATACACAAAGCAAACAGAATGGAAGGCAAATAGGGAGTGAAGGCCAGACAAATATTTGATAAGAGGATAGGGACTGTTGTTGAGCTCTATGACAGGGTAGATGTGGACCCCACCTACACACACACACATACAAACACACCCAACCCTCAACCCTGTCTCAGACTGTCTATTTGTTCTCAACTGAGCTGAAGGTAGCAGATGTGTCTTTCACAGCCCGTAGAGTGTGTAACCAATCTACAAACAATAGCTTGGACTTGAAAAAGGTCACTGCACTTGCAACACACTCTTTACAGTAAAGGGCGATCAAATCCAACTGGCCACTTACTGCAACTAAACCATGCCCTTTAAGGTTTTTTTTTTGCTTTTTTTTACTTTACAGGCCACTAAGGCATTAAACATTGTACAGTCCATAAGTTGTGTTTTTTCTATTAGTGTCTAGGCCCTTTAGTCAGCCACTGTAATGCTATTTGAGCTCCTGTGTAAGCCCTTTACTGAAGTTTAAGTCACCTTTTTGACCTCCTGTTAAGCTAACAATTGGTGTAAACATGTTCAATCTTATTAACTTTCTAATATACATGGGGCCAGGTAAAGTGCCACAGCGCAATGTGTTAAAAGCCTGCTCTGAGTCTTGATTACAGCACACAGCCATGACAGTGAAAAAGATCTAGCACTAGCTATACTTTGTAATACTTACAAAGTATAGCTACACACTATCACTGTGTGCACAGGATGGGGGCTCAAAAGAGTAATTACATTTCACAAGATATCAGACTCATGCTGCCTTTGTTTTAATGATCTAAATAGGTAACTTACAGGCTTTCAGTTCAATGGCTGAATGAACAGATTTAAATGGAAAACTGAAAAAAAAGGTTCTAAAAAGCACCATAAACATAGTAAGGAAGATATGCCAAAATTAAAGGTGGAAAAGGTTTGTGCTCTTGACTCCAGGCTTACTAAGAAGTGGTGTCAGGTGTGTGTAGCCAAGGTGAACTGGTGCCATCATTACAGAAAAAAAGGCCCACACTCGAATGAGTTCAAATGAACAAAAATTAGTGGAGGCTCTTCAGATGCAAAAACGGGATCAATTTATTTCATAGATCAAAAGTGACATTGCGTAGAAAAAAAAGTGAACTTGAAAATGAGAACTTATAGAACATCTAATTTTACAGAATTAAATCTTGCCACACATTAGATGGTTACTCAGTCTTGAGATCACTTCCACTGTATGAATCATGTCATCATATCCCACAAAGCTTAAAAGTATGAATGTGCCTTCATCAGTTAAATAGGTCACAGTCAAATTAATCTACATTTTACTTGCTAATTTCACTTATGTCTTTTAGCCTACTTACTGTAAATGGAGTTTGTATGCTATACATTACAGATACTGCATGAGGTGATGTTTTGAAAAGCAACCCTTTTGCCTGTTTTATTTAGGTCTGTGTATTAGGGATCATGTGCAGACTGGTTGCGGTTTATAAACCCTCCTGTCTGGTGTCAGAAGGTCAGACGTCCAGCATCAGACTGGCATATCAGCTATAAATGGCAGCTACGTCACTACAGCACAAGCTAAAAATACAGGACCTGGTTTCTTCCGTTTCCCTGTATTCTCAATTGTGTATGAAACCTTAGCTGGGAAACCCTGTAGGACAAGATTTATGTGGAAAAAGTATTGGTTTTGGACCTGTTGTAGAGCAAGTAACATATTCTCTGTATTTTGACAGCAAAATGAAAATTACACACACACATATTATATATATATATAAATATATATATATAATATGTGTGTGTGTGTCATGAGGGCCAGCTTTTTGTCTTCGCTTGTGAGCCAAGTTTTAAGAAAGCTCTCTAAAAGCTATCAAAAGTTTCAAATTTTCCCACATTCCCCTACTGTGGGGTGTGCCTGTAAAGTGCTTCACTCTCCTCTCTTGAAAAGCTCTAAGGGATTGCATCATGGGACGAGGTGTAAGACGATGGTAGCAACATACTGTAACATGGGGGAAATACCTCATGTTGGTTGATTCATAAACACCTTGTGCGCTGGCTGGCTGCTCAGACTGGTCTGTGCTTTGCTGGTTGTAATGGTAGAGCTGCCTGCGCCGAGTGCCAAGTATCTGCACTGGCTTGAGTGTTGTTTAAGGACACACACCCACACACACACATACACACACACACAGTCATACAGATTATAGCATGGCTCTGTTTTAATTGAGTCTCAGCCTTTGTGGTGTCTGTTATCTCTGTCTAATAGCATACATTGGCCCTCTCTCATTATCAGAGTGGGTCTTTATCAGAGACCCTTGTTTGATACAGTTAGAGTTGACGCATTATGAACCACACACCAAGAGTCAGCAGTGATCTGCATATTCAATAACTTCCGCAATTATATGCGCAATTCATCAGATGGGATGTGATTGCAGGGGAAGTGGAATAGAGTGGAATAGAGAGGAGCAGAGAGGTCTGATTCCTGGAGGACTAAAGTCTAATCACAAAACTAACATGATAATTGAAATCTAAATTGAAAGGCTTAGCTCTCAGGGAGAGTATGGCAGACACTGAGTGTAGAGGTGCTAGTGAGAGTGAAAGAAAAGGAGAGAAAGAGTGGCAGGAAAAATAAGATTTAAACCGTGCATGTGACGCACAAGCCACTAACAATACACACATGAAAAAATAGAGGTGCTTCACACCAATGTTATAACAAGCTCAAAAAAATCTCTGTAATCCAGTTAACTGTTGAAACTTGCAGGAGGCGAGAGAGCTTGGAACAGCATGCTGGGATGCTGTGTGGAACATTTAGAAAAGAAAATGAAACTAACCAAGTAGTTTTCTTAGGTAAAAATTTATGAGTTTTTTTTCCTGTCGTGTTGTCATTACTATAATGTAATGTAAAGTCATTCTTACCTGCAGTTATTTTCAATATGCATCTGTGTATATGATTTTTAACTGCGACAGCTTAATTCTGAAACAAAAAAAACTCTAGGTTGGGTTTTTTTCAATGCAACACCTTACACTTAAGAGTTAGGGTAAGTATTTTAAATCCAGGAGAAATATATATTTTTTTTTTCCTCAACACACTCATGCTGGTCCTGGAGAGTGTGCATTAGAGGGCACTTCAATAATTGCTCAATATTCCACACTATCGCCATCATCCCTCTTTACTTGAGTAGACTCTGCTTCTTGGCCTTTAAATTCTTGTTTTCAAGAGGTGAGTGAAGTAACTGCTTAACAACAATTGTGTGAAAAGGGGCTTCGCGGTGCAGAGCAGAATGGTCCTCATCTTATTGTGAGGGTCTAATCACTTTAGCTGTTCATTCATCTTTTTACCCTGCACTACTACTCAGACATGCAAATACAGGAAAAAAAAAACGGCCAGGTTACCTTCCTGTGGTGTAATTTTTTTCGGTTCATACTAGAATGTTAGTGTCTTATTTTTCCAAAACACTTTTTGTGGAGCTATAAGTAATCATATGAACAATTTTCTTCTCAAAATCATTTAATCAGAGAAAGTATTGTGTCAGGCACTGAAATAAAGCTGTCCTCCATTTCACCTCAGAGCTTGTGCTGTCTTCACATTCACTTCTCATGTTTTACTCATTGTGAATGCAACCCGAAGGAAGAACTGCAGGAAAGTCCTCTGTTCTCCTCTCCTCCCCCTTTCTCCGCTGTCACTCCTGACCACAGGATTCATATTCATCCCTCAATAACGTTTAATTAGTAATGCCAAATTCATTAACCTGTACTGCTGTTACGCTGGCCTCAGCCATAAATTAGCTTAATGTGAGCAGACGTATTGCAGCTGTAATAAGGGACATAAAACTCAAAGAGAAACACATACTGTTCCTCCATAGTCATGGATCATTATAACTCAGCAGTGTTTTAGAGCGAGAGCATTCCTTTTCAGAGTAGCAGCTCTTTAGCAGCTCTTACTATAAGCCCATCAAACACTTTCTTTTTTTTTCTAGTAAGGATCGAAAAACTATTACTATATTACTATATTACTACTATACTATTGAAATGCATTACTCATGACAACCAGTATTTTCCTCAACACTTCCTCACACTCAAGATTTTCAATGCTTTAACTAAAACACCATGATTATAATATCATTGAATGTTTAACGGAAACAAAAAAAATCGAAAAATCGAAAAGAGGCCAAACAATACTGCTTACTGAGCCAAGAGTGCACTGGTAAAATATTTAGGTGTTTGTAAAATTCATGCAAGAGTTCATGTTGTTTCCATCATATTGGAGGTGCCAGAAACCAATTCAGAATCAGTTGTATCAGTGAAAGAGATGCAAGAGACAATTCCAACACCCTCCGACAGCTCCGTCTAATTGGTCCAAGTCTTTGGCGTCTTGTTTGTGTTTATTTAATCACCTCAAGGACTGTGTACATTTTGGCTGTGGGATATATTATCACTTTATGCTAGCAGCCTTCTCTGTCAATCTTGTTTTCTTTTAAAAACTTTAAAATGGACGATTTTTTGGGGTTTTGTTTCGTAGCCAGACAAACAGATCCAGAAAACAAACAGCTATTGTAAAAACCTGGGACGACCTTCACTGTCCTAGGATTACACGCTGACCTTTCTGCTCCTCTATCCCCCAGTGATCTCGCCTAACAGCTCACACCAAAGAGCCTATTAGGCCTGGATCCCACTTTGTTGTTAAAAAGGGTCTTGTCCTTTCAGAACACTCACTTCCTTGCTTTCTGTTTTTTCAAGCATAGGTGGTGGAGGAACACAAGTTCATTGTTCCCTCGCAGATGGAAGTTGGAGTTACCAGGGTAACAGCTCTAATCCTCCTTTTTTACCACTTTTTTCATATTAACAGCCTATCGAGTGCTACCTTTTAAGTCACAGGCAAGAGCGCTCACTCACTTTTAATTAGCTATGATTCTGTTTGCCAGGAGACAGCATGATGAGCTAATCGAAATTTACGAAATAATGACGTACTGCGAGCAGCTACTTCTTTCTCCTGAGGCCTGCTCCAAGAATAACAATAATGAGGCCATTATCGAGGATTGCACTTTAAAAACGCCCTGCCACCAAAACAGAGGACATAATTGTTCTGGTGTTTTCCATACAATCAACAACCCATTGTTGATGACTTGAGAACTAAGGGAGCAAAGAATGGGTGCCATAATGATTGGTCTGTGCTGCCATGAAGATCCTGTACAAAGTGTCCACTGAGGAAGGACCTTGATAGACTACTGATTTGCTTGTAAGAGCCGTGGATGAAGACAACTGTCTGGCTTTGTAGAAAAATGTCCTTTCTCCTTTTTGTCTGTCTTGCCGCTCAAATAGCTCCCAAGCCGCATTAGAGAAGAACCATTCATATGGTGAAAGGCTGGGAGTCACACAGGCTCATGTGAAGGGGCCACATAGTTGCTGAAGAGAATGGCCATTTATATAACCTCCCTCCATTTCAGAAAAAAAAAATTATAACTGATCTCTAGCAGAAGATAATAAAAGGCATGTTTGTTATCTGTAAGACTACAAGGTGTCCCTGAAAGAATAATGTATTGTAACATTTGACCAGGGCTTCTATACATATATTTAAAAAGTCAGTTTAGTTCACTAGTCATGTACGTCAGCTGAGCTTTATTTAACATGTCAAGATGACTCAATTAGATAATTGCATATCTATGCTCCAAAACTAACTGCATTACAGATGCAGCCTAGCCATTTGGAAATTAAAATATCCCTGAGATTAGATTATGATGAATAGAGACTGAAAATAAAATATTTTGTCAAAAAGTTCCACATCTAAACTTACTGGGTGAGAGCTCAGCGGGGTTGTACAAACACGGTGCTGCACCTATTAGTTGTGCTCCATTGTGAAGGAGTGAGAGAGACAGAGCTCGAGGGCAGGAGGAATGCTAAGTGGGCCCCTTAGCCTAGTCAACCTTCAGTGGGTTTCATTTATCTTCATCTTGTTAGACTAAATTAATTAACAATCTCAATGTTACACACTTTCTCCTTTCATTACATCAAATAATGGCAGAAATGTAGGGGGAGGTCCTGCCCACTGGGAGTAGACAGAGACTGAAGACATCACTCTCTCTCTCTCTCTCCCTCCCTCCCTCTCTCCCTCTCTCTACCTTTTTCTCTCTTTCTCCAACTCTCTTTCTCTGCTTATCTCTCACTCTGTGTTCACATCTCTGACTCTCTTCCTTCCCTTTTCTCTCTCACGCTCACTCTCATTTTCTCAGTCTCTTTGACTACAAAAACAAAAACCTGTTCAATGTCTTCCATAAACATATAAAAAATTGATCTAAAATGAAAACACATCTTCTCCTCAACAAAGAGAAAAACTTAGGCTTACAATAATGCGAGCATCAGTAGTTGTCTTTTAAAGGCGCTGTGCATATTGTATGCTTTAGTTCGCAGAGTTCTTTCACTTTTGTTTTTAAAAAAATGGGAAATTTAAGCAGACTGACAATATTTTCATCAGATAGTACAAAGGCTTTGACTTATACGTATAATCAGAAGTTCAGAATGACAGCTCAGGTGCCATTAAGTAGCAGCATTTGTCACAAATGAACGTGGATACTTTAAAACTTGCTGTACGTATGACTCAAAAGCAAACTCATGACTCATTAGAATAATGAAAGGCATATCCGGTGTGCCACTGAGATACAGCACAAAAAGTTATAAACATCTGCACATCAGAGCAGATATGTATGAGCATGCTCACAAAGCCCCCTTTGACCTAATTCAGTTGCTTGAGAAAAGATACTGGGATTCTTCACTGGAGGAATGTCTAACTGTCACATCCATCCACCCCTGTTTCTATCCTTTTCTCCCCTTTCACCCCTACCCCCACCCCACAGCCCACTCCAGGACACAAGTCTTATCCAAGCAAAAGGGCTAACCCTGAAGCAAAGCCTGCCTTTAATCTTGGCCTGATTGTTGAGGCCTCCAATCTCCAGCCAGTGTGCGTGATATCTTTCTACTAGCGCTTCTCCTTTAATTAAAACAGACATTGACAGAAGGATGTGGATTAGCAGTGCAATAATGTGTTTACTTAGAATAATCGCAGTGTTTTTCTCACAGCTATTGGAACAAAAGGAAATTGTTGTGAAACAGCCAAGGTCACAGGTCACGTTTTCTTTTTTCTTTTCTTTTGTAGATGTGGGATAGGATGTGAAAATATCCCCAGACCCCTTCACTGTCTCCCCACTGCAACATCCAATACAGGTATCTTAAGTACAGTTAGTTACCCGCCAAACTGGTTTCAACAGATGGTGAGCGTTAAACGCTGTCATCCACTTGCGTTACTCCAGAATAAGTGGAAATGAGCATAGGCAGCACGCTTTCAAAAATTTAACATGCTGTATGCCTGAATAACTTCTGTCAAACCATAACGGATACACCACCCCAGATAAACTGGTGCCTTGCCATGAAAGATAAAACTGATACTGTACATTTGTGCATAGGTTTTTCCTTTTCTGCAAAGGAAATGTATTAAATGTTTATCATGTGATAATTGTATCTTTTTATTTGTTAATTGTAATTAAAATAAAAAGCTGTTACATTTAACAGTCATAAATATTGTGGAAAATCCTTGCGAATATGATTTATACAGAGCAACTCTACAATATTAACTACACATGAGGTCAGTTTCACTTCAGCGCTTTTGAAATGTTTGTTTTACTTACAAATGTATAACAAAATCTTATTTTAGTGTGATTTTAAATGATTGGATTCTAAAGATAAATAAAATACATTTTAATGCATGAAAGATTTTCCTATTGAATTCCTGAAGGACATTTTGACTGGTGAGAGTAATGGTATCAAATTGTCCTTTCTTTTTAAAATGCCCCCAACAGTTCTGAGAGAAAAAAAATGCTGTTAATTTAATCAAATAAGTGACCTTTTGAAAAAGAAATCAAAGAGGATTCATTAGCTTTAGTAAAGTTTGGCTGACAGCAGCTTTGAAAGGCAGATGCTGCTGCTGTGGCTTCTAATGAGCCAACCCTAATTAGGGAGCAACACTGGAGCCTAGAGAAGGTGGTTGACTAGGGAAGGAGCCAATGGTAAATACGCTCTCTTATTTACTTCCTCTGTGTGTAATGACAGCACAAATTTTTAATTAGAATCACAGGAAGGGTAAAGACAAAAAATGTAAATCTTTATGGTAGGTTGAATACAAACACAGAACACAACAGGAAACATCAGTACATCACAAGGCCGCTATGCCAGCAACTGCCTTCCACCAACATCCCTGATTAGGGTGGTTAGTAAGGGAGGGCAGATGGGGAAAGTGGTCAGACAAAAGCATGCGGTGTAAAGACACAGAAAGCCTGATCTGCAGATCCTTTAAGATGTGAAAGGGAGAGGGAAGGGAAAGAAACGGGGACATCTCATCTACATCTGTCCCTCAGGTTGATGTGTGCTTTCAGTCTGACTGGAGGCTATCAGGGGGAGCATGCCAGTCAGCCGCACACTACATGAACACAATCATAACACACAGCTTGGGTAAATATGTTAGAATCCATGTTTGACATTGTTCAAATATACAGACACATGCGCACACACAAACATGTGCACGCACACACAGGACAAAGTCTAAAGCTAACAATGTGTCAGAAAGTTTAACCCCTGTTAGCCCACTACCACCCCTGCCCAACCTATGATGATCCTACATGGCAACAACGGAAATGAAACTAACCTCAGTAAAAAGCTGCTACGAAGAAAGCCCTCCATGTCAGCGTGTGGGGTTCTGGCAGGAGAAATCACAGAGAACCATTTTCACTATGAAACGAGTATTAATCAAGAAGAAGAACAAGGAGAAAAGGAAGAAAATGGGGATAGAAGGGAAGAGAAAAAGAAAGAAAGAAAAACACATAGAGCATACATCTTCTGCCTATAATAAGGCATGTCTTTAATTAAAGCAGAAATATGGCTACGAACCCATCCTCTCTTTTTATGAACTGACATCATTAATTATACCTCTTTCCATCGAGGGAGTGGATTTGCATACAACATCGGTTTGCACTGAGAGCCTGATGATATGTTTGCATCAAATAAACTCTGCCTACTGATCTCTATACAGTCTTTTTCCGCAGCTGTGTGCAGATATATACATGTACATCCAGCACTGTGACCACAGATCCCAGTGCAGCTCTAGTCTGTTCAGAGTAGCCAACGGTGGTCCAGCTGCAGCACATGTGTGGCGAGGGTGCTGTGGCTTCTGGGAGCCCGGCCGCAAGGGACCCAAGCTGGGACGCACAGCGCCAATGAGGCAGGAGGATGTGGTCATGATGTCACCGCTTGCAGGGGTCGTTCAGAAGCCTTACCCACAAAATACTGGAGACACATGGCTAAAAATGACTTACAACAGGTTTCCATTAGCCTATGTTATTGGTCTGTGTAATATACACTTTTATTGTGTTAAGATTGGTTGGAAATTGATTAGGACTTCCATGTGCTTTGTTTTAAGTGGTAAAAACGAGCGACGATTCCAGAGAACAGATTTGTGAGTGGAACTTTTGTCAGTGGTTGAAATTTAAATGTCTCTCAGATCTCACAACTTGTCTTATAAAGACACTCAGCCACTCGAATATGGCAAGGATATTCTCTTGCAAAAATATTTCCAGCATTTTAAACAGCTATTTCACTTCAACATTTCATCACCCCACCATCCTACTATTCAATTTCATAACTTTTAAATTCAAGAGCTCTCAAGTCCACAGATCAGAATTCCTGCTGTGAAAAGCACTACTTTTTAACACCAATGGAAGGAAAAAGAGTTTTTTCAGAACTTCTTCTGTTGTAACACTCCCTCATGCACATCATCGTGAATAACACAAAACACAGCAGCAAATGACATCTCAGCCCTTAAACACCTTAAGTTTTAGTGACATGGGTGTAATTTGGCATTTTCTCTCCTTGCTCTCTTGGCTTATGAGACAAAGCCTCTGAGAGAATGGAAAGACTGAGCTGGGACCAAGGACACTGTGCCTTTCAGTCTGGCCAGCACTTAGCGAGGCAGTGGATCCTCAAGGCCCAGAGGGCTCAGCCGAGACTTTTCTCACAATAAGGTGTCTGGGGAGGCGGGAGTGGCATAGCCAGGGGCGCTGCTGCTCTGCTCTTTTCTCCACTCAGCTGGGCCCAGCGCACATAATACCATCACCACACCACAGCACACCAAGCCAGTGACAACGTGAGAAAACAACCGTCAAACAGTGCAGAGCAGATCAAGCGTGTCTCCTCACTTCTCTGAGTGCAAAAAGCACACATACTCTACGTCAGGCGCACACAAACCGAAACAATTATAGACAAAAATGTGATTTTTGCTCTCAACTTACAATACGTGCAACATGTTGTGTAAAAATTTACATACTGCAAACCAGAAATTAGGTATTTAAATGGTACTGGGTTTGAAGCAAAAACTCAACAAACTTGCACATAATAACAGGATGAACAGAGCACTCTATTTGTATTATGTAAATGTGCATTTTTGTATTTAACTGGAACCTGAATCCCTCAACAGGTCTGTAAAAACAGTTGAATAGCAGGAGAGAAAATAAAATAGATTAGGCCATGCTCATGCTCTATCTTTATCTTTGGTTTCATTCCATAACCCTTGTTCTTTCACTCTCTCTCTCTCTCTCTCTCTGCTTGTGTTTCCTCAGCTGTGCCTGCTGTCTACGATCCCATTGTGGTCAGAAACAACTGAACTTAGCCTATGGAAGCAAAGGTGTGGTTTGGAGAGCAAATGACCAAACTCAGGAAAAAGTGACGGAGCCACATTGTATTTGCTCTTCTCCCAACACAAAAAAACAAGAATGGCTTAAAATTAAGGCTCGACCACAATTCAAGGGCAGACTTTTTGGTGAAGGAGAGGCAGGGAGGATTGACATCACTAAGTTGGCCTGGACCAGTCTGAGCAGCACGGCAGCCCTTTCGAAGAATGAGCCTCTGCCAAAAGCTGCCTCTGCCTAACCAAGTCTCCCACCATCTGCAACAAATGTGCTCTATTAAAGCAGTACCATATGGACAACAAGCTAGCTATTAACACGGCTTCAGCACATCCCCTTAACCTAGCCCAGATTTCAAACTTCCAGTCAAATTGACTGCTGATTTAATGCACCGCCAGCAGCCATGTGGGTCTTGGCACGAGACGGCACTCTCAGCCTTCAGTCATTAACAGGCTCATGTAGTGCGCGGCACACAGCGAGACACAGAAGTTAGCTACACAGATCCTACCAGTAACTACATCGCAGGTTACTTGGTATATCCCTGAACCCATATGAGAAAAAGAAGCGACGTCCAAATAGGAGGATACAGAGAGCGAGACTCTACGCTGATCCAGGGACTCTAACCTTCTTAAGACAAGTAAACTAGGGCTCAAAACACTGTGTTCTACAGAGTGGAAACTAGCTTATGAAGCAAATCTACCCACAGAGCTGCTGCAGTGGCAGCCTAACTGGGCTTATGTCTCAGTTCTTCCACAGTGATGGAGAGTGCATTTGCTCCCTCTGCGTGGATCCAAAATGGCAGTGATTAACCCTGCAGGGTGTGAGGGGGGGGACACTTAAATCCCTGTGGGCCGGGCGGCCATGTTGACGCCTCTACCCTCTCTGAGTCATGGGTGGACCCACCCACCGCTCACAAAGCCATGCTCTCTTCTCCTCGACCATGACGCCACAGCTATGAGCCCTCTGTTCTACGACCCAGAGACAACACACACACACACCAAATCAATTACAGTTCTGTGGTTTTAACCCGACTCCAAAGTTCAGTAAATTTTGCTTGTTTATTTTTTCTCCTCCTGTCTCAGCTGCTTAGATACTGTACATAATTAGAGTGGAAACACATTTCTTCTCTTAGAAGCCTGAATGTACACAGTTCTGTGGATTTATAGAGACTAAATATTGGCATTAGCGACAACACCGTTTATTTTGATTTTACGTTTTGATTTAACCTTGTTAGTTATTAACCAATTCTGTTCTTCATGATAGCAATATGTCTATCTGTCTGTGCTAACCAACTGTCATACTAGGCCAAAGATATTTGTTCAACAAACTTGTATTTCTGAAATTCTAACCATTAATCTGTTTAATTTAACTTTTAGTTTGTTACATTTTAACAAATAAAAAAACAGAGTTAGCTCAGTTAAAAGATTATTATTGCTACTACTATTATTAATGTTAATGTTGGATCAGTAAAAGATTTATTCAGATTGCCATTGTAAATAAAACAGTTATTACTTTTCAATTTTTAACCCCTGAACATAAAACCTGGGATCATTGTTCGACACCATCTCTACCCGTAGTGCCCCTATGCAAATTGAAATGATAAGCTAAAGACTGCCTGATGACAGTCTAATTAAATAAGCCTTTCAGTACTCTCAGTGGAGCAGAAGGATGTGTGAAAAGGTACTGTTGGTTTGAGAAGAGGGAGATCCTGGGAGGGGAAAAAAAAGCTGTCCAAGCAATCCCAACATCCCAACAGACAGCTTTACGCCAACTCAACACCCAGTCACATGAAATATGGTGATACCTGGTCAAGCACATGTGTATTTGTCCACACGCACTGACATATATGCATATAATGTACACCTACAATGTAGTGCTCTCTCTCTCTCTCACACACACACACACACACACACGTCTTATGTTTCCTTTTACTAATGGCAATAGTGTCCCATTGACCCCCTCCCCCCATCCTCTAACACACACATACACCTATGCTTGCATGCACACACACACATACACACATCTCAGTCAAAGCTGCCAGATGAGTAGTGAATTAATTTGTGTGAGCCACTCCAACATTAGGAAGGTGTGTTGAAAGGTGTCTGCTCATGTTTCAAATTAAACGCGCTGCTGGTCAGCATTAGCACCTCGCCACCCGTCGGCAACTGACACTTAGGGGGCTGGGGGGGATGGGAGGAAGGAGGGGAGCCCATCCGCCGTTCACACTGGAATAATTAGAACATGTCAGGAAGAATTAATTTCCTCATTTTTCAAAAGGATACACAGAAATTACCATGTTATTATATGACAGGGTCCCTGGGAGGATTGGATTAAATTTGATTTCTTGCGCAGCCCACACAACAAATTAAAGTCATAAATGAGATGGAAAGAAGCGGGGCACAGAGCATATGTTTATGGCAATGAGTGAAGCCAAGGGACCAGAAACAACTATCTTCATTTCATTTTATTTAAATCAGGCCGACACCGTGTGTCTGAATGACAGCAGTTGCTAATGGGTCGAGATTAGAGGCTCCTTGATATTAACAGAGATTCAACAACTTCTTCTAAAAAGCAATGGAACGTACAATGTGTATACCGCTAGATGAGCCTATTCTGCATGGAATGACCAGCTGAGAGAGTAAAATACTTAATCTGGGTCTTACCACAACAAAATGATTGAATTTGCATCTGTGCATATGTGTGTTATGTTGACCAACAGATGACACACTGGCAGGTGCAGCCTCTATAACATTTCAAGCTGCCTCTATACAAAATACTATATATACAGTATGTACTAGCTTTGTACCTATACAGAGGACCAGATTATATTACATATTCTATGCTTTTCAGGGAGGATAAAAATCCCACAGAGGAATAGAGCACAATAAGCTTAGAAGTTACTAGATATGATGTTTAACTTCTATTTAGGATGAGATACATCCCAATTCAAAGAGTATATTAGACTGACCCAATCTAGTTACACAATACTGGGCACCATTTCAATTCTTGGGACTTAGATTTGTTATCTTACTATTACAGTTTAATACAGGCTTGCCTGGGAAGAATTTTTCAACACTTTCAAAATAGGCCGTCATTAGAGCCTAGCACTCCCCTGGGCACCACAAACTTTAAATAATTTGCGAATCAATTAACTGGCTACTCTCAACGCAACAGGGATTTCACACTCCAGGGTCGTGGTGCATTATCAGTTGGAGACGATTCATGGCGTTTTGGGAGAAAAGTTCATGGTTGAAATCATTAATTCATTTTACCGGACTTTTAGTTATGCATTGCTTTCCACAGCTGGGGTAGCAAGAAGATTAATGGCATGTTCTTTGGTTCTGTTTTCTGCTGTATATAGCTTAATCAGTGAAACTCTGTCCTACAGTATAAGGGAACATACCTTGAGATACAGGACAGCAGCCAAATCCATATTAGATTTTTATTCTTCAGAGAATGGCATAAAGTCCATCAAAATTTCAAACAACAATAATAACAAACTCAGAGGTTGGATCCCATTCATGATTTAATAGAGACTGCCAACTGTAGAGAACCCAGTCAACACCACACCTAATCAAACTGCAAACACTGAAAACATATTTTAGTTAAAATACTTCAAAATGAGGTAATTAATGAGTAATACAGAGAGCAAGCTATTTATTGGAGGTATGTTTTGGAAGCTGGATAAAGTTCAGGCAGGTTTTTTTACATTCTTGCCGGGTAATGACGTGCAACAATTAGTTTTCCAACTACTGGGAAACTGGGATCCTCTGAAGTAATTGAGGCTGATGGAATTTAAATCTTTGTTAGGTGGTCTTTCTCAAGCAGTCGCTGTTCAGCAACATATTGACCATAATCACTGCAGGGTCAGTGGACTGAAGAGGCCCATTTCATAAATAATAGATGAATAACCATTCAAAGGTTATTCATTTTCATTTTATGGTGAAGTGCTGTTTATTTAATTTCTGACAGAATGGCTCCCGTGCATCCTCCCCTTCACTGGTGCCATCGTTAGCGAGCTGAGATGGTGTGTCTGTTGTTTATTAGATAAATGTCACAAACTAACAAAGAGTGTACGGCCTATTCAGATGGTCTAACATATCTTCAGGTGTTTCCAAATGAGATTGCATGAGTGTAATTAAAGTTGTTCTATATGCACTCCAGACACAAACTAAATTACTTCCTGTCAGGTTCTGAGATTAATTGAACCTGTAGGTTAAAGTTGCAAAGTATGTACAGTACATTTTGGATTGTGTGCGGATATAACTGTCACAGGAGAGTGGGATGGCACACTAAAACAACATGGCCATGGACAGGCAGTGAACACTCTGGGGGATATTATGAATTAATCAGTCGTACAAAAAAGGTATGTGTTGTTTGTTTTTTCAAGGAGTAATGAGTCTGTAGTATCAAAACTTGAGGGGTCCATTTATCCGCTATTCACTATCTTCTAAGGAGCATTTGGACCATATGAACCAGTAGGGGGCAGCAGCCAGAGCAACCAACCCAAGTAGACTATTAGTGTCCTGTTAAATTAGTTCAATTTATGTTAAATATTTTCTAAACAAGCATATGGCTTATTACTTGTCCAGTAGTGGCATAAGATGTTACAATGATTTAATTTAATAAGTTAAGATTGTATATTACAAATACAATCCATCCATTTTGTGCTGATACACAGAAAACCGCGTAAATTCTTTATGGTTTTCCTCTGGATTCAACTGTAGTCAAGTGCAGAGACAAAAGTTGTTTGATACTTACATGTAACTTTCTCAAGGTTCATACTTAAATAAAACAATTTTCAATCTTATGCTTAGAGAATCAAGATGTAGTCAAAAAAAACAACATCTGGTGTCAATGCAAACAACAAAAAAGACAAGCTGATGTTAAATGCAGACAATGGATAATGTTTTATACAGTAGGTCTATATTAAAATTATGTATGTGCATTTGTGTGTGTGTGTGTGTGTGTGTGTGTGTGTGTGTGTGGTACAAACAATACAGGGACCCACTCTTGTAAATATTGCTCCATAGCACCACTAGTGGCCAAAAACTCCAAAGTGTGCCTTTAATTTAGTAATTAATATTATCCTATGGACCTATTGTTCTTCACATAAGATTACATTACAGACACATTCTAAACAAAAAAAAAAACTGGTATATGTTCAATGTGTTACACCTACTGTATATCAGTTTGGAGGTTCTTTATATCATCAGTGCTTGTATTACATCTCTATGAATACTGTGTGCATGATGTCTTTTGTTGTTGTGTACATGTAGCTTTTAATAACTTTCATTATTTAGATGTTCTGTTTATGATGACAAAACCACAAAGAGTATGACCTGACTGAAGACCGACGGACAGTTGTGGCATGCTAAGTCATAGTACACCCATTTTACGACTCCAAGCCATTCACAACAAACTCAACAACACTCACATGCAGCAGCAGTGAAAGCTTGCTAGTAGACAGGTGCATGTTCATCTGAGCAGAAGACTGTGTTTGACGTGAAATGGCATGATTAAACAATGGTAAATGGTCATGAACTTTCAATGCAGAGAGACATTTCCCTGCTGTTATTGAAGAGCTTCTCAACTACATTAATATGACTCTCATGATATCTCCAACTGACATTTGGAAGAAAAGAATAATATCACCTAAGTTCCTCACCTTTATTTGCTCAATATCTAAGATACATTTTTATTAGAAAATCTGCATGAGCAGCAGATGAGCAAAGACTGTTAAAGTAATATTATGTGGATGCAGAGAGGAGTGTAGTATGATCTATTTTATTTTCTAAGCTCTATGAAATTCTGCATTCCAAAATAACTATCTTACTCTAATACTTGAAATTTTCCACTTAAACCTCTTTTAAACTGACATATTGTGGTTTACAACCAATCAGTATACAAGTACTGTGATCTTGACCTGAGTTAGACGGAGGTCTCATGTTTCTCATGAAACATCTTTTAAATCTTAGGGATACTTAAACATGTACTGTATGTAGTGTGTAAGTTGTTTCATTAACTTTTCATAAGGAAATAATGAAAAAAGAATAATAAAATCATACCACCATATTTGCAAAATAAATACAGTAGCTGCCATTTTTGATTTATTAAAGGTTAACAAACCTCCTTTATAAATATATTCATAATATGTTTATATAAATCTATGGTTTAGTAGTGACCCAGGTTTTATGTGTGAATGTTAAAGATCATTGATTAACCCCTGACAGCATGAGACATAATGGCTTCATTATCCTGTGTGTGAAAGTGCGGTAGAAGAGATTCTAAAGTGTTAATCAAAAATATACAGTAGCTTCAAAGAGGATGTGCAGTTGTTCATAAATTAGTTACGGTCTTTTAGTTGAGATCTCTTTGTGGTTTCACAGAGCATTTGGTCAACAATACTTAACATTATCTTCAATGCTTATTCTAGCTAATGACATTCAAGGTTTCACATTTTTTTATCAGCATCAGTTGTAAAGAACTTTCAAAAGACATTTCCTCAAAGGCTGCTGTTGGTTTTTCTCTTTTGTTGGGAATTTTCTTTTCTGTGAGGCTTCAAATAGCCATTAAGGAAGGTACGTACAGTTAATACTTACTAGAAAGCCTGATTTCATCTTAAAACTGCAACTCCTACACAAGAAATTACAAACTGTATATCCTACAGCAGCAATAAAAGATGGAAAAAGGAGAAAGGAAATAAAAAACCCTGAGCAACTACAACACAATATGGAAATGAAATAACTTCAACAAACTTCTGGAAAAATAAATTAGAGGATCTAATGTTCAAAAGGTCTGTCAGTAAGTTTGTGCCTATATAGCTGTCTAATTGTGCATACATTGTGTGCCTATCCAATTGTCCACCTCATTTGATGCAGGTGTTCAGTGTGGGTGAAAGACAGCAGGGGTGTGTGAGACATGTGGCAAGACAGAAACAGCTGAAGAGGCAAATTGATACTTACAAAAACTGAAAGACTCAATCCCCAGCTTCCAGCGATCACTGGTAGGTTGATTTTGAATTCATGTAAATGACCTGAAATGTAATCAGAAAGAAGACAGAAGAAGGCTACTTTAATCTGTGTCCTTATACTGTACATGGCATCAAATTAATACTACTAACATCTTTAAAATTCTTGCAGTTAGTTATAATATGACAGAAAATACAACTTTAAATGCTATTATAGTCTAAATTTCTTTTATTTGTTGAAAAAAAAAATACCACAGAATTTGGAACATGGTTTAAAATCAACATGGTGCTTAGATAACTGTGTTTACCTACGTCAGAACAAACAGAGACAGAACAAGAGAAAGAATTGAGGCCAGGGTGACTGTTGGCTGAGGGTCAGAGTCTCTACAGCTGAGCTAAAACAGCTTTGTTAGAATCTGACCTCTAGTCCTCACAGCTGTCACCAATGGGAATCTGTCCTAGACAATGTTTAAAATCTACTTCTCTGCTACCTCATTAATCAGTCCTCCAGGCAGTGAACTCCACTAATAAACAGCTTTCATATAAAGTGGTTGTTTTATTAGATTTTGCTTTCTTTTTTCAAGCACTGCCTCCTAATGATTTATTTAGGGGCCATGCTCTGTTAGTTCAGCATGTCTGTTGAAGTGCTGCAACTTAAGAGCTTTGTTAGAGAACACACAAATAACAGTATAATATATAATAATGCCAAGCTTCAAAATATATCCCACAGTTAAGAAGGAATGACAATAGAGGAAAAAAACTATTCAGAACAAAACTGATCAGAGCAACTAGCTTGAGGGATGAAAATGCCAGAAGCTCATTCATGTTCATTTTCTCACATTATCTTGTTTTTCACAATAAACCAAGATCTCATTACGAGCTGATTTATACAATTAGTCCGCCTCAGCACTGCCAATTAAACAAAGCCAAGGGTTTTTTAAGGTCACGCTTAACTGATCTGTCACTAATTTGCGCTACAGCACCTCAGTCTCCCCTCGCCGCGGCCAATAAACCACCACCAACAAGACCAGATAAATGTACCGACTACCACTACATTGTTGTCAGAGCACAGCACGGAGTCTGCTGCGTGGGAGGCTGGAGGGCTAACAGAATGAGTCAGATAAAGGCAAAGAGTTGCAGACAGGTTTGAATGTGGTAGCCTTGAGGCTGGAGGTGATAATGGGGGAGAGGGGACCCAGGTGACCCCAGCTGAATGGAAAGCTGTTACATGAATAGCACCTCTGAGTTTAAAGTCTACTCCTGCCTCTCAAATGATGCTAAACACACACAATTTAGCTGTTCTGAACTATGCTCCAGCTGCAACCACCCACTCCTGTATTCACACACACACACAACACACACACACGCACACACGATTAACTTATATTAGGAGCTATTCAGTCAACACAACAATCCTTGCATGCTGGAAAAACCACATATTACATGGATGGTAATTCAATACAGCAGCCTTGTCAAACATCTGACTATATGCCTAATTCCTGTTGCGCCTAAATAAATGAGAGCTCTTATAATTACAGACATTAACAAACCTTTGAATTCATAATCTGATGTTAATTAAGAACAATGAGGTAAATAATAAATGGGTAAATGTATTCCTTATTCATTGCTTATTTCAGTTAATTATTTGTCTGAGGGAAAAAAAAACAAAGGAATTTATAATTGCAAATCATGAGCAGACCCAAATGATATTATAATGAAGCAAATGTAGTAATCCCTGTGGTGTAATAAGAGTCAGTGTCAACCGGCCTATTGTAGATGCATGTAGCAGCTCTTTTCCTGCTGTGAATCAGACCTACAGGCAGGAAACATAAAACAGGCACTCCCCAGTCCTAATTAGAGGATCGGGGACTTATTAAACACAATTCCAGTCAACCCCAAACTCAAATTATTAGTTTCACCACATTTTTATAAACAAATTGTCAACACACTTAACCAATATAGTTTCCATTTCTGTTGGTGGGAGCGGATGAGAGGTAGCATATTCCACTTAAACAGGAGATGCCGACTCCATTAGACCACAGCTACACAGATTAGTTTGATATTAAAATAATTTCACTATGTGGAAAATACTGGTGGTTTAGCCGTCAGACACAAAAATCCAAACAGGCCAATGGTTCTGACATCAAAGGAGCGGGGACAGAGAGCTCACAGCCACCTGTGGCATTTCTGTCAAAGAGTGGCCTTTTCTCTAGCTTTTGCTAGTCATAGCTATCTCACACACACACACATAACACACGCAGAAGAAATACATGAAAACGCAAACATGCACACACACCCAAGATGCCCCAAAAGCTTTCATATGCAGTGAAGCAGAGTCGAAAATTATAGCATCAGTTCCAGCACTGACATTTGTCAGGGAACACACACACACACACTTACAGTACCTTACCCCAGTGACGACTGAACCAATTCTTTTTTGTATTTGCCGTTCTTGATCTACACTTGTTAGAAAATCCAGAATTTGTTCCTAAATGAAACTGCTCAGACAAACACATGCAATTTGTCTGATGCTAGATTTTAATTCCATATATCTGCACTGAGAGGGTGAAATATAAGGTTAACCCATTCACTTGTACTAAAACCTCCCACGTAGAAACTGTTCATGTATCTTTATACACACACATCAAACAAACTGTATGCCTCCTGGGATTACCGTTTGAGCTAAAAGCCTCTTGTACAGTACAAGACAGAAAGCAGTTTTACTACCACAGCAAAGCTCGGAAAGATTCACTTTCGAACCAAATGAACCTTCACATTCCAGACATGTGTTCATGTAATGTGTGGGCTGTGCTTGATTTAATTTTCCTGGACCATAACACAGACTTGTGTTTTTAACCATCATGTGACAGTGGCTCAATATCAATAGACAACATAACCACAACCGTTTACAGAACAGAGAGGATCCACTACTACATAGCTGCATGTTTCATGTACTCTCAGTTATATATGGGGCATTTTAAATTAAATATATGTGGGTGTTTATGTGTCTACTGCATACATGTATGTACTGTATATGTACTTTTCACCTCATGTAGTCCTGGATATGCATGAGACAAGCCAAAACTTGTACTTCAACTTCTGTTTGGAATTCATCCAGATCTGCGACATGTTAAAAAAAAAAAAAAAAAAATCCTCCCAATCCTCCATTCCAAATCCTCTCTCTCTCCTGCGTCCAAACATGCTAAAGTAGGAATTCTGCCGAGTTAGTTATTTTGACAATAGAGGTAATCTATGCCATCAGCAGGCTGCTCCCTAACTGGATGCTGTGTGGTTATCTCTGCAGAAGCAGCAGCCGCACAGTCAGGCCGGGGACTGCATGGGGGAGTTTGGGATGCAATGAGGTGGGGCTGTAACAGCGGTCCCAGGGGAAATAGGGAAATGGGAGGAAGGGGCGGAGGGGGGGTGGGGGTTACGCTGCGAAGGGGTGAAGCGCAGAACATTCTGGCACAGAAATGTCTGATATAGTAATTGAACACATGTGATTGTCTGTTAAATATCCAGTTCCATAAAGTCAATCCTCTCCGCAGTAGCATCATCTGTGAAATATGAAACGACAGCTTCCATGCAGTGAGTAATCACCATAGCCAGGAATGAGAGAATATCACTTGAGAGGGAACAGCTAGTGTCCAGGTAAACTGTGGATACTTTGACTCTAGCCTAGATTATTTTGAAGAGGTAGTATTTGTGGAGTCATAATTAGCTCGTAAATTTATCTACTTCCTGTTCATATAATAAACAGCAGACAGCCATGACCAAAAACTAAAAAATCCAGTGCTATGTTGTTAGAGAGATAAGCTGTATTTCTACTAGCGATCCACCATATCATTGAGTTATTTGGTGTTGGAAACAGGTCAGTCACGTGCAAACAGCTGTTTCATGCTCCAGCACACCGTTAACTGTCACAGCCTTACTAACCTCTCTTTTATCCTCTTTTCATCTTTGCTCTCTGTCTCTCTCAAACCGCCTTTCTCCTTCTCTGACTGATCCCCAGTCCTGACACTGGACTACAGCAGACCAGACACTCACAAAATGTCTAGCACCAACATGTCAGGAATGACTACCAGAATGGCACTCCAGTTAAAATATCTTTGTTGAGAGTAAAACAGTGACCGGCATTTTGTCTGTGTCAAAACTAGAAGTGCAATACTGTCAGATAAAGCAGGATCAAAAGAAATCCACCCTTGAGCAGCAGCTATTCTGCCCAGAGTTTGTTACAAGCAATAGACTGATACAGATACAGCGCTGTGGCTGAACGAGGCTTTCATGTGCTGCTCGGCAAATACATTATCTGTCATTTCCTCTGCGTCAAATAACAAGAATAAAAGTCTATTTACTGAGCAACTGGGTTGAGGCCGGGTAAAGAGAGAGAAACGACCAGCAAATAGAATGTTTTCCTCCATGGTGGACGGCATTCAGTCCCCAGTGCTCCTAACAGGCGGGCGTGCAACCTATCAATTCTCTTTGATTCCCTCTCACATATTCTTCACTCCAAAGACTGTAAAGACAGAGAACACAGAATAGGCTTGTCTTCTTGCACGCTGATGAGACCTCTTTTCTTAACTTCCAAGATATGCACGGGTATTTTCTTTTCCTTTTTTCTTTCTTTCACTGTCTCTTTCTTATTCAGTGTGGGGTTTGTGTATTTGTGTATGTTGGGGGCAGGGGTATGAAAACAAGTCTCTCCCTCTCTCCCAGGTAATGTGTTTATTTTCCTGGACCCATCTTCTAGTTTACTGCGTGGTGGTGTTTCTCCCCTCTTATCGCCTGGCCCTCGCGGGGCACTTTAGCCCCTCAAATCCTGTTCACCACATACTGGTTTTAGAATCTGTGAAATGAGTGCTAGAGAAGCGTGGCCACAATGTCTGCCTGTGTTGCTACTGGACTCAAATGGGCTTGGTGCTTTTTTGTCCAGGGAGATGCATAAATGGAAGTTTTTAACACCTCAAAGGAGGCTGGGCCTTTGTGGAGCCACACTAGAGAAGCCTGCCAGTCTCCTGAGGAGGCAGACACACTGAGTGCTGCAGGACAAAGAGCTAGAGGAGCAGAATCAGCAGGGGCATCACTCTGCTTTGGGCACCAGACAGACACACACATGTACACTCACATATATACAGTAACCGCACCTACATACAGAGTGCACATACACACACACACACACACACACACAAATGTTTGAATGGCATGTTCCAACTATCTGAACTACCGGTAAACACAGTACAATCATAAGAAGCGGATATGTCAAATATATCACAACAGTCTTATTTTATTTCCAATCTGGTAAATTAACCAACAGCAAAGTTCTACATCATTTACCCACCTCACACCTGCAGTTCAACCTAGACCTAAAATCAAACAGCCTGCAGCAGTAACCAAAGAATAAAACGACAATTGATCTGAATATAAATACTGTATTTCCACCAGTTGAAATACAACATACAGTAGCTAACTGTTAATAGATTCATATGTGATTGTACAAACACGCTCAACAGAAATAACAAATACAACCAGCACAACAAATGCCGTCATTTCCTACTCATTGATTTCAGCTCCACTGTTTGAAAATAATTTCCTCATTTCCATCCCAATTTTCCTTATTGAAATTCTTTTTTTTTATTCCCGAGTACAGCCCAACAGCTGGCATTTACAATCAGTCTTTATGCTGTTTAGATGTCTACAATAAGCATTTAGATGCAAATATCTCTGCCTTGTACAAAGGAGTTGCAACTTCTGTCAGAAGCGACATAATCAACCTGCAATTGTCTCCTGGCTCCAAGTGGTTTCCAGTGACAAGGCCTAAGCCTTAAGCATCTGTATTCAAATGATTCCCTATTTCAGGCGCAGTTTAGTGTGGATTTTTCCAACAGTATTGCACTGAAAATCAATCACATGGTGAATTAAACCAGAAAGGAAACAACTGATCCATAAATGATCAGGTTACAACGAGGCATTGGTGTCCGCAAATTATTCAGTGTTTTCCTTGTTCGAAAAGAAGCGGGGACGCACTGTTTGATGGTAGGTTTTTCCATGACTTGTATTACTGTTGCACATTTTATGATTTGCAAAGGCAGTCTTAAGTTGACAAATAATTATTTTAGCAGCTCAGCACAACACAGGGAGACAACTTCACCTGATGACATGTGGGAAACCTTTGTAGCCTGTTGTAGAGTAAAGAAAGTCTTAAATGAGCTGCAGTGGTCTCAGAAAATAAAAAAGATTCCATGTCAGAAATAACTCAAGAATGTACTCTAACAGCATTTCTCTGCATGTTTCTCTGCATCCTGCTAACACCTGAAATCTAAAAAGTGGTCCAAATTTTAGTCTTTAGTTTTTAGTTTATTAACCCAAATGAACAACTGACAATGATTGAAATCTTGAATATGAATCAAGGGTCAAATAAATTAAAGAAATGAGTCTGTGCTACTGAAGTGTATGTGGCCATGGTGTAAATCTGACAGTGATGGGGGCATATGCTTTGCTTTAGCTCCACTGGCCCCTGTACAGCCATTTTAACAATTAACATTATAACCTCTGTTTTCTCTTTTTATTTACAGTTGCAGAGGTCATTTGTCTTTTTTTGAAACCCACAATTAATAGCAGCGTTTGCAAATGCAAATGAGTCCATTTAGGGGGAGGGAAAATGATCAGTTTGAGAATATTTCTGCCTTCTTAATCTTCTAAAGAGGGAAATGATTTAAAAGGAGGACACAAATCTCCAGTGACATGGCAGGAACTGTAGGGCACTTTCCTCTCTCCCTCTCTCTCTCCATTCTCCCTTTCTCATCTCACTCATGTCTCCCCCGCCCCCTATCCCCATTTCTCTCTCCTCCTAATTTACCTCTCCCCCCCTTGTTCCCCTGTAGGGGTGGAAGGGCCAGGAGTAAGGGACAAGGAGCTGGGAGTAGGGCTCTGGTTGGCTTGTCCCCTCAGAGAAAACAAATGTAGTGTTTGAGCCACTGATCACTGGTATAATTGAGTTTAACACTCCTTTTCTGGATTAAAAAAAAGCCTTTGAAATGAAAGGTCAAATTACCTCTACAGTCAGGCAATAAATAAGTCAAACAAGGTAAGAGGTTCCTGCCAGCATATGTTAGTGGCAAATTTAATTAGCGGAAAAACAGGAGGCTCTCTATCGGACACTTTTCCATTCCGCATTGAACAAAAGCAATGCTGGAGTCCAAATCAGAGACATGACAATTGTACAGCGAAGGAATTTAAATATATCAATCATCGCTTAACGAATCTCATCATTTAAACTTTAAGTAAATAACATTAAGCCACTTTTCTCAGAGCATACATCCAACTCACTAAATCGGTACAAATGTATGTACGCCAAATATTTTAAAAATCCAGCCTAGGTAATAATATAATATTACCCAGATATCCACAGCGATTTCACACATAATTAAATTACATGGGGAAAAAAACTTCAGTCTGGATGACGTTCTTTCCCGTTAGTCTGCACACCTCTTAATACATGATTTTTCCCATTATGTAAGGTATCCTATAGGCCCATTGTCCATTGATTGCAGCACAAGGAAAGGAAATGGGCATCAAGTAAGGCTGCAGTCTGGACTGGGAGCACAGACGGTGGCCGAGCAATGCACAGAACAAGGGAAAGAGAGAGAGAGACAACACTGCTCTACACCCAACTAGCTACAATGTGGCCTCTGTGACATAATGCACTCTGCACAGCAGATTGTGGAAAATAATCCAAAATTTACTGGTTCGCATATCCAGCAATAACAACTGACATCACAACCTGTACCATATATCCCATGTTTCAGGGCACATTTTGCATTTAGTGGAGAATGAAGGGGGTAAGAAAAACATCGTCAAGTAGTTATTATATTCCCATCATGTCCTGGGAGCCCATTACAGCATGGCACAAGCAATGGTAAAACTGAGAAACTCAGCAGGCTGAGGCTACAGGCAGAAGGCTGGGGAGCCCTTAGACTCACAGTACAAACTTACTGCACACTGTTAACTGCTGGAAAAAGATGTAGTTCAAACAAACACTTTGCACCTACAGATTATCTGTATTTTAAATTCCAGTAGCCATGCAGAGGTTTCATTTTTCTGCAGTGTGTAGAATTTAATGGCATCTAGCAGAACAGACTTGACAGAAATGGAATATAATATTCCTAAGTATGTTTAAATAGGTGTATAATCACCTGAAAATAAGAATTGTTGTGTTTTTGTTACCTTAAAATGATCCCTTTATATCTACATAGGGAGCGGACCCTCTTCCATGGAGGCCGCCATGTTGCACTGCCATGTTTCTACAGTAGCCCAGAACAGACAAACCAAACACTGGCACTAGAAAGGGCCTTTTGCATTTTTCGAGAGTTTCTCAGGCACTGTAGGTTCTCCTACATGCTTTGAAGGAGAGGGGGAGGGGAGGGGTATTCAGTTGGTTGCAATCTGCAACCTCACCACTAGATGCCACTAAATCCTATGCACTGCTCCTTTAATTTAGTTTCTGTGCGCTAACATCAGTTTAAGGCCAAGCACCTTCAGGCATCTTTGTAGAGCTCCAAAAAAAAGAATAGACGTGGAGCTGTAAGTAGCTGTCCAGACAACAGTAACATGTGGTTACATGACAGGTTGGTCATATGAAAGATGACTGTGTTTTTTTTCACTTGCTCAACACATGCTTCTCATTAGTCTACTAGAAAAACTGACATTGCTCCAAGTAAAAGACACAGGGCCCTCCATGGCTGCTATCGCTCACCACAAAGTTGTTTTCAAGTGTATCTTACATTACATATGAGTGTACATTTTGAAGCAGAGTATGCTTTGAACGTTCCAATGGGACAAAATGAAAATGTAAATAGATTAAATTGCATGTCCAAACATGCTGTAAGTGCTGCAAGGTACGAATGATCTATATAATAAAAGAAAAACACTTTTCAGGATTCTTTTTCTCTGAAAGACTTAGATCTCAATTGTATGACTTTTAAATAAAACTAGCAGACTGGTTCCCACAACCTTAAGAAATCTGAGTTAAAATGTACTCTGAATAAAACATATAAATATATGTGCTGAAATATGTGACTTCCATCCAGCTAAAAAAATTCCACAGCTGTACCTTTTCAATTTTTAAATGGCAAAAATATTATTTTTACTGAACAGCCATGGACTGTGTGTGTGCTTGTGTCAGTGCATGTGAGCATGTATGTGTCTGTATGTCCATGTGTGTGCATGTCTGCTCTCCACAACAGCTCCCTAAACGTGGTTTTGGGCAGGCAGTGGCCTACAGTAAAATGTTGAAATTGGAAAAAATATTACCCTTCTTTCTTTTGAATAGCCGAGAGATAAGCACCCTTTAGCAATGAAGCCAGTGGAGTTTAAGCTTATTATGAATACCTCTCAGAGCGCAGAAGCATGTACTGTAGAAATCAAAGGGAGTAATAGGCAGGTAAGCCAGCGTCATTTTAAGGAGGAAGTCAGTTGTGAAATTGTAAAATCGCAAGGCCCTGCTGACAATCTCCTGCCCTCAGAACACTCCCATAAATTACTTCTAATGGCAGTGGCTATCACATATCTGAAAAAGTTCGAAGTTTGTGAGGCGAAAAGAAAGAAAATCCGATGCTAATCTCCCCATTGATGGAGACTAATAATAATAAGAAGACCATTTATCTCTTTGATTAAACAGCACATACTCTGCAGTTCACAAGAATGTGTGATTCTTTATATGTGCTTAAGCTTCCCGAAGCAGACCTGGCTTTGCAGAACATTCCTCATGATTGCATGTTCAATTGGCTGTGAAAGTCCGCGGCATTACTCTTACGTGCTGGCCTGAAACCATAAAAAAAACCAAGCAACAAACTGAGGTCATCTTTTTTATGGTGTTTGGGGTACAAGAGCCACTGATCAACTTTCTGAATTCCAACATTAAGCAAGTGCACATATACTCCCAAAAACCATTAGCTGCAGGGTTATACTAGCATAGTCGTTTTGTGCATTTTCTGCCTAATAGCTTAAGTTGCAGAGCTCCTCTGCCGAGATCTGCTGTAGAGATGATATCATAACGCGACGGCTCCGAGACAGCCCGAACTGTAGTGTTCACACATTCTACAAAGGCACACACACACACACAAAAACACACACTGGCTAATACATACGGTACTGTGCCTTTCTCCTTTGAATATTCATCCATGTTTCCACATCATCTGCAGGTCTCCTAATCACAGTCACTTCCCCTTTAATCACAGGGCTCTAATTAGGTCCTAATAAACCATTTTGCCATCCTCTTGGAGCGCCTCTGTGTCACTCACACATCAAACCATGAAATACTATATTAAGGGGCTGTCAACCTCAAAGGAAAGCTCCTCCAGCAGCAGTGATACAGATACTGCAGGCACACCCTCTTACACTAATTGAAATTATCGAAAGCTCTGCTTACATGTGACACTTGGCCATGTCTGAAACCGTGGCCTGAAGTACAGCAGTCAAAAGCACGACGGTTGTGCCAGCACTGAGGCTCTACTGGTTTCTCTGATGTCGGGTAATTGTTTAAACCTGAGTGGATATGGCACAGGGCCTCATGCTGCCTGTTCTGCCAAGAGAGGAAAAAAAAAAAACGTTCTTGCTAGCACTTTTCTCCTCTGTTTCTTCTATTCTAATTCAGTCCAGCAATGGCTTCAAGGAAAGCCTCAATGATTCCATGTTCATCTTGGAGAACCAGTGTTGGGGATGATGATCACTGACCACAAGTTGATAATGATGACTGTTTAATTAGAAGCCTTTCTTTGGCCTGGCCACAACCCAAACTCCTCCACCCTGCAGATGGTAACCAATAAATTTAGCTTTGCTGAGGATGAGGAGGAACATTGTACCTCCCCAGTTTATCCTCAGCCCCACCCCTAACCAAAGGCATAAAGCTTTTCTCCTCGCTGACACAAAAACTATAGTGCTACTACACGTCCTGACTGTGTTGGTGAAGTCAGACCATGTCTCCTATGGACAACAGTCACATCTCATTTGAATTGGTACATTTTGGAGGAAAAGTTGGTCGCCAGATTATATTTTTTATTCCTTCATTATTTTTTTTTGTTTTATCCATTTGAAAGATTTTTCCTTTTTTTTTCAAATTAACATTACAAAACTTCTACATTTAGCATTGCTACAAAAAGTGTAGTTTGTTTCCATTTGTTTTTGCTACTATATCCACTCCTTGCAAAACGAAAGCATGATTACATTTTTTATGGTTAGGCAACTCAAAGCACTTTGTTAGGGTTAGGGAAACACTGTGGTCATGGCACGTACATTATGGGTAAGGCTGGGAAACTAAAACACTTCGTTAAGGTTAGGAAAAACATTGTGAGCATGGTAAATATCCAAAAAGTCTACTCTGATGGGATGCAAACCCTAGTCTCCAGTGTACAAGTCAGTTGCCTGGCCGTCCACTCAGACCTCCACCCTATGACTTTTCAGTGCGGTATAAGAACGTCACTCTACGAACAAACTTTGACAATAAATCGCTATTGCAAATTGATTGCATATGAATGTAATGTGTCGGCGGGTTTTTAATCATTTGTATATATTTGTATAAAGTCTGCAGGGTCATCAATTGTGGTCATATAAAAGTCTAGCAAAAGCAAAAAGTCAATCTTGTTCAAAATCTGAACATTTTTGGTCTTTTATACTTGTTCCACAATGTCATTCCACTCTCCTCAGCAAAGGTTTGAGATTTTACAGACTGTCCTGTCTAGTGGAAAAAAGGACGAGTGTTGCTGTTAGTCAGACAGGACAACCCCTCCCATCGTCCTGTAGTCCCCCTCAGTCTATTCCTCACTCACCTCCTGTCAATCATCCTCCTTCGGACAAGCCTCCTCCCAGAGGTTTCTACACCCGTCCTGCCAGGCAGAAAACAGCACTCTGTGTGTGTGTGTATGCCTGTGTGTGTGTGTGTGTATTGTATGTGGGCGGGTGGCGTGTGCCAGAGTGGCTATCCCCTCAGATTGTCAAAAAGGCTCATGGGAAATTTACTGCATGTGCCAAACCACAGGCTTTCTCTATCATTTCAGCAGATTTCTCCTTTTTAGTCCCATTCAAGAAAGTGATTATCACAGACTGTACTTTCTTTGGCTTTATTCTTCCAGCTCTGAGTCGGGCTTTCTGGGCTTTCCTCACTATAGCTGCACTTTGCTTATAAATATGCAGCTGAGCCAATCAGAGGTTTCTTAAAGGGAAACTAAGGGATTTTTCAACCTGGACCCTGTTTCCCCATCATTTTGTGTCTACGTGACTAATGGGGACAACAATTTTTGAAATTGGTCCAGTATTGAGTGAGAGCGCTTCAGCCAGCAGCCGTGTAACACACTGAAAATGTAATCCTTTGGGGCAATTACACCCGTCAATGTATGTCCACTAAAAGTGCTTGTTTTTGCTACTGACAGGCTCAGATTGTTATTATAAGTGTCTGACAACATTATATAAAGGATCCCTATAGAGAAATAAAACTTTTTTCTTTACCTTTTGCTTGTTACGGTCTGTTTGTTATTCTGTCTAACCAAGTCTCACTCAAGGAGAAGTCTCATCCCGAAATCTCGCGAGAGTTGAGTTGCTGCAGGAAGACAGCTAAATAATCAGCTAAATATTCAGCCATGACTCTGAAAATATTTTAGATACCACTAAGTTACACTTTCTTTACTCCAACACAACAAACTCTTCCCGGCACTCCTCTCTCCAACTCTCACTCACGTTTCCACCGTTCCTGCAACAACTCAACTCTCACTAGATTTTTTTCCACTGCCTTCGACAGCTGTTTCTAAAGCATGCATATTAATTCTTTGACCCTTTTAAGAACGAGCAGATGAGCAAGTTTTTTTCATTTAGTTGAAGTTGATATTTTCCAACATTATTGTCTCTGCTGGGGTTTTATATATTATTGTACAAGTAGACAGAAATAGGGATAAATTGCTCCTGCATTTGACATGTACTGGTACTGGTGAGGGAAGGACACTGCCATTTGGAAAGAAATGAAAGAGGAGAAGTCAGATGCTGCTGCTACACTATGACTGAATGTAAGTACAATAAATATTCTCGAACCACTTTAAAAAAAATAGTGAAGATTTCCCCCTGAAAGATTCACTATATCCGGGTCAGGAAAAAAAAATCAATTTCTCAAACTAAAGGAGACTGAGCTTCATTTACTAACACATCATCAGAGGGGTCTGAGGCAACATGAACACTAACTTTATTATTTGCGTCTTTAGTCTTAGAAAGTCTCAGAAAATCTGCTCTTAGCCCATCCTTTCACCAACAGTGCCTAAACACCCCCTCCCTTTACTCATTGAGAGAGAGAGAGAGAGGGGGAGAGAGAGGGGATAACAAAGACAGACAAGAGACCAAGAGAGAGCTTGTGGTCGGGTCTGCTGAAGCCATTTTCTCATAATGCACATTAAGGGTAAAGCCTTGTAACACATCCAAGTCAGTGTAAAAAGAAATTATTCAGAAAGGAAACAAAAGACCTGGGCAAGAAGAGACGCTATGGTTAACTTCATCAGAACTTTAGCCACAAGACCCTTTCCATCTATCCCCCCACCCTCCCTCTTTGTCACATTGATTTATTTTTGGCATCGCACATTAGCATTTTCCACAGGAAAAACTGTCAGGAATATGATTTCTGGCCCAATACGTCCTTTCGTTTCCATAACTTCCTCGCCTGTTTTAGATGTCTCAGTAGCTGCTCCATGATGCAAGTGGTTGATCAGTATTTGTTTCCATCCAAGAGGGCAAACACACACTATCTGGAGAGCATGAAATTAAGCAAAGACAAAGTATGTTTTTTTCTGTGAGGTCTGTCTTTAAAAACGTAATGAAATCAACAAGTTACAGTTGAACTCCGATTTCCATCTATGTTTGAAGTTATTGTAAATATACAAGACATGGTGCCTCAGGTCATTTTTGCATTTGTGTAATTATAAGGTGTAGACCTTCTAGATGAAGTCAAGTCTTTCTTGTGTACTCATACTTGACTCACACTTGTCAATACAACTGGCGATGCCAAATATGGACCAGCCTTCCGCATCATGGATCAAAGTGCCATATGACATAAAAGTGTTCATCATTGTCACATCACCTCAATGCATGCTAAAGAAGAGAACATGCAATATTCAGATCTTATATTTCTCAGGATTGTGCACACATGCACAAATATACACTATGTACGCACACACACACACACAAATATGCACATGCACAAGCTAAATTGCCATATCTGATATGAAAACAGTCGTGTGCCAACAAAACAGCTCCCAGTATCTTAAAGGCTGTATTGGGGAGTGAAGAAGCCAGATTGGCTGGCTTAGTCACAACTGTGGAGCATATTTTACATCTCATGTCAGATCAAGCTGGCAGATACTAGGCCGGCTGTCAACCTCCACCAACTGGATAATGTCTAATCGTTGAGCTTTTAAAGACAGTGGAGACCTGTGTAAGGATAAGCAGAATAATACTGTCAGCTACAGTTTGGAAATATGTACACTTTGGAAAGCTCAATCAATTTTATTTTCGATTACAAAGGCTAAATGATCAAAGATCAGAAATGATGCATGGGAGGAACAAGAGGACTGGTCACCTCGTAATTTATGCGAAACCCGGATGTTGGATTTTTTTTCCCCTATTAGGTTTATTCATAAGAAATAAATTCATAATTAATTTGTATTCAATGCTATAATTGTGCTGCTTTCCTTAAAACTAATACAAGATGAGGATTTAAGGCCTTCCTTCACATTATTTTACATTAAAGACTGTCAGTGTCACAGCTGACAACATATTTTCATAGAGTCCTTTAATGCTTACTCCAAGGCAGTGGCTTGCCCATGGGAAGGCCTGATCCAAGCACAATGGGGGGGATCACAAGCAAAAGGGTTGTTGTGACACTCTTGTGTGTGAGCAGCGCAAAAGCCAACATTACACTAATCTCTTTTCCCTTGTTCACTCACAAGACCCGAGCTCAGGTCTTCAGAGCTTCTTCAATTCTAGTAGGACAGAAATCACACTGGGCTGGGCAGAAGATCACAGCGTCTTTTAGTCATAATCCTAGCATTCTGCAACAAGGTCATGTCTATATATACAGTGTGTATATACAGTATATAGATATATATATATCCATATATGAAAAGCTGATGGAGTGATATATAAGCATAATTTGTCTGTGAGTAAAAATAAAGGTTAGTGTGACTGCAGTCAGTGAAAGCAGTTACTGAGTCAGGGGAAAAAATAATAATTACACAAATTCACGGCTCTATTAAGCTGTAGCTAACAAAATGGTCGCCACAGAGAAGGAGAAAACTAACTTGTTTTCTTGAACTGGCTTTGGATTTCATAGCCGAATGTCTGCAAAAGGAACACGGACCGACGTGAGTGTTTGTTTAAAATTCAGTTTCAACCACCTGCACTCATTTCACACAACCTGACAGTTCTTAGCCTTACTCTATATGCTGCGTGCGTGTGTGTGTGTGTATGTATGCACGTCCTTGTGTGTGCGTACGTTCACTCATGCCTGTGTCCCCATGCCTGTGTGAGGGAGGAAAAAAAATAGTGTGTGTGCATATGTGTGTGTATGAGTGCCTGTGCCTGTGTGAGGGAGAAAGAAAAATAGAGAGTGTGTGTGTGTGTACGTGTATGTGAGAGCCTGTGCCTGTGTCTGTGTGTGTATGTGTGTGTGTGCATGTGCAGGGACTCAAAAATCCACCACATTTTAATTACTGCCCGGCTGCACTGTGTGCCTCTTTGATATGGAAATAAAGGCAACCATCTTCACACAGCCACTGTACAAATCTTCATCTGATTCATAAAAAACAATGAGCCTGACTAATTCCTCCACCTGATTACCGTCCCAGACCTGTGTCAGGAACAAGCGGCCACCAAGGCCCTTCCAATTAATTCTACATATTAATGTGTGATTTAAAAAAATCAACAGAGGCTACTTACCATAGCCTAGACTGTTGCATTTTGAAGTCAAAGTTAATTATGCACAACTATGCAATGGACTAAAAGAAAATGTCCAATTATTTTGAGAAAAACATATTCAGTGGGAGAGTGAATGATACAGATCAAAATGGGCCACTTAGGTTACTCGTGCAATTATACAGTTCCTGTGAAGATACACATATTTAGATTTTTTTTTTTTTTTCATCTGTAATCCTTTAATGTCAGCAATACTGTTCACTTACAGCAGCCAGGGGGACACAGAGATCTAACAGAGCAGAATAAAACTGCCCCGACCCTTGTCGATGTTCAGTAAGTGCTGGCACACATAGGTGCTATTTGTTTTTGAATAAAAAAAAATAACATGCTTAAGTTTCATCTGTAACAGAAGAACCTGAGTTCAAGGAAAAACATGATGTTAACAAAAAAAAAAACATCTCTCAATCAGCTTGTGGGCAATTTAACAGCCAAAGCTGGATGAAATTCAAAATGTTAAAGCTTGAGATTCTTTTTCAAACAACTGGTGTGTTACACTCCCATTAATATGTCTGGCTCCATGTTCTCATAGCTTTTCATTTAAGATGGTAACTTCGTGGAGGTGATGCCCCACTGTCTGCTTGTGATGATTCAGTCAGACCATCAGTATTTCATCAGTATTTCTCGTCTTCGAGAGTGACAATGGTGCGCACTGAGAAAAGCCACAATTTCCTCCTGTATGAGCACTTCATCCAAACAGATCTGCACCATACTGATTTTTTTATATACTGTCATCAACGCACAAAAAAACCAAAAAAAAAAAACCCCAATCCCACCAAATCCTTATTTGGTGCACGGAGGAGGGCGATTGACACCACCACCAGAGTTCTCTTTCACTGCATGTATTCATTATACAGAATACAGTGCAGCACCTAATCACGATGTCCTGTGAAAGGAAACTATGCATCATGACAGAAGTGACATGTTACTAACTTGTCAAAAACTTCTTGTTGGAGGGGACAAATTACAGCTAAAAACTGCTACGGCATATTCCCATCAGTTTTGATCATTGTTGAAATATTCTACAGCAAATTAGATAACACTTAGAAAGACAGATGTCACAACATGTGCTGCCACATTTATTATCTCCTGCAGTCCTCCGCCCTTCTGCTGCCCCCCCTCGCCCCCCCGCTTCTCTACCTTTACCAGGCCTGCTGTTGTTTACCTCCTCTCATCTTGTTTATCATCAGGTCTCAGCCGCTCCCTCCACTAGCACGAAGAGAGGGAGAGTACCTATGCATCCCCACAGCCGCCGAACCCCCCCCCCATCCCCCCCCTTCTATATCTGCTCTCTCCCTGCCCGCATCCCAGCAGCGTCCTGTCACTTGGAACAAAATAGCTGTCTCTCTGCAAACCACTGTGTATACAGAACGATAACGCGATGTGTAAGGTCTCAGTTATGCGGTCTAAATGACATCTGGACAGGCGAAACAGAGTGGCTTTTTGGATTTTGACATTTGAAATCAAAAACAACAGCAGTGTTTATCCGTGTGTCAAGAGTGAAGACATTTTTTGCAAAATATCCAGCATAGGGAAAGTATCACACATGCATAAGTGCACACAGGCTCACACAAACACAAACGCACACAATAATAACGATAAAAAACAATTGCACTTTTACATCTATGAGAATAATATTAAAATATCAAACTCACTGGAGTGACTGCTGCAGCCTCTTTACATCTCTGGCTTTGTATGAAACAATCTACATATCACACATATTATTAATACCGTTTGTAACATTGCTCCATCTGCACATGACAACACATAACTATTATTTATAACACTGTTGCAGAATTAGGTCGATATTAGAATGGTTTCCTCCTTCTCCAACTGTGAAATCAGCTTATCATGAGTTGGAATTGGTTGTAATATCATTAAAGAAATTCTGTTTGGCAGGGGGAATACACTCCGAGTAAAAGTGTTACAGCAGAAGAGCAAGGCCATAAAATGAAACCTACAGAAACCAGCGCTTTCATTTGCATCACCGTGTGGCTCACAGATATATAACAGCTGAGTTTTAGCAGGGAAATTAAAATCACACAGAACAATGAATAAAATAGATCTGCAAGCTCGAACCTGATGCAGGTACTTTTAGTCGTCTTTCCTTTTGAGTTGAATCACACTTGTAATAAAATTCCTAAACATAAAACAACTTCTGCCATTAACTCTGAATGACCAGATTCACCTTCTGCATTAACCAAAAGCATAACCATATATAGGGTAAGATATAGAAAGATATGCAAACAATAAAGCACCTTTCTTTCTGCATCCCTTCCCCCCTTCTCTCTCTCTTTCCCTCCCTCCCTCTCTCCTTCTCTCTCTCTCTCTCTCTCTCTCTTTCGCTCCTGCTTTTTTCTTTGATCTCACTAATTGCTGGCACAATATAGTTTTAACAAATCCTACCTGTAGATGATGAGGACAATTAACAGTAAATCTTTAAGTAAATTCAATTCGTGGCACTTAAGAGTAAATAAATGTCATAATGGGATCATCCACAACATTTCTGTTCCACTCAATAACACATATAATATTTAAAAATAGCAATAATCACAATGTTTCATGATGGGACAAAAAAAAAGGATTCCCAGTAGCAAAGTTGCTCTTGCAACACGGGAGACATTGGACTTGGACAGAGTGCAGGATATGTTTAGACATAAATGAGCTAGGTGGCTTCTCCCTTTCATGCCAAAATGAAAGTCCTAAAATCTTTGAACTTACTGGCACATCAGCTTCAGCGAGTCTATATCTTATGCTGAGTCCAGGTGGGAAATGCTGTCTTTCTCAGTCTTGCAAAAACCTCAAGTCACCCCGAGATCCACTCGCAGATTACTCCTTGAAAATACAGAAAATGCGCAAGGCCAGTCAGTATGAAATATGACAAATATGATATCATTGCCCTGCATTTCTGGTTAACTATCACGCACCCGCAAATTGACTGCCTTTAGAGGTTAATTCGACTGCAATTACTGCGAAAGAAAAGCAAAAATGTCCCGGGCAATATTGATAAAAAAAAAAAAAAAAAAAAACAGCAAGAGATTATTTGAAGATGGTCGCATTGCCAGAAAATTTATGAACATTTCAAATTTCTCTGGTGCTTAAAATGCACATTCAAGTTGCATGTAACGTTTGCAAAGGAAGTGTACAAAGGAATAAGGTAATTAATTTAGATGCCGGTAGTTCCCCTGTGCAAAAATATGTGAGAGATGTTAAATAAGAGCTAAGTGCGGTTCTGTGGCATCAAAGGGCGCTTTTCACTCTTTCCTCTCTCTCGCTCTTTTGGCGAGCGACACGCTGAGCTGCACAAGCCGTCAGAGACAAACTCTTATAGAGACAGAGCCGAGTGTCCCTGTATAGCAATCAGGACAATGTGCTGAATGGGCAGTCTAATTATAAATGTGCCATTTAGACTTGCATTTGGTGTCCAGAACCGCCTTACCTTATGAGGAAACCTGCGTTCACTCAGCTACATTAAGAGCAACTGTTCAAAAGAAAACACCAAATGGTCTGAACTTTACTCCGAGCGCAGAAGATTGGTTTTCTTTTTTTTCTTTTTTTTTTTCTTTAACTCGGAAGAAGTGTTATTGTGTGTGTGGAGTTTTTAGCAAGGAAAACGCGAGAGATAATTATGTTTTCATTAATTAGCCACAGGTGTGTTATTTGTGTGGTCACAAAACGCACGTGCTCAGCTTTTAATAACCAGAAGAACTGTTCAATTCAATTAAAAAAAAAAAAGCTCCCAGTTTCTGATTCTTTGCTTACTGAAATGTCACAACTCCTGGAGCAGTTTTTTTTTTTTTTAAAGGCTCGTTTTGTACACTGTGTCTAAATTTGGAAAACACTTAAAAATGAGTGGCCATCTCCACGGTGTCAGTTTCATGCTTATTCAATGACATTTCACTTAAAACGCCTCAATTTATGATAAATCTGGAAATTAATTATAAAGTTTGTGACAAATAATTTTTTCCCCTCATGGACAGTGTATCAGATTTTTTTCTGTAATTTCCCAGCTCTTAAAAATAATCAAAGTCTATATTGTGTTCTAAAAATATCCAAGCAGTGTTTATTCTAACATAAGGCCCGGTGATAAATTGTCGGGAATCGTCTTTCAACAGCAACAACCGCATAAAAAAGCGAGAAAACAATTAATACTCATTGGGTACATTTGCACTATTCACAGAACAACTTCTGTCTGTTCAGCCCGACAGCGCCGAGCTTCAGAGCTTTCGGCTTAAATGGAAAACTGTCTGTGCAAGTACATCTTCTCTAAATGGACAAGACTTGCGATTGTTGAATTTAATTTATGACTTATGCATTCTTTAGAGGTCAATTCCCCTGACCTCCCGAGAAAGTTAAAGAAGAGCAACTTCCCAGGCTAAACGGGGGCCAGACTAGACTGTAGGTTTCTGTAAATTTAAAAAAAAAAAAAGAAAGAAAAAAATCACAGAAAAATCTACGAGTGAGAAGGCAGTTTGGGAAGAAAGAGCCCTGGAATATTTAGTTATAATGAGACATGAGCGAAAGCTTCAAATAAACTTGTCCACCTCACATGCAGAGACAGGAAACCTACCAGGGCGCACGTCATTGTCAATGAATGGTACCGCTGTGTGGACAGAAGTGAAACTGCCACCAGCAGAAGAAAGTTACGGGACATGTAAACACAGACTCTAACGCGCCGACAACGTTTAGATATTTAATAGTTCGAGTTAACAGACTAACAATCACCACTTATTTACGAAGCTCGGCCACAGTGTTATCGGTCTTAACGCTGCAATTTAAACTGTACAGCCCGTGTCCGCTTGCACGGCTTCACGCTGCTGAAACAGATAAAGATAAAACAAAGAATGATTTCAAACCTTCAGACAGTGCTTCAAGTTGTTACAGAGTTCAGTTAAGATGAAGTTAGATGATGAATTTAACACATATTTGCCGATTCTGTGGCGAGCTCGAGCGCCTCCGAGCCAGCACGTAACGCGCCACTCGCGTCTCGCGTGCACTTCGCTTGTTTTGGTGAAAGCGACGCACCAAATAATCACAATAATTAAAGTTCGCCAGTCTTTCTACCCGTCGCAAAATGTGCGAACCCGTGTAAGCTTCACACATAAATTACTTTTTGGAAATGTTTTGAGGCGAAATGCGCGTAACGTGACGGAACATTGAGCTGACAGCACGCTCGACGTTTAGAAATCAGCAATAAAACACTGAGTGAAGATATCAAGACAACATAGAGCATGTTGAAAAGTACAGCAGACGTGTTGTTTACCTTGATGATCTCAGCCGGGGAGAAGATAATTGTGCGTCCTTTCCCGTGCGTAAAGACAGCTAGACTCGGCTATACTTTGTAGAAAATGATCACTGGGGCTATCTGTTGAGCGAAAACTTAAGTCTGCTCACACGGGGCCATATGAGGAGATCCCGCACACTCTCTGTGAAGTTCAGCTGTCCAAAACTACAAGTACCTTTTGTTGTTCGCCTATCTGTTCTTTATCTCACTCTCTCTCTCTCTCACTCTCTCTCTCTCAGACAAGAGAAGACGATGGGTAGAGCTGCTGTCAATCTTGGCAATCAATGCGCGCAGCCATGTCGCAAGTATTCAAAGCATTTCCCGTCGTGCAACATCAGAAAGTGAGTGGCCAGGGCATTGATCTGAGGAAGGCAAAGAGGCAGGACTCCCCCTCCTCCTCCCAGACAAGAGATGCGAGAGAGAGAGAGAGAGAGAGAGAGAGAGAGAGAGAGAGAGAGAGAGAGAGAGAGAGAGAGAGAGAAGCGAGGGGGAGAGAGAGAGAGAGATTTGTGGTGAAATAAAAGTGGAGACAGGGAGGATGGTTGTTACTGCCCGCAGTTTAGTCAGTTTAATAAGTTTACTTATATGAACATCACTTACAGGCTACACAGCGACTGCAAAGTTAAGGATGATATCCCCCCCCACCCCCCACCCCTCCCAGAGATGTTACGCTTTTTCCTTTGTTGACGCTTTTTTATTTGTTAAGTGAGAAGAAAAATAACGCACTGACCTCTTTAACTTCAGTGAAAGTGATGCAAAAATGCAAAAGACAAATAGATTCGGCTGATGCGGGATAATGAGAGCAGGTGAGAGAAACACATAAGAGTTCAGGCACCAGTTTAGACTTGTGTGATACAAGAGATTTTCATTTTTATTTTTTATAAAGTAAAGCAGCACAAAAATATATCACCACAAGACTCCTCTCTCTTGTTCTTGACGTGTTTTTAGATTGTCATATAAGAGATATTTTTGATTTACAGATATCCAGATATTTCCAAGTTCTCCTCAAATATTTGCAAATTCTACATCACATTGTGCACCACAGCTTGTCTGGATTTCAAGATAATTATTTATCCTATACGTTCATCATAGTGTCCTAATCAAGCAGAGCGTTTAACATTTATTTCCACACCGTCTATTTATTATCAGACAATTAAATTATTACATTTAAAGAACATGTCAAAAGTAGAAGAATTATCTTCATGGACATGGTCAATTTTGAGAGTTACACTCTTTTAATTAATAGCCCGATTCCAGAGACAAAAATACTGATTATTGTGCAATTGTTTAAAATATCTCTAATAAGGACAATGACACGAGAACAAATATTACTTTCCAGCTTTACATTTATCAGTATTTTATGCCTTTAATATTCACAAACCTTCACAGACTGACACATTTTATTGTTTAGCTTTTGAATAAAATTTAATATGGGCTTTTAATACAGAAGCTGTAATCAAATAGTCGTGTTATCAGCATATTAATACATGTCCAATTAACAGTGTGTTTGACAGATTTGAATTAATCTATATTATGTTTTTTAAAAGATCCGGGAGGAAAAAAAAAAGTCATGTGGCATCTGAAATGAAAGCAAAGGTCCAGCGGCTGACCTGGCAGACCCACAGGTTGCGATCACTCGCCAAAACAGAAGCTTCTAACAATGAGACACTTATCCGTATTGAATGAGCATATGTTTTAAATTATCACCGAGCTTGGAGGAGGCCCACAGTGTGCCAAACACACAACAGCAACTATTCTCAGTCCATCAGAAAAAAGCACCCCCTCCCCAAAAAAAGAACAACACAAATGACGGGAAAGTTGTAATCTGTAGCTATACATCAGCAGCAACATTGAAGCCCAACATACAGTAAAACACCATCACTCCGTTATTCAACATGCAAGTGTCACAGAGTTGTCTGTCACGTATCATATAATGTGAATAGAAAGTTACTTACAAAGAGAAGAGACAGCAGGAGGAAATTCTGATTGTTAACTGCAGAGTCACATAGAACTAAAGGAAGGAGGAGAAGCGGAGAGACACATGGAAAGGGGGGGGGGGCGAAAGAGAGAGAGGGGGAGAAAGAAAGAGTGAGAAGGAAGGGGGGGGGGGTTGGCTATAGAAGTCATCTACAACATCTCATCAGATCAGGATCCTGTGCGCCTTTCTTTCTTTCTTTCTTTCTTTCTTTTTCTCTCTTTCTTTCTTTCTAAGGTGAAGTAAATCGCACCACATCTCCATCAGCCGCGCGTCTGCTTCACACCTTTACACGCCTCAGTTAAATTTCCTGTATGTCACTTTTCAGTCCCTCTAATTTTTATTTTCCCTTCTCATTCACTGGGCCGCACACTCTTCAGTGTCTGGTGTGTGTGTGTGTGTGAGTGTAAATTTGAAATCTTATTGAAGGAGAAAGAAAGAAATAAAGAAAGAAAAAAGACTTACCTTCCCGAGAATAAACTTTTTTTTTCTCAGTTGTTCTGCGGACACTTTGAACTTGAGATCCTCCTGAAGTGAAACTGAACACCTGTCACCTACTTTATATCAACATGAAGCTCGCGCACAGATTAACACAGTTGTTTGGTAAAATCATGAATAATCTGGGTGACAATCTAACACAGTATTATGCAGATCCATGCATGATGATTCATATGTGATATCTGCTGTGTGTGAAGCCTCTTCTTAGAGCGGACTTTTTCCTCTCACCAACCGGCCTGATATGTGTGTTTCACGTGTCTCATACGCCACCTTTTGGACACTGTGGGAAACACATTCAGACGTCGAACAAATGACCGGACAGACAAAATGAAATCCACTATTTAGGCCATAGGGTTATGCTTTTTTGTGCTACTTTAAATTATGTTTAAATGTGGTTAAAACTACACTTTACTCTGATGCAGGCTCTCATTGTAAAAGATTGCATCTTAGCAGTAAAATCCTCCCAACTCTTATAGATTACTGTTTTTGCATTGCACTGCATTGTTGCTGCTTTCAAAAACAATAATCTGATCAGCATCAGAAGAAAAATGGTGATGCAAAAGGACACAACTCATTCTATTTGGCTCGACTTGATATCTATTACAAGGCTTTAACCTGAGCAGCGAGAGTCGATTACTTATGGGTGCAGCTGAGCAGGTGCCAGCGGGTGCCAGATAGTTCTCAAAACACAAATATAGTCTACTATTTTTATAGAGGTGACTGTAATGGCTTCCTCTTTATAGCTCAAATGGTAGCGCAATGAAGCCCACATGAATAGCAAAAGACAGTCCAACTTGTTGGGGGGTAAGGCAGACACATTTGCATATCCTGTGAGTCTTTGATGCATCTTGAAATTCAAGTCTAGCCCATAAATATTTGAAAAGGAGAGTGCATGAAAATCAACATTTTTGTTACATTAAATTAACATGTGTTCTTCTCCTGTTCTGCATGGTTAATTAGAGAACGCCATTCAGTCAGTGAGTGAGGATGAGGAGGGAGGGAGGGAGGGAGGGAGGGAGGTGGGGGCTGCTTTGATTACAGTGCAGCTAGAGCAGGTTTCAAAGGTGTGCAGCTGATTCATGCTTAGGAAGAGAGTGATTAGTATTCTCGATGAGGATTCACAATTATCTACATTTTTTTTTTTTTTCTGAGTAAGATTTTAAACTTTAAACCTTCAACATGACATTAAGCCAATAAAATCAGAAAATGTGGGTTAACATACCAGGATATGAAACAGAGCTTTTAATTGTTTCAAATTCATTCTGACATGTTGTGTTGGTGGCAAGACAGATTAACACGTTGATTACAGATGTGCACAAACTATTTTGATCTGTGGAGTGAAACAATAAGCTGCATGTCATGGAATGTGGTCATTATGGAGAGATGTTTTACTGTTGTATAACCCTGCATCCGCTGCAAATTAAACAAACCCAGCAAGGGCAAAGATGATGGCAACGCTTCAGCCACTCCTCCTTCACTTGAATGCAGAATTTTTTTATTTTTTTTAATTTTTTTTAGTATTCATCAGTCGCTCTGCAAGGGGTTGAGCAACACCTTTGCTTTTCACTTGCTTTTAAATCATCAAAAAATTTTACAGACATTATTTTTTTATGTTTATTGCTTTATTCAGTCTGTGCCAGACAGAGATTACACCAACAGTAGCAGTTCAAATGGAGTTAGAGAGTTATGGGGAAAACATTTACCACCATGACACCAGGCAGGATAAGTGATGTGAAAATGAAGTGATGGATACGTCGTTATTTTAAATGAGTAGTTTTTGAATATAAATGCAGGCTGTGGTGAATTTGCTTTGTAGTTTTCCAGTTCACAACAGTGTCCTGAATATTTATTGTTGTGTACTGTGAGAAAAGTGTAAATCTATGACTTACTGTATGAAGATCTTCTTCAGTGACAAGGGATTAAATAATCCTACATACCTGCCGTCAGTGAGATGGTGCTGCTCGTGACACGGTCAACCACTGACACGGTCAAGATGTAAAGAACCGTCATCTACCAAACCACTATAACTTAGTCATTACTGAATGCCATTATGCAATTAACTCAAACACTATTTGCATACATGCAAATCGTCTCTCTCCCAATTGGACTTGCAAAGTGGGACGCTCTGTTCTCATTAGTTGACCCAAATCTCTTACTTGTGACTCTGGATTTCATCAAAGTTTAGTCAGGATCTAATATTTCCTTTCAAGTTAACAGAGAACCACTGATTAATCATGTTGAAATAAGAAGTGCAACATGCCAATTCTAATTATATAGTTTTCAGGGACATCATCACACAGCCTGTGCCAACAATACTACAAATATCAACTCATGAATACACTTATATGTGGTAGCATATGTGTAATGTATTTCTTAATACATAATCCACATTTTTTTGTTATTTGAGGTCTAATCAGGAGTCTGGATATGTGAGTTTCTTGTTTTTCATAAGAGCCAACAACAGTAGCAGTATTTCAGCAAAACATCTTATTAATTATGGCTTAATCTGACAGTTGCAAGACGAGTCCTGCCTGGTGTATTTTAAAAACACTGATGCGTCACTGTGATACTGTACTGTGGATCTGCGGATGCATTTGTAGTCTTTTCAGGAGAGACGCTGAATGAAGTAAATTTCACTTAGCTCAGTATGCGTGTGTGTGTGTGTGTGTGTGTGTGTGTGTGCATGGAGCTGCTAGATTAAAGAGGAGGCCCAGGGGCATTTGCTTCATTTACAAAGCAATTGCTTTTATGTACAAAAAGCCCAATTCACTGTAGGTATTGTAAAAGCCTTCCGTTTAAGGAACACAAGATTATTGTTTTATGTAACACCTTTTCAACACACACTTAATGATTAATGTTGGAGGGATTGTGTCCTCTTACTGGTTTAATATATTAAGATAGTAACTGTATGACTTAATATTTTATATTTTTGTATCTCTCAAGAACTATAAAACCTTGATACAATGGCTTTTTATCTAAAAGATGACACAAATGGTATTGTTTTAGTTACTGCAAATAGTTAGGTTAATGTGCAGCGTGACTGTAATTCAGCTTTCCCTCTATTCTTTTTATAGCATGCATGCACGTTAGGAGGAATATTCAGTGATTCCTAACTCTTCAATTATTCAACAAATCACCATTCCATTTCTTACATATTAAAAAATGTACCATATGTGGAGCTTGAAAATGATAAAACAGCATAAAATACTGTTTTAAAATCAAAGCACCTATTGCATCGGCTTCCTTGGTTTCATTTGTACAATTGGACTACAATCCGGGTCCCCATGGTGTGTAAAGGAGGCGCCGGCTGTGTTTCCACTGTAGTCTAATCCTCAGACATTCACAGCAAGTAACAATAATATTTATGTGATGGAAATAGATATCAATGGGAATCAGTGTGGGATTTCTCCTTTCTCTGCTGCTGTCAGGGGAAAGCTGTGAATATTTTACAAATGCAGTGTAGTGAACAATATAGACCGGAGAACAAGGTCAAAATCCTCAGCATGGTCTCAATAGGCTCTTCCTTTCAACCATACACCTGGCAAAAAAGAAACCTGGCAAAAAAAAAAAACCAGCAGCAAAAGTCAAAACCTTAACCTGACCAGCATCACTTTAAGCACACTATGAACACTGGAACAAGACTCTCTCAGTTTTGTGATTTAAAAAGTAACATTTTATTTTCTGCTACTTACTTACTGCTTACCTAGTTAGTACATCTACAAAAACTACTCTCTAACAAGCATCCCTGTCAGGAAACTGAGCAGTATGTGTCTCTCGGCATCTGAAAAAGCATTTCTGAAGCCAGTAAGTATTTAGTAACGGATTAATGCGGGAGGCCTTGATTGCGTTTAACAGAACAGGACCCAATTAGCATAATAGGCCCTCTTTCATTCTCTTTGAAGTCCAGAGCATAGAATAACAAATGTATACGAACCACCAGCCAAACGTCAATACATGGAAATGCCACAATCCTCAGTGGAGGGTCTTGGGTGAATTTTTGCAGGAGGAGGGAAAAACATCCCATTTTATTGCAAAATAAGCAGAACAGAGGATGTGATGGGTCTTCTAGCCACCAGGGCCAGCAGGCGCAGTGGGGCCCCGATCCTGGAGGAGAGACGGAGGCAGAGAGGATGTGGCTGCACCCACCGTGGAGCTGAGGGAGGTGCATCCTTTCTCTCAGGTGTTGTCAAAGCACGCCACGCAGCAGACGAGTGAAAGTAATTACTCTCCAATTAAAGATAAAGATGTCACTTGGGAGGGAACCGCAACACAACGGCTCACTATCAGAGAAGCGAAGGAGGGCGAGGCGCCGTTTGCATTAAAAGAAGTGTGCATCACATCCTATCGAGTGCGTGCACCAGGGTTATTCATGATAAATATAACATGATAAATATTTGTGTTGAAATCTGTAAGATTCTAAGCAAGATAATAACAACACAGTTGCAGTTTCTATTTAAAAAACATACTATATTCTCTAAATTCTGTTTTTTTTTTATCATCAGAAGTTCAATACATGTATATCTATGAGGTTTCTTTTACAATTGCAATGGAGACATAGTTCATGATTTAAAGATATGAATTCTGTACTTCAGAATCCAAAGTTATTAGTATCCACCTTCTTGGTTGAAAATACACAGAATTAAAAATGCCCTTTTGAGATGGAAAAAGCTTTGAACTTAAGAAACATTTCAAGAAGCCTTTTTTTGTATTGAAAGTTCACCTCCTTTGAGCATGCCATACTTTGGTTCCTTTTTCAAATAATAGAATGAAGTTTAATAGGTCAAGGCAATCAATGTGGAAGTTCAAAGAGAATCTTGGAGCTATGATGAGTGCACATTTTGTACTTTTCCTTTGTACATGATTAGAATAAAGATACGGTGAAAAAATGCATCAGTGAAATATAATGAAGAACAAAGGCTTTTTTTTGTAAGCTTAAAAGTAAATAATTTAGGTAATAGTTACCTTTCTTCCTTCCTAATTTCTCAATCAAACAAGAATTAAATATTTAGATGGGATCTGGACAGTTCGAACTACATTTTGTACAATACCGAATCCCTAAAAGCAGGCAGCAGGGCAACACTGTCCTGCCGCTACAGTGGCAGTCAATGACAATGATCAGTGTAGTGCTGTTTCCAAGGTCAAGAATTCATTTTCAATATAATTTAAAACAATTTTTAATGCAGCTCAGGCAAAATAAGCATTAAGCTTATTACTCTGGTGTCAGTGATGTAGGAATTCCTGAGTATCACTTGATTACATCACATAAAATTGTCCTTTTTCTCTTGATTTAGGAGAGCTTTTTCTTTTTATGTTGCACAGTGTAGTGATTTCTCTTTACAGGAGCAGTAGGTAAGACTGTTACCCTTCATATGCACACAGCAACCATATATAGCTGCAAGAGCTGACGTGGTGGCTGATCAACACCAGTGACTTGATCAAGTCAATTATAGGGATGTATAAGCTGTATTCAGGCAACTTTTTATCACTGGTATAGAAGGACAAAAGGTCATTGATTACTTCGTTTTTCGAGTAGTGGGATAGCTGAGTTTACTGTATATGGTAAAATAAAGAAATACATATGTGATGAACAAAACATTGTGTTAATATATTTAATATTCACATTTTTATAAATTTCCATTGTGCAACCTTCCCCAGTCACACAGAAAATATGTTAAAGGTTATTTTCAACCAGATGTAAGCAAAAATAAAACTCATTTTGGCAAGCTAAAAGGAGACTGGCAGTGCTACAGTAGATACATACGTACACATGATATTTCAAGTGGTTTGGTGTAAGAATATTATCTGAGTTTTGACAAAAATACTACCATCATGACACATTTAGTACCTCTTGTTTTTAACATTCTGTACCTGAAAAAACAAACATAAATGTCCCCAGTTGAGATCACACTGCAAGTAAAAGCAATTCAGTCATACCTTGAAAATATTAGTTTCAATTTTTCACCATGATACAATGTACAATTCAAAGTGCAATAATGTGTAGAAAATATTTTTTTTTTTATTATGATGAGATTAACATTTGTTAGACAGTTCCTCCATAGTTAATAAGCACAGCAGCTCCCAAAGCAAAGTCTTCTGTTTTCTTCGGGAAAGTCGCTTTCAGCAACTAGAAACGCTTTAACGAGTCAATGCTGCGTGAGCCTCAGAGAGCATGTTAAATGTTTACTACAGTTCCTCTACTGCTGTATAGAAAGGTGTCCAGAATAAAACAAAATCCTCTCTTCTCGTAGAATCCAGCTGTTTGTTGTCATTGTGAAATAGCACCTCAGTGTCCAGAAATTGCTTGAGCTGAGAAGTGAGACGAGAGAAAGACAAAGTAAGTACATGAACAGAAGACAATGTTTCAACAGACAACAACACAGTGTAAATATGACAGCAGGTTTTAATCAGAATGAGAAATCACCAGGGATTTTCTTTTCTTTTTTGTGTACAAGAGAATGAATCTGTTAACCCTTACATACCATTTCTATACCAAACTTTACATCTGTTATTCTGTCATAAATACCTTATCAGTCTTTAATAAATGGGTGATTAATCCTTAATTAAGATTTCACAGAGCAGAGAGAGTGTATTCTAAAGGTTTTATGCTATTTGTTTATGGAGAAAAAACATTCACAATTGCACTTCTTATGGTCTCTCTTACCTAAAACAACCTAAACGATTTCAATGACTGTCACTGAATGAATGAGGAATGCAAAAATCATTTTTGAATGGTGATTTTTGAATTTTTTAATAAATACCGGTCAAATTTATCCCGGTAGCACAAGCTGCACAACAACAACAACAACAACAAAAATTCCACTTTTGTATATTTGTCACTTTTACAAAATTTCTGACTGAAATAAAGGTGTTTAGGGTGCTTTTACTGCTCTCAAATGTAAAAATGGGTCAAATTTGACCTGAAAAGTATGTAAGGGTTAAAAATGTATTAATACTAGGGAGTCCAGGCTCTTAATGTCTTTTCAGAGGTTGTTGTCAACCCACCATGACCAAAAACATGTGCAACATTAACCAAATATGCTCTTCCTAGACATTGAGTATGTAATAGTCAAGTAAACCTGTATCCTCCACCTAGACCTTGTAACACTCCAAGCATCTGTAGTACACACACATTACTAAAAGTGACATTAAAGGATTATTATTTAAGATTTTATCAGACGTAAAATGGCAATGGCAATAAATATCTACTACACAGACAGAAAAGCCATATAATTCATATATAGAAGAATGAGTGAACATTACTCTCTATGTGATGTGCTGATACATTTGCTGAGTACATAGAAAAAGTCTCTCATACTCTTCCTCAAAATGCAAGAAATAACTGAAGGTTTTACAGTCTGTCACAGTCAAATCACCTAAGAATGCTGCAGTATAACTGGTTCTTAAAAAAGTTGTGCAGATACACTACAGTTCAGTGGTCTCTGCTGTAGTTCTGTAATTGTCACATGAAATAAGAAATCCAAATATTAAAGTCTGATCTTAAGCAGTGGTCACAGTGGCAAAGAAAACTTTTACAAACCAGCTAAACATCAACACCACCTGTAAGCAGATGTGAGCGCTACAGAACATCTTCTGATGTGACATGGTCAAAGGCTAAACACAACTACTGTCGATGGATGTTTTGTCACTATGTGTGTGTGTGTGTGTGTGTGTGTGTTCAGTTAGCAATATATGAATTTTTTATGTATGTGTGCCCATGTACGGCACGTATTTTATCACCCTCCAGGTATATATATCACTTTAATTAGTTCATGGGGGGTTTATGATCATATAAATGAATAACTTAAGATTCAGAAACAAAATTTAGCAATCAAATATCTGTCAGTTTGGCTGATGGATTTAAGTTTTAAATAAGGTGGTAAAATGACACAAGCCTTCTTTTTGCATTTACAGTAACAACAGTGATATGTTGAGTTTTTTTTCTGACTTATCACTGCTAGGCTACAGATGGGGAGCTAATTGGTGCTGTGGAATGCAGCTGTGCTGACTGCTGAACTGTCAAGGTGCTAAATCAAAAGGTGTCTCTTTTGTTAATTATACACAATGCTACAAGCAGTCATGTTCGTTTGAGCCCTTTCTTTCCTCAACCATCCATAAATATTTTGGCAGTGGTACAAAAAAAACAAAAAAAAAAAACAATTTACACACAATTATCACAGTGGGATGAGCAGACTGCCTGCAGATGTTTGTTTTGATTATAATGGGAGCAGAGGCAGGGCTTCCCTAACCTAGACAAGATGTGTTTCCTACAATCACAACAGAGGAGTAAGCATGCAGTGAGGTGCAAAGCACACCGGAGCCCCTTGTTAGAGAGAATTAGTGAGGCCATGAAAACATTAGTGCCGTAAAACATGCGGTTAGGCCTTACTTTATTTCTCGGATTAGACAAACGTGTAGTGAATTCCGTTGCTTAGAGGAGAGGGAGGCGCCAGAGATACAGGAGGGAGAGGAGGAGGTGGAGGAGGAGGGGGTGGAGGAGGAGGAGGGGCCTGTGGTGGAACTACGGAGGAGAGGACAGAGGTAAAAGAGAAAAAGGGAGAAAATGACATTGGTTGAATCAAATGTCAGATGTGCAGCTTTAAGGGCATACTGAAGGCTGGAACTGGTTCAGCAGCACACACTGTCTCTGAAAGAACACACAACTACTGTACGACAGTGATTAATGTCTGTCAGCTTTCTTTACACTTCCTGTATTCTGCATAGTGGGCAACATGGATAAAATCACTCTATATGTCAATGTCAATATTTTTTTTTTCTTCTGGATATTCCGATTAGAAGCCTTTTTTTAGTTAAAATAACCAAGTGGGAGTGTCTGTTTTTGTTTATTCAGCAAATTAGCAAATGAAATACCTAACAAATCACATTGATGCAAAGTTTCTGCAAATCTAATACTGCCATAAAGCCATCATTGCACTGCAGCATTGCCGACAATGGCGGAATGCTACGACAATACAATATTAAAGGAATAACTACTATATCACAATATAAACTGGAGCTGAAACTATTAGATCGATTAGCTGATCGACATAAAATCTATCAGAAATAATTTTAATGATCATCAATTAATCATTTCAGTCAATTATCAAAAAAAGAACTGGTTCCAACCACTCAAATGTGAGGATTTGCTGATTTTCTCTGTTTTATATCTTTGTTAATTGAATTTCTTTGTCTATATCTTTGGTTTGTTGGACATTTTTCACTGTTTTTTAATCACTACAAAACTATTATTCAAATAAGAAATCAATTGATTAATTATCATGAAAATAATGGTTAGTTAAATCCAAGTATAAGACACTTTTTAAAAAATCCATCATTTCAAAAATGTGAACATGTAGATTATAAGAAATGTAATTAAATAAGTATTATTTTCAAATAGATCATGAAAACCAAGATGTATTAAAAGTGCTTCTCTCTAACTCAGAATGTAAAAAGATCCATAACTCTTCATACTGTAGCATCAACAGTGTCTTTAAATGTTTTTAGCAACTTCTGAGCTGCTGTTTTTCCAGCTGTGTGTCCAAATAAAATCGTTTTATGTGCAGATTCCTTTAAATCAATGTGATTTCAGGTAACATGCATCATTGTTTTGCTTGCCTTTTTTCTTCCATGAGCTGAAAGTATTTGAAATCCAGAAAGTAATTACGATAGTGTGCGTGTTGGTGTGATGTGAGCTTACTTTTTCATCATTTGAACATCTCATCAGTTTAACAGAGAGAAAAAAGCAATGAAAGGTTGAAGAGGCACTTCTACTACTTTGCGTGGATCATTAATATTTTGTATTTAATTTTACCAGCACAAAATTAGATTCTTTTCGATATTTCAGACAAGTAATTACAAAACACCAAATTATTTATCTATTTAGAATAACTAATCCAACAATCCAAAACTGCTTTTTAATATATACTGCATGAAATTGCGGTGCTGCATATTCCTGCTTTTATGCTGGCATTATTGAAGCCTCTCATGCATAATACTGTGAAAAAGACTCTTCTTTTAATTCAGGGATTACTTGAACACCAAAGGGAGAGAAAGTCATTGATTCATTCTCCACTGACAAGATGCCACCAGTTATATTCTCTGACATTTCTCAATGCTGGAAATAATGTTATAATTGTTGACTTTGCCTCACAGTGCATATTAAGCTTCCACACACTCTGACAGCTTGAGTGTTACTGTGTGTGACAGATATATGTGTGCATGTGTGTGTGTGTGTGTGAGTGAGCGAAGCAGACTGACAATCTGCTGTAGCTACAGTGAAAATGAACTTGCCTGCCTGCTGTAGAGTATGAAAGAGATGAAAAGTGAGCGCAGTGTCTTTTATGCAGGTTCAGAGCTAGGTTCAAAGAAGCATCAATGGTATGCAGAAGGAGAGTAGAGTTTGACTGGGTCATTGATCAGCACACAAAATGGCCTCATCAAGCGATTCCTCCCCTGTCTGAAAGATTCTACACGGATTGCAATTAGAGACTATCTGAGCTTCTAATAAGGAATAATGTTCAGTTATTAGGAAATGAACAGCCTTATTGCTTGACTCTGCACCTTCTGCCCTTCTCATCTCCATACCATCAATCCAGCATTCTTGAAAGGCTACTTCCCTCTCTTTATCCCTTCTTCAACCAAAAGATGTCAATTTGATGCCGGGAAAAATTTTACTGATACTGTCAGCTCTGCTTCTTCTTCTTCTTCTTTTTTTTTTTTTTTGGCAAATACAGTAATAATTATTTCTGTAAGTACTTCTGTGGAATAATGATCATCAAACTAGATTTTTTCACACTCCTTTATAAAGCAAAGATGTATAACCTATAACAAGCACTGGGTCAAATGAAGAGAGATTTTATTCCAGTGATATGAATGACCAACCTGCGACCAGTTTGCTTTTGAGGGAGGCCTCCGAGGCCAGAGCGTAGGACATGGTGATGATCCTTTCCTGCTCCTGCAGAGCCGAGTCAAGTGCCACCAGCCCCGCCTCCGGCTTGTCCACGGACACTGTCGGTGTTAGGTTTTGCACACTGTCCCATGCAAATAGAAATAAAACACCAAATTGAGGAAACATGATGCATTGGTAATAATGTGATAATGCATTTATTGCCATAAGAGCATTTTTCTTGCCACGTGACCACCTACAATGAGGTCACAGACAAGAGTTTTGAGGGAATTGAGCAGCTTGCTCCATCACACTTCTGTAGGGAGAATGATTATCAACATACAGCTTCATTTATCAGCAGCACTTGAATACAAATTTACTTATTTTATTTACCTGGATTTCGCTAAGATGCTCTTGATGCGTTCCACCTTACGATGACGATCCTCCACCTCCTGAGGACTGAGTGCCTCCTCAGGCTCTGAATCAACGTATCGCTCCGGGATCAACACCTTTTGAGGCTTGGACAGCTACACAAAAACAGATATGGTGTGGGTTTTCTCAAGTTCACGCAAGATCTAAGCTGCTTTACAATCATTAGCTCTTTCAGGCCATCCAAGAATTTACACAAGTGATGATTTCTGAGTGGAGAATTTGTTAAATTTTTTAAGGAATAGCAGTAAAAATCCACAAAACACTTTACAGATATAGTTTATGATCCTGTAGTGATAAATAGATGGATGGGTAAGGATGAGCTGAATGACACACAAGGATATAAGAAAGATTTAGCTCACTGGTTCACTATAAAGGGAACGCCTGCTCTTGGATATTAAGCTACTTGGTTAAAACTGCAAAAAAGATCAGATCTAACAACACAGACCAGGAGGAATGTAGCTGCTTATAGGGGCTGAAAGCTACTGACAGCTACAGTATTTTATTGAAGAAATTTTTAAATAATATCAGATGTCTGTCTGTTTTCTTCTACCTCATTTGTCTGCCTCAGAGAGTAAGCACCAGTCAACATATACTCTGAATTTACTAAATAAATCCTTTTCATGTGAGCAGGCTGACTTAGTTTAACAATGTTATAGCTACTGTCTTATGTGGCTGAGGTGATCAGCTCAAGGTAATTTCTTGTATTTCTGTGTTCACATTGAGCTCAATGTTTCTTCACTGAAACAAAGATAACTTGCTGTTACCTCTTTGTTTAGATCCAGGTCATATTCTAGTGGTTCAAGGTCGATCTCATGGGCGGGAGGGGTTGTAGCTGCGGAGCGGAAGGTCAGCCATTCGTCAGAGTGCGAGCGGGGTCTCTCTTTGTGCTCAGGTGGCCTTTCCTCCCCCTGGACGCTCCTAACTCCCTGAGCCTCCTCCCCCTGGACAGCCCTCTCGAGCAACTGCAGGTCAAACTCCTGCTCTCTCTTCCACTGGACAACGCACACAGGAAAAAAAAAACAAGACTGTGAAACAAATTGCAGGATGCTGACAAGTTGTTTCGTTTAACAATTAAATGTGAAAGTACTTCACTTGCCTTCGCACGTAATCCCATGTAACAAGCACTGTGCAACACACTAGTTATCGCTTGTATCATAACCTGATTTTAAAGACTGCAGAGAGTGTGTTTGTGTTTGTGTGTGTGTGTACAGGTGTGAAAAAGCAAAAATAGAGGGCACATGCATATATGAGTATGCATGCTTATATGAAATTGAAAACTCTCAAATCACAGCATGCTGTAAATTATCTACAACAGTGATAAGTAGGACAGCAAAACAAACAGGATAGATCACGTCGCTCATACTGATGAGTTTCACCAAACACAACCACATACACTATATGTATGTATTCAGAGAAAAAAATAGAATAAATGAAAAACATGGCAATATGAGTTCATTAGAAAATAATGTTTATTTATTTGCAAACATTCACAATTGAAATCTTATAACTAAAGATTAATTAGCAGATAAAAAAACACTGAGCAAACACTGATATCACTTTACCAATGTTTTGATATGAAATGGATGTCATACACTTTAGTATTGTCTAAATAAAAGGCAATTCTTCATCCTACAACGACTGGGAGGTGGTAAATGGGGCTAAAACAGGCCCCGATTTACAAGCACTCAGACCATCTTTATCTTCTTTTGAGTCATGAAAATCCAGCAAGCAGAGATGTTATGATGAGGTTGAGATGAGTAAACTTAAATAGGCATTGCTCAGTGTGTCGATGTTTTGGTCAGTACTGTAGAAAACCCGTAGGCACTTGCTTTCTCTCTCTCTCTCACACGCACCCACACGTAAACACACAGAACATGGGCTGTCTGAAGAGAATGGAAGACATTTAGTATCTAGAAGAGGGACAACACTGGGTGTTATTCTGAAAGCAGAAGCCAGTGATAGGAAACTAACAATGTAGTAGTATGGAGGAGAGGTGAGAGGATGGGTTAGGATCTATAACAGAGAGTAGTGGGAAAAAAAATACCCAGAAATGGATGAGTGTGAGGGGCAGATGCATTGAAGGCCTGTGTCTGAGGTAATTAGTGTGTTATCTGTGTTTGAAGATATATCATTTGTAAAGATTTTGAACAAGAATAACAAGAAGAACCCCTTTTCAATGTAAATGTAATTAATTTCACTTAATAAACGTGTTCTGACAATTATATAAGTATCATAAACCTTTTGATAAACTTTTTGTGCTACTGTCTGTGAAGCAGAAACTGTAATAAACTTATCTGTAGGTCTGCAAACAACATGCATGAAATAAGTACAGTTAAAGCCACATAGTGAATTACCATACTGCACTAATTTACTGTATTACTATCAACTTTTGTAATGTCAGTAACAGAGAAAAGACCGTCTACACTGAGTAAAGGCATGCATTACTACTGTAGATAGATCACCACTCTCTGTTTGGTTGTCGTCATGCGTGAGAGTGTGACGTGTGATGCTGCTCTAGTAACATACTGATCCCAAGTCTGCTGAAAGCGGGCGTGAGGATGAGGATGAGGGGCGCGATGATGAAGAGGCATGGCGGTCTCCGTGGCTCAGGGTACGCTTGCGCTGTCGGACGAGAGCCTTCTGGTGCCTCTTCATCCTCTCAAGCTGCTCATCAGCACTCATCTTCCCACTCTGCTGCTGCTGCACCGGGTCCGCAGAATACAGGCGCTCCAAGGCACTTTTTGGTCTCTCCTGAGAGAAGTGGGAGGAAAGAGACTTGATAATAAAACCAAAAGGCGAATGGAAAAAAAATAAAAACAACCAAATTGAACAGAGAGGCTAAAGGAATGAAAAAGAACCTCAGTACACAATCCAGTTTTCACAACTGAGACATTACTTAACATACTTACCGAACCGAAAGCAAAATGTATCTTTCTTCTCCAGAACAATACTTATTTATAACAAAATTAATATATGTAGTTGGTTATTAGTAGGGCAATAATTCAGTATTAATCTTTATTGTATGTCTATATATTTGTATCGTAACAAAGTCCTCAATTTAAGATCAAACTTGAATAAGATGCATTTTACCAAAGTCTGTCACTGTATCACATCAGAAATACCTAAAAACATAATATTATTTTGAAATCATGGATTTTTTCCCCAGAAATAACATAAAAACATTTGAACTTGAGTTCTTAACAATGTGATTTCTAAATTATTAAGATTGTGATTGAAAAATAATGCTGTTTAATTATTGCAGATTCAAATTTCAGTATATTACCCTCCTATTGTGTTTGGGTCAAATTTGACCTGTTTTCAAGTTTAGATGTGTGAAATATACTTTTAACTTCCATATGATGACTTGAGATTAATAATTGTCTTTGATAGTCATATCAGGCTTAGTCAGGCTTCATTACATCCTCTACAGTGGTCTACTGAATACGATAAAACATACTTTGATCATTTTTGTTTTTGGCTATTAAAAAAAAAGTTACATCTGTTGTGTTATGGGTCAAATTTGGCCAGGTAGTAATTATGGATTGTTTATGCAGAGAAATACATAGTAAATGTTGCCAAACCATCATGAATAACAAAAATGACAACAAAACAAAAATAATAGTAATAAAATCCTATAATAATAGTATAATAATATTGTGTAATAATATTAAAATTATGCCTCATGCCAAGATAGAGTATTGACTTGAATTCAATTGTATAGTGTCAGGCAGCAAATATGGGACAATTGTGGACACAACTTTTGTCCCTAGTTGGACAAGCCATCCCCAGTTGACTCGTCTTTAGTCCGAAATTTGTCCCCAAAGTAGCCTTTGACAGACACACGTACACACACACACACACACACACACACACACATACACACACACGTACACGTCTCCTTTCCCCCAGCTGTATAGCAATATATATCTGGGGCTTTCTCATGCTTTATTTCTCACATCTCACCACACACCCGTCACAGCTTGCACACACGCATGTGCGCACACATACACACACATACATACACATCTCCTGTTCCCCCAGCTGTATAGCAGTATAAAAGCAGGGGCTTTCTCGTGCTTTTTTTCTCACATCTCACCACACACCCGGCGCAGCGTGCACACACGCATGTGCGCACACACACACACCATGCTGGAGATAACACTTGTGTGAGTGACCAAAATTAAGTGTTGTTTTTGAAAATTAAATGGACATTTTTTTTTCCTTTTTACATCAGAAAATATATGGGATCAGTTTTGATCTATAACACAATAGATGACAGATGAATAATTGCTCATTTCTTCAATGTATAAGAAAATACAAACAAGTTATTTTGGGAATTATTTTGTTTATCATTAGCCTCACGGTCTTATATTTGCCATTCTGTTCATCATACACAATAAAAAAGATGAATTGTGCCTATTTTAATTTGAAAATGATTTGTACATTGTAAGATAAATGTGGTCTACGGTACATAAAATATCAAAGTAAGTATGTATATATATATAGATATAATGGTAATGGATGAATAAAAAGTCATTTGTCACTTAGCAGATTTAAACATTTTACTGGATGATAATTAGTGTTTTTTTCAGTGCTAGTTAATGAATTCAAACACGGGTCAAATTTGTCAAAACTAAGGGTGTGAACCCTTTTCAAACACAATAAGGGGGTTAAGACTGTATCAACAGTTATAATACCATCTGGCACATAAGTTTAGCTCCACTACATTTGCTGCCATTCACCAATTCTTACAGTTATATTCTTCATTTCATCTGCTCTTTTTCATCACATTCTCTCAAGTCACTAATGCCAGCAGACAAAGGGAATCCCTCACTGACTTCCCACCTGTGAAACCACCTGCAAACATATGTATGCTCCAAATATAAAACAACTAACATTCAGTAAATGAATTCATACAGTACATTTTATTGGTATCACATAGAATATCAGTTATTACTGCATCGATTATTTTAGTTTAATTCTGAGCCTCACCTTCATGCCGGCAGCAGAAACTGCTCTTCGGAGGGTCACATAAGAGGAAATGCTCGAAGACTGATTCAGTCTAAGCGAGGAGCCAGCCACTCCTGAGGGGAAGCCAACAAACATTAAAACACAATTCTCAACTTTGCATCATAGTGAAAAAAAATCTTGGTGGGTGGGATTTATGTGTGAGGTGCTAGTTTAAAAATTTAAAGTTGTAAATATGCTAAAGCTAAATCAGCTCTACTGGTGCCAGCATCCACTTACCTCGGCTAGGTAATGTCTGGTAACCTCCGTCATGTCCTGATGCTGCTACACTGATGTGGCTGGAGCCGTCTCCAGCACCCATAAGCTCAGGATCGCTCAGGAAAGGCCTGAGTTCCACCTAAAATACACAGACAAAAATGATACACAGATGTGAACGGACATTTAGACACTTTAAACAGTGCACGCAAAACATACACAGATATGTACCTTACTGTCTCCATTAGTGTACTGGCCTATCTCTCTGTCCCTCTTGCGTTCATCTGACTGTCGTTTGAGGCCACGTACAGAGGTGTGTCTGATGACTGTTGTCTCCCTGGGCAGCGGGGGAACAGCTGGGGGATGCTCATCAGGACTGTAAAGCTGAGGTAGAGGAGGTCTGGGAGGCACGTCTTCCTCACCCTGCGATAGAACAACTAACTGATAAATGCTTTAAATGTGACATCAAACTGTGACATCAGGGCTTTCATAAAAGCCACATAAGCACTAATGAACTGGAGCGTATTGCTGGCTTAGGGGTTAAAGTCTCTCCCTTCATTTCCCTTCGCCTCTATCCTGCAAAGATTTGTGGACTCTCATAGTAAAGTATTCCATGTTTTTCTTCAGTTCTTTACAATACAATAAAGCAAATCAGAAAACTAGAGCTATTGACAAATATTTTGATAAATTCTTCATGATTTAAGTCATTTATCAAGAAAAAAGTCAAACATTTACAGCTTCTAGCTTCTCTGCTGTGAGGCTTTGCTGGTTTTCTCTATATTACATCACTGTAAATGGAATATTTGGGGGCCTTGAATTTGATCAAAGCAAGCAATTTGAAGATGTGAAGATATCATCTTGGACTTTGAGGAATTGTGATGGGCATTTCTCACTATTTTCTTACATTTTATAAACTAAATGACTGATTAATAAAAAAAAAAAATCAACAGACAATTTAATAAATGAATATAAATGCAGTTGCAGCTGAAAAAAGATGTAGATGTAAATACTGAACTAGAAGAAATGCTTTCCGTATGGCATCACAAATAATCATGTGATATGTTGTCACACACAGGAAATGGTGTACTGTACAAAACAAATGACTAGTAGTACAAAGACTACGTGTTCATACACGCCCTTCATTTTATAAGAACCAGCTGAAGTTTATTTCTGCAGCATGGGTCACTCACCCATTTAGGCCCAGTGGTGATGGTTGTAGAGTGGTGCTGCTGGCTGAGGCTGGGGGAAAGGGTGGCGGTTGTGGGGTGGTGGCTACTGGGGCTGAGGTGGGGGCTGCTCTGCTGCTGCTGGGACAATCTCATCTCCATAGCAGATGGACTTCCAGGCACAGAAGGCACTGATGACACCGACACTGAAGGCACAAATTTCCTCTCTGGGGAAGTCAGTGTACACAAAAATGCAAAATGAATACACGCTCACTCCAAGGACGGTGCTTTCTTTTCCCATGGGAAATGTTGAAGGCATCAGCGCTGACTATAACATTAAGGGCTTTAAGTTACAGTAGCATGACCACGTGGCTTGAGCTGCATTGCACAGACAAGCAAACATAATTTGCTTTGTACACATGGAACTGTTGGTGTCAGGCTTCTGGGTAGGCGTAGCACTAATCTCACCTGGGTTGGTCACAGAGGAGATAGTGACTTTGTAGTTGGCTTTACTGCTGCTGAGGCCTGCGATAACATCCTCAATCCTCCACAACTCTTTCCTGATCTGGATTTTCTCTTGCTGCTCACAGAGAAACAAATAATGGATATCCACAGACACACACACATATATACATTTTCATTTGCTCGTTCTGTTAAATTCCTTTTATACAATTGATAATAAGTCATCTCTTTTGAATTTGAAATCAATGCATAATCCCCTCTGAACAGATACTTTATCTGTGTGTGATGATCTCAGCACTCCATCCTCTTTAACTCATTCCCACACACACCCATCCATGAGAAAGAATGAGTTCTTGTGTGTGTGAGCAGAGATCACTGAGCCACAGACCTGAGAGAGATCACTGCGGTTCATCTGTCCCTGCAGGGCTGACTTCAGCCAGTCCACGTCTCTCTCCAGCCTGTTGTACTCATTCCATGCGTTCTCCATCTCCTACAGAACACAACTCCGTGTTATAATAAGACAAGAAGCAGCTTTCAGATACTGTAGTCATCTCACTTTGAACATACAGTATGTCCATGTGTAGTAAGAGGCAGAAGGGAGTAGTAGAGAGCAGGTGTCATGAGTGATTCGAGTCGTAGTATGTTTTCACGCCAGAACACTTCTTACTCTTTTTCAATCAGATAAAGTTACTGGTAGATCTTAATGATTGCTCAATATGAAAGTCACACATTTGTGAACAAAATGAATGTGGTTGGAAATGTCTTGACACTGAAAACAAAACATTTTATTATTGTGTTCTCCGCCATGGCATCCCACATCTTCTTGTTGTGTTGACATAAATGTTCTTTTGAAACTCAGCATTTCTCATTTTAACACTGAATATTTTATCAACATTTTGACATCTTCCAGAGTGACAGAGGACTGTACTTATGAGTTATGAGTTTCCTTTTGGACCCAAGGTTTGTCCCCAAACACTCATTTTGATAGTCACAGTCAACCTGAAACACGGTGCCAGTTGCAGAAACCATCAAAAGAGAACAACTAAAAATAGAAGGGAACATCTTGTTTTCAACCAATAAAAACATAACACATGTAGTAGAATGTTTGTAGTGGAGGAGACTGTCTGGGTTGTTTGTTTGAGAGGGCTGGAGGGGGGGGTGCATATTTTATCTTTAACAAAACAGTCAAAAAAGCTGTATTTCTCATTATGACCATAATGAACATATCTTACTGTGGACACTTGGGATATTTCAGCCCTGATGTGCACCACATCCTCCTGTAGTAATTTTTGCTGGTAGGCGATCTTCTCAGCATGGGCTGGCTGATCTCTGTACTGCTCCATCTGCTGGTGGGAAACATCCAGCACAGACTCCAGCTTGTCCTAGATAGGGACATGAAAGACACTGTCATAACAAGAAAACATTTATGGACCACACCAATACAGCCTAACACACACATTTAAATGCTGTAAATATGAGAAAAAAAATGTGCAATGTATAAAACAAAAACCTTGTCTTCTTTCAAAGTGCGTATTGTGGCCTCTAGCTCCTGCAGAATCTTGTCTTGTTCACACAGTCGGCTTAATTTCACCTAAAGAGAGAGAGACAAAGGGGAAAATCCAGTATCAAAGAAAAGCGGGAAGAACATTTGCATATACTTCTCCTTTTTAATATCCTCTTTTAAACTCTAATAATAAATCAGAGCACAGACAGAACATGCAGGAAAGAGATTAAACAGTCACAGGGCTGATGAGATACAGTATCTGTTTACAACAGAGGTCGCCCGCTCTGTGTTTGTCTTTGTTGAACTATATTCTAACAACACAGACGGATAAGACGAATTGATCGTCTACTGTAGTCTAGGCTGTCTATAAATATGTCAATAAGGCTCATCTATTTGAAAAGCCCGGAGGAATTCCTCTCATCAGTGCAGTGAGAAATATCAAAAGGCTCTATACTGTCTAGTTTGGGGGCAAGATCGGGTAATGCCCATTATGAGTAATCGTAATCAAAAATCCATATTTTCAAATTCACTTTTGGAGAAAACCGTGTTTATTGAGAGTGACAGATTTGTTTTCCCAGAAATGGGTTATGTGTTTATGAAAACAACATAAGACTGCCAAGTTCAGAGTCTTTCTCACACAGTGCATTTTTTTCTCAGATCTATTTATCATTCTGTTCAATTAATAATTAAGCTGTTTTTATTTTGCTGCCGTATATTGTTGTTTTTAATTGCATGAAATATTCATTGTTCAGACAAATTTACTGGCAATTTCTTATAAATTGTTAAAGTGGAACAATGCTAATGATGAAAAGCCAGGACATCCATCTTATTTACCTCTATTCAGCAGAAAACAAAGAATGAGAGAAGCAGGATCAGGCAAATCAAACTGAAAAATTTAACAGCTCAACATCTAAAACTCCCATTACATGTATTTTTCCCTTTAAATTGCAGGGAGGAAAATAAAAGCTGTGGTCGATACTCTCAGGCCCTCACTGTGCAGCGTGGATGGGTGTCCCCACAGTGTTGCAATGTACATACGTTCCCTTCCCTGCACAGCCTCTGTTTACCACGACTTAAGAACACACACACACACAAACCACACTGAAATACACAGTTAAGTCAGACCAAAGTCAGCTGCTTCTCTGTAGTGGATTGTAAGAAGTCGGAAATGGTGATCTTAAAGAAAAGACAGAGACATAAACAGGGTGCTTATCAAACGGTCCTGAGAGCATAATGATTCACTTACATCAGCATCGCTTTCTGCTATTTTCACAGGCCTTGATGATTCTTTTTTTAGGCTTTCACGTCCAGTAACCTGAAATGCCCAACAGCCACAAAGAAAATCAAATGTTTAATACCAGGAAGACGAGATATTTTATCTTACATGAATGCTTTACTTTAACTATTGCATTATTTTCAAATACACAATAAACAGTGAGACTGCTGGGCAAGTCAAGCCAGATGGAACAGTAGAAAAACTAATGAGAGAAAAAAAAATCACGCAACCAGAAAGAGCATGAGCATGAGCTGGTATAACAAAACTTTGTGCAGAAGCAGAGCAAAAACATTTATGCAAAGAGAGTTTCTGCATCTTTGGGTTTTTCTAGTTTGGGGAAAGCCCAAAAATCCCAGAGCTGCTCTTTTGTGGCTGCTTGTTACTGTGAACAACCAAGTCCCTCATATAGACCATGAGGAAGGAAATGCTTTCTGAAATGTTAAAAATCTTGGTTTGTGTTGGAAAATTGTCAGGTTTACTTTACAAATATCTTCATTTTACTGTCTCAATGTTAAAATGCTCCATGATGTCAAGGCCTCTAGCTTCATGATGGTGTGGTAAAACGGGGTGTGTGCCGGCAGAAAGAGCAGCGACAGTGTGAACAAAGCCAGCGGTAAGAGACTGAAAAGGTGGGGGTCATTAAAAATAATGAGCTGTATATGTTGTCAATGTACCAAACATCTCAGCCACTGATATGATGAAACTCATCACAGTTCAACATAAGTGAAGAGACCTGTAAAATTATATTTCACTGCTGAAACCTGAGGAAAAACTCTCTTGTTTCTTCTTAGTTAACTGATTTAATTTGTTACAACTTATGCTTATTGTATTTATGTGTCATGGAAACAGTAGAAGATGCATTATATTATTCAGCAGGACTGAAAAATGTGAGCAGTATGCTGGTGGGAATTGCTGTCAACACGTACTGAATCATAAAAAAAATCAAAATTTGGAGCATTTGTTTCTTTTCTTTGTAATTTCAGGGCGTGTACATTAGTGTTATATCCCTTATGGGACCTGGAACATATCTGACAGTTTAGAGAGTTTAATGATTTCACTGTAAGGTCAATAAATTTTCTCTTTTTATTTTTCTGTTCTAGTGATTTATAGTGTCATGACTACTATAAAATATCCCTACATTATCTAATGTTTTTTCTTTAATCAGTTCTGATGTAGCTAGCAGTGAGCTAATACTTTATATTTTTCTCTTATGCTATCAATATAAGATTATATGGACTGCCAGTCTGCGCATCCTCTCCAGAGGTTCTTCAGATAATAGTGAAGTCATTTGTCTCTCTGTCGGTTTGTAGTGCATGAAGCTGAAAAGTGTGGGCGGAATATTCATAACACACCCACATCAGGATCACCACAGCCAGCACAGTGGTATGAACCAGTACAAATGGGAGACTCTATTAAAAGGGACATTCCACCAATTTCACATGTCAGAGTCAGTTTGCCAGTCATGGGGAGTACAACACAGCCTGTGAGAACAGTTTTATAATGTATTCTGCGGTTCTGGAAGGAGCTTTGTCAAGTCTGGGAAATGTACTTCAGTAATGACCAAGATATTTTGGCTTGGGGTAGGAGACTACAAATTTCAAATAGAGACTCTGCATCATGAACTGGGGACATCAAGTTTGAAAGATGTGGGCATTAAAAGTCAGCTATTGAGTTAAATGAATAGTTCAAATCTGTTATATCAGTTTTGGCCATCTTAAATCTGTCTCTCACAAGTCCACCAGCTTTATGAAATGTAATACTAAATTCCTGGAGTACTTTTAGGAATAAAAACACACGCCACTGTTATCATCCATTTCAGCCAGTTTACCACCATGAAACTAGAGGTCCTAAAATGTAAGTTGTAATGTCACACCACAATCACAGTGCCAGTACATTTCTCAAAGAGCACCATTGGGTCATCACTTATGCTCTCACAAGCAAAACAAAAGCAAAAAGACTGGATACCAAACAAACATTAGGAACATTCAGCAATGCTTAATGGCATGCAGGAAAGCACGGGAAGCCTTTTGACATAACAACTTCCTTCCCATCATCTCAAATCTCATAGCAGTGTCGGGACTATCACACAGTGAATGATTGGATCAAGGTATTCATGTGCAAAATCCTGCGTAATTTCCAGGGATGCATCACATTCCATTTGTAAAGCAGTGGAATGGTCTGTTTCACTTTGTATGCACACCATCCTTACATTCAAACAGTACCCAAAACTTGGAGTGGTGTTTTCAAACACATTGTGTATTGAAACGATCAGCGGGTCAATTCTTTGGATCTGTTTTAAAACAGGAAATGGAGAGGTGTTACAGAATGTCCTGTACATCACTAGATGACCTCCCTCCATTCAAAAAGATTCAGAATTAGTGCATTATGGTGTTAAACATACAAATCAATTAGGATAAAATGCTTTGCAAAGGCGTTAATGGGATATACACTATATATGCCAATAGCTTGCTAAAGACATGAGACATGTTACTCAAATCTTTGTGACGCCCACATAGGAATTGGAGTTCGCATGACTCACTTTGTAGAAATTCAGTCATCTGCTATTAAAAACTTCAATTCCCATTAGGATAAGCTTAACATCATTGTTACATCATGTTTTAGGCTAACGTAACTGTATTACTCAGATGAAAGTAAAGTACAATCCAACTGAGAACATTGTCACATACTAAATATTAGGATAAAATAACAGTACAGAAGCCAATTCTTAGTTTATGTCAGTCACATTGGACTGTGTGCTGAATTATCTCATGTGTTGCGTTATCCTCAAACGGAAAATTAACATTAACAGAAGACAGTGAAAACAATGTGTTAATTCCATTGTAACAAGATACAAGAAAGCACAGCGCAGAACAAAGAAAAGACAGGAAAAGGGAAAACAGGGAGGCAGATGTTGGAATAGGCAGCAGGAGAGCAAGATTGCAGTCCAGAGAAGGGAGATGGAAGAGAGGATGAAAACAATAAAGTGGCATTTACTTTGTTGGGGCCCACCTTCAGATCTAGATACTCCAGGTCCTTCTTCAGTTGTATGTAAGTATCATCAGCCTTTAAATGAGCAGTGATAAATCATCAATCAATCAAGAGATAAATCATGTGAAATGAAGCTGCAAAGGATAATGGGCGACCAGATTACTCCTAAGGCCTTCATCTGCTGTTTGGAGTTTGCTAAGACAACTTAATTTTACTTGATCTCAATTACAGTTCACTTATACCTCTATTTTTATTTTTATCTACAGTTTGTAAAACCAAACTGTAATTAAGTAATCATGTCGTTTTTGAACTCAATGTCTCATGTTTGACCTCATACACAACTAAGCAGCACAGGTTTTGTGGATGCCATGAGGTCAAACTGCGTGTTTAATCTTCTTTATGTGCATGGAAAATGGCCAGAGAATGGTCGGATGTTAGAAACTGGGTGGAGTTGTTATTATGGAGCACCGTTGCAGCTTCATTCTGGTCTGTTAGTCTGACAGCAATTCACTGTTTGTGCACAGGCTCATAACAGAGGCCGTTACCTGGTTGGCTGCTTCAAGACAATAATGCTGAGAGTGAGGTATTTATCAGCACACAGACATATAGACACAAATGTGCTATATTCATGGTGTGTTTCTTATTGTGGCTGTTGAAGGTTACACAACTATCAAACAGAGGAATATATAAAATACAGGCACATTTGACAAGCAACATGCGTCAAATATGGCATATTACTTTTTACAAATAGAATACCACACACCCCTGAAAGCTTTTCCAAGTTTTGAACAAAGTGGATGAATGAGACTAACTATAAAGACACTAATGTATAGTGAAAAGGCACTTTGTACAATCTATAGTGCAATGCAGCCCATGCCAATATGGTTGAATAAACAAAACAACCAAGCAATACCAACAGAGCGCACAGTCTTATGAATGACAGGGAAGAAATGTATGGGATTGGCTGGGGAGAGGGGGGACCACAATGCACTGGCTGGGGTTGCAATGTGCTGATGAGGAAGTTAGGCAAGTACGAGGGCCCCTGACCTGCATGCTGGGGCCTAGAAGGCCGTTGTGCTGGTGGTGCTGCAGGTGTGCGAACGCATCACTGGGGCTATGCACACCAGCCATCTTGGCCTGGTGCCTCCGAAGCTGAATGAGGAGCAGAGTCAGCTCCTCTGGCTGTAGCCAAGCCCGGATTTAGGGGCCGGAGGCCAGTGAAAGCGCAGAGGGATGAGAGAAAATACTTAAAAACCATCTGGGCAGTACAGTGGCTGAGCTATAGCAGCGGAGAGAGCCAAGTGGTAGAGAGGCTAGTATACTTCTGTATCTTTTAATGTCCTAATAACACTTCAAATGTAAAAGCTAAAGCTGCTTTTAGAAGACTAATATGGGAGGATGATTTATTGCTGTTGTCTGAAGATAGGGCTATCAGAACTGACACTAACACTAAAATAAATATCATATGGCATAAAAATGAAACCAGCTTTACATGTCACAAAATCAGCCATCTCCATCAGCCCTACATTCTAGATTTTGATATCAGCGAGAGGAGCCTTAATGATCAAATTTTGGACTGAGATGTTCCTGTTCACACTTACAGATTGCATATCCTAGATTACTGGAAAATTATCTTTCATATATCTTTTAAAATGCAGCCACATTATGCGCTAAATGTCATATAGAGGATCATACCGTTTTGCCGTGCAAGCTGGGCGCACTGACAGTGTGTGTGATGTAGCCCATGGCTGGCATGGACCTTCTCTCTATTTGGGCGGTCTGTGGAGAGACATAATTCATCAACATGTTATTACAGATCTTATGGAGTTAAATCAAACAGAATGTATAATTCACAGAAGTTATCTTCAATAGTTGTTGAAAGAAACCACCGTATCACACCGAATCAAAGTTAAACCATTGCCTCCAAGTCTGCAAACAAATTTGACTACACAGCACATTTATTTTTTCATCTATCCTTTTCTCCGTTTCATCACTCCTACTCTTATTTGAAACAAGGTGTGCCCTGAGTTTCAGACGCCACAGGGCTTGGAAAATTTGACGTTTTTGCTTAACACACAGAATTAGCAAAAACCAGGCCCACTACAGAACCTTAAAAGGACACAAACAACAAGAGATTTAATTAACTACACATAAATTATACTAAACCTGCTTTCTTAAAATAACATTTGTTTGCTACCAGCAAGAGAAGCACTGTAAGCCATTCCCTTTGAGATTCCCATGCCACTATTTTTTTGCTGTATAATAGGTTTTTTATTTAAATGCGAGATCAGAAGAAAGAGACCGCTGCTGATGTTTGAGATACAGTAGAGATGTTTATAGGGTGCTGAGAAGCCCTGGGCAAATTGGATTAGCTGCTAATAAAACATACTTCTTAATGATATTCCACAGAGGTATACATATTGCTATTACTTAAATGCACTCCAGCCAGAAAGCATCATCAGCCTCAAAGATGCTTGGTGCACCAAAACTAAGTTCATCTGCCGACTAAATTTAGTTCCCATAAACATTGCTCCCTTGGACGGCCTTGCACAGTCACTGTGGCTGCCTTTGTTAAAAATGTATGTTTTTAAGGACTTTTCCATAATTGTGTATCACTCTATTTTATGGTTATAATTAGTGTCTTGACACTCAGTTGAATGATGGAGGAAACAGAGCATACGTGACACTTTGTTTACTTGTGTAAGGTCAGCGGGTTGGTTATGAGACTTGTGTGCGTTGGCAACTGTGGTGAGGGTTTATAGGGAGATCTTTTCACATGTGGAGGGTGTGGTAGGGAGACAGCGCAGGGTGTGGATGACTGAGCGGCCTCTTGCTTCGTCTCCTGTGGCGGTGGTGGTGCTGTCTGAGCGCCATCATGGTTTGGGGAACGACGGAGGAGCAAGCTTTTACTCATACATGGTCACACCACCTGTGGAGTGAGCCTGGGCGTGGGCTGTGTGAATCTGTGAATGATTCACATGAGCATCAAAGTGTGCTCGCTGAGAAGTTGGAGCCTTCTCATGCTTCTCTTGCTAATCTTCCCATGGTAGCTGCGTGAGCTCACAACATCCTTCAAGTCTACATCAATAGATACCTCTCATACATTATCCAAACCTACCGTGAGAATGAGACCTTTGTCATTTGGCTCATTACATGTGAATCAATGAAAGGGTACAGACATTTACAGTGTGGCGGTATTACAGTGTGTTAAAGAACCAATGACTGAGTATCAGCGCATAAATTCATGAAGGGTGGGACTTCCATCTATCCATCCTCCCATTATCTACACCTGTTTATCCTGTGTAGGGGGGTGGGGTCTAGACCTATCACAACACATATTAGCCAAAGAGGCGGGGTACACTCTGGACAGCCTGCCAATCTGCTGTCTATCAGGGTGGGACTTCAGTAAAATAATTTTGCAAGTGTCTTGTCATTTACTAAAAAATATAAGGTAATTCACTCCATTCACACACCAATATTACCATGATACCATCTCCTCTCTGTGACAGGGTAAGAAGCTGGTCCACTGTTCCAGTACAGAAATCTGAGGTTCAACAGTCACCCTTGGCATTTCAATCAATATCATATCAATTGATAATCAGGAGACTAGGCCAATGGTGGGGCCAAGGTTTATTCTACATTTATTGTGCAATTTTAATATAATTTCATCATGTTAGATTGAGGTGACATTCATATTAATTATGTCTTCTGTATAAAAATGTTTAATATGCAGTAACACCTTAGCTAATGACAACTTATGGTCTTAGTCCTGCAAAAAATTGGTCAAAAAAGAAAGTTGAGGAACCACTAGGCTAGGCTATGTGATTCCACAGTAGTTACAAAACTATTGGCACCCTTTTTTAAAACTGTGGGAATCACCACTCCTCTTTGTCAATTGGAAGGTTTGGAGATGGAGATGTGTTAACCATGACACCCCAACAATATCCAAACTCTATAGCCCTTCAGAGTAAATTCTGTCCACCACCTCTGCCTAGTCCAGTTCTAGTTTATTCAGTGTCTGTACTTTCGATTTCTGGAGAGTGGTTTTGTGTCAGGTGGATGATTCTGAGAAACTGAGACTGTGTTTACTCTGCTAAACAGAATAAACTTCACTGGCCATGGTCATCATAATGAAGGAATGTGTCAGCCGGTGAAATGATGTGGCTCTTTTATGTGTGAAAATAATGTCCTTTGGCATGTGTTCTATAGCATGGAAGCATAAATTATATCATCAGCCTTTGGACAAATTAAATATACTTTTGAAGGATAAATTCATTGATGATTTTGGTGGTTTCAAGGTATTTGTTGAAAATGATTATTACCTTTATCTTTCTCAAGATAAAGTTAATAATATAGCAGCATTTACAATGTTCTTATCTTTGTAAGAACCAAAACCTGTTTGTCTGTTTGTCTAGATCATTTTTGATCAGGCTGTGTATGTTGCTATCCTAGATTATAATACATAATGAAAATTTGATTGGGAGAAAACCAAATTTGTTTGTACTTCATACTAAGAAGTAAAGTAAATTACTAGAGTGATAGACTTTTCCTTAGAGTACAAGAACTTCAACTATTATGATGGACAGTAATATACAGATTGTCTAAATGCCTCTTGGGAAACATTTCTGAGGGATAACTTTTATTTAACCTTTTACCTTTATTACACAGGTCACAGTAGTGATGCAGAGAGGAAAATGGTGAGGGAGAGAGAGGAGGGTATGATCAAACTGGGTAAAGTGAAGTTGTAATCTCAGTATATGGTATGGATTTTAACAACAAGGCCACCAGGGCACCCCAAGACCCTACAATCCTAGAGATGTCAGAGATGCCTCCCCATATAGGTGTCATACCTGAGAAAGATGGGCACAAATATGGCCGGGGGAGCTGGATCTTGTGCTGTCCCCAGGTACCATTTCATCCAGGGGCCTGACTGTCCGTCTGTCTGAAGGCGTGTGTGGCCTGCGAGGGGACAGGGGTTTGAAGGAGGGGACTGACGGTGGGACTTCACAAGGGGACGGGGGCACAGAGATGGAACGAGGCATCTCCACAGTAACTCTAAAAGACTGAGAGTCTGCAAAGTTAGGGCCAGTGTAGATAGGAGCTGTGGGGCTGCCATGGCGGAACTGCTGCCGCTGCTGCCACTCATACAGCTGCCACACCATTCCCTCCTTAGTGGCCATGCGTTCATCAGTGGACATGCGGAAGTGGCTGAGCCGGTCATGGGCATATTTGTAGTCACTGGGCAGGTTGCATGTTGCTGAAGGAGAGTTGCTGCCAGATGGGAGACGGGGAGACTTTGGCAAGGACTGATAGGTGACATCCGCTGTGCTGGCTTTGGGCTTTAAGGGAGGAGTCCGCCGAGGGAGGTTGTACTCCGCAGGGGGAGAACTGAAACAGAAAGACACACAGAAATCTTTTATACTGTATCAAGGATTTCATATCTGTAGATATTTTATAAAATAATCAAATAAACCACAACTATTAGGTAATTCAAGCTACAAAACCTCACATTAACCACTAGAGGGAGATATTTATTCAAAGTTTCTTTCATCAGCATTCATGAAGCTTTTATAGTGAATGTCGGCTGATTCAAATTGACTGTGTGAAGTCGAACTGACCTCTTCGGCGGGTCCCCTTTTTGAACTTTGACCCACTGCTCCACCTGAGCCAGTGTATTCTTCCTCTGTACGTGTTTCTCAGTGTCTGCCCGGGAAACAAAACCCCTCTGATAGACGAGATTTCCATTCTGTTCTGGTGGCAGAGTCACTTGGATCACAGTCTGCTGGCCGTTCTTGTGGGTTATACCATCAGCAGACTCTGGAGAAAGTCTCTCTACCCTTTCCGTTGTGGCTGGCTGGCTGGGCCTTCCTTGGATCTCCAATCCATACCTCACTTCGTCTCCATGAGCCAGTCGGATACCATTATCCTGAATTTCCTCTCTGTCTGTCCTCCGATGGCTTTCTGATTGAGACGAGTTCTGGTTGATGTGGACATGATTTGTCTGGGGAACTGCCTGCTGTACAGCCTTCCCTGGCTTCTCCACCTCTCTGTGAAAAAGTGAGATGGGATGATTGAATATACAGTACATTAACAACAACAATAAATCCTGCCTGTACTGTAGGTGTGTACTATATAGTATTTAAACAATTGCAATGAATTGCTCATACAGCTCATCTTAAATTACAGCGTATGCATTGAAGTGTTAAAAGTACTTCATCTAACTATTACACAAGGCTACACTCAACAACATTTATCCATCACATCCTTCCCACTCTTCATTGTACATTATGATGAAGTACAGCAGTAATTATGATGATTAAACAGCCTTAACCAGTTGATAATAAACCACAATGGGCACTTAAATTAACCTTAAATGATCCTGAAGGTAATTTCCCAGTCCATTTGCAGATACACTTGTACATATGGTCAGATTCATTACTAAGTTTCTCTTGAGGAAAAATCAGAGACCATAAGGAGCTATTCAAAAACTTTTACACAGTACATTTTTTATATTTTTCAAAAGGGATGAATGAAGGAGAGTAGAGCTCTTGCTGGAGAAGCCATACAGAATAAATCCCTAGAGAACAGAAATGACACTCACTTTGTCTTCATCAAATAGCTTGGGGTAGCCAGCCGCTCTTCTCAATGTGCTAAGATGATAAGACTGCAATTAGGTTTTACGTTTAAATTAATTAATCCATTTCCCACTTAAGGGAGCAAGACATGATTTAAAATGTCTCATTTTCAAGCAGTTTTTTTTTTACAAACTGCATACACTAAAAGGTTGGTGAGTTCTGTGGAAATAATTCCCAAGAGGTAAAATATGAAGGGAGGTTCAGTATAAAAAGGTGTATTTTAGCTGATGGAGGTACATGTTCTCATGGTAGATGGCAGTTAAGTAATCACACAAGACTCAGTGGAAAATGTTTTCGTTATTCTTACTTCATTAATATAGATAATTTCATATAATTAATGTTTAATTTCAAGAGACCAAACTAAGACTGTCATGTGGGATGTTGAGTGCTTTCCAACATTTTCGGGAATTCTGAGTAACATTAGCCTCTAGGTGGCATTATTGCACAGAGCGTCGAAGCTATGCAGCACATTCAGCTGATCTGAGATGGCTAAATACAGTTTGTAATGCATTTACCACAGATGGTCATAGAGTATCAGACTGTATTGCAGATTATTTCTGCCACAGAGTGTGAATATAAAACAAAACATGTACACGGTATGGCCACAAATCTGCTTTGTACAGAATGATTACAGCTACAGAAACATCTTCTGTAGTAGAACATCTCTTGAGTATGGCCTGGGCTCAGCTGGCAAAGAGCTGCAATAACCCTCATCTATAGCACATCCAGATGCAGTACACACACACACACAAACACACACACACACACACACACACACACACACACACACACACACAAAAACATCTTAGTGTCCCAGAACAGATGGACAGGGCAGGACCTGCTGCGGAAGACTGCTCACACTATTAAAATAAAGCCACAAAGGCAAGAAAAGGGAGCAAATATTAAGTTATGAAACTGATATTAAAGGAGGTGCCTTGAAGAGTAAATACTGCAGCGCACCACTAGAGTTTGAGCATAAAAACCTAAATACATGATGGACAAGCATACTACATACATAAGAATACTGTAACGACCAGTTTCTTTTTATTATATCAACTCCAGACACATCCACTTCAGAAAGACTGCCGTATTTTATGGGAGGTGAGATGTTATTACTACTAGAAGCCCAACCAATAGGAGAAGTGAATGCTACTCTGTAGAGCGAGACCAACCTCTTTATGCTGTGACTCTGCTGCATCAGCGCAGCCTGGTTCATGGCCCGGATCCAGCCATTCATGTCCTCCTGTGTGTCCGCACTGAAGAAATATGTCCGCATCCCGCAGTGTTCTGCCTGCGAGCCAATCACAGAGTTCTTATTGTAAATGTAGGAGCGCATTCCTGTATGGCTCGCCTATCAAAGACAGGGAAATTGAGAAGGAGAGGGGGGGGTGAGAGATATATGAAAACTTCCCACTAAAGACAGGAAAAAGCCACCAGCGAGGCTTACAAGTTGATTTCTTTCTTACTGAGACTGACAGCTGTCAGCTCAATGAGGACAAAGTTTTACAGCAACATTTTCTGGAAAAAAAAGGGAGGGAGCAAAGTGCTGCATCATAAATAAAATATAAGCACTGTGCTGTTTCTGGCAAAAAAGGGCATGACAGGTTATATTTTTCAATTACTTTTCAAAAAGCTTGCAGCAAAAGATATACAAACCCTTTGCACACATATTGATACAGAAATATACAGCAACTACAGCAATCACAGTAATTACGGGTATCTGCCACCACTTTAATAAGGATACAAACACACACAAACACACATCCTAAGTATTACCGTACCTTTTGTTATTTCTATGTAGTGGAATAAATCTGTCCTAATAGCTTGACTACAATATATACAAATGTTCCAAACTCCACTGAACCCCAGGCGACTCATATGCAGACATCCAGCTATACAACAGTAAAAGATCATTTAGCACCTTTTTGCACGATTACATGGCTTATGGCTATTGTATCATCTGATGTTTACATCCCAAATATGTTTCATTCACACACTTAACATACAGAAAAAGAGGTGCGAAGGATTATTTAGTGACATTCAATCAATCAAACCGGACTGTATGCCTCCGTAATCATAATCGTACATTTTTGTGTAAAATGCTACTTATTTCACATTTGTTCTAAATTCACATTCAAAAATGAATTTCACTACAAAATTCACGAACAGCTGCTGACACTAACACAGGAACATCCGTGGCACTGCACTGAATGTCATTATGTACACCATCAAAAAAGCCTCATCTTCAGCACGGAAAAGAGGTTCTTCAGTAATTATAGAGATACAGTTTATCGTAGCCATATCCTCACAATGGAACTCCACCTATAATAAAATACTGCATAAAGATGTGAAATCAGTGCAAAGTTGAGTTACTTGTAGAGGGAGCTCTCTCCTTTTATTTTGTTTTGTTGATGAAATCCGAGCATGTCACAATAGCTATAGCAAATGTACGCAGGATATTTTAAATGAAGAAACTGTATATGACCTTTGAACACAAGCTTAGGTGACTGAGAGTCCTAAAAAAGATCCTGACCGTACTATTACCATAGTGCAATCAATCTAATGAAAAACCTTTACTTTTAAGGCAATATGTGAGAAGCCAAACACTGCAAAGTAAAACCAACAAGGCACCACATGAGGAGAAACATATTAACGGTTTAGATTGCATGTTATATTGTTGACAAATTATAGGGGACGGATTGTTGATGGCGGCGAGCAACAAAACAAATGCAATGAAATCAGAGAAGAGTATAGAAAAGCCATGCTGTCCCACCTCTCCTGTGATGATGAGATTGCGATAAGTGATATGCGGCTTGACAAGACAAATACCAGAGCTATTGAGCATAGATAGATTTATGACACTGATTAAATGACTAACTACGACATTGAAGGTGTTATGTTCTACCCATTGACCACATTTATACGCCACATTTATAAAATTAGTTAGCTTATTAAGTATTTGCATATTCACATACTCTTTTTCCTGTTCTGTGCTTCAGCACAATGGATTTGAAATGAAACAGTGAATTTTTGAGGTTGCAGTGGTGACTCACAGTTTGATTTGTGTACATCCATATTGTGTGAAAAGTGCACAGTGGGACTATAGCTTTTTCATTGTCCTATACTGTCCAAGAACTGGGGGACCATATTGTACAACTAAAAAGGGTTATAGTGCCTTCATTAACTAAATTTTCTGTATCTCATTTCAAATCAAATTTGCTGAAATTCAGAAACAGTATCAAATGTGTCACTGTCCAAATACTTAGGGACCGCACCGTACATGTAGAGGACATTTTTTAAAATGAAAGCTCTGCCTTTTTCCCCCCGAAGATTTACAGCGAAATCATTTCCTAAAACTAATAGCGCTCTGGCATTGTCCACAAATGACTGTTGCCGTACACGACAAGACGTCCATGCACATTTCGAAATGTGCATTCAGCAGCTAGTAGCATGATATGAAACAAAATGAGCTGAGGATGGCGCTTCACTGGTGAGGCTGAAGTGAAATCAAATACCTATTCATGCAAGACAGGAAGCCTGTGTGATTCAGGACGGACGCCCGCAGAGAACAGTACTCACTCCGCCCGCGCACACACACCGGGTCACAATGGGAGGCAATTGACCAACAGGGAATGAGAGAAACACAGTGAGATGAGCAAAAATAAGAGAACACAGCACAACAGGAAGTCAGAGCAGACCAGAGCTGACTACATACTGTAAGAGAGAACAGAAATCGCTCTGGTGTTTGTCTTTTCGCAGGTCTTCGCAAGGGCAAGAATGAGTGACGGTGGCAGCATTGTAAGTGTTTGGACAAAATCGGACACATTATCGTGGCATCATGGCACTGCCTGAAGTGCAGCAAATAAGGTAAAAGAGAATCTCTAAAGTATATATTTCAGAGGAGTACTGTACTGACATACACAACTTGTCACTTTTCTCATAACTTCTCCATTCAGCTGATGTTCAAATACATTTTATTACTGAGAAGAGTTTGTGTCGTCATCTCAAGTCCGTTATTTCTGCACAAACTGTGGTGTTAAGTCAACTGTACATGTCACTCACAGTCTGGAACATCCCATTGTTCAACAACATCAGACCTCTAATGAGCTGTTGTCAGGCTTACTTAGCAGTAACTGAAATTTACCAAAGCACCTCAGATACATGTAATGATATATCCTGCTCTTTAATGCATGGCGGCTCCGGGAGGGCTGAGGGGAATAAAGATCTCTTAAATACAAGGTGACTCATTTCATCTAACCTCACATATACTTCATGGCAAGCTCTGGGAGGAGACGGTGCAAGGGTAGAAAATAGGCTTTATGTATAATTAATATTCCCAGCAGCACAATTATCATACAAATCCCATTGTATGTAACATGATCTTTAAACGCAGGGAGATATGCACCACACGAGCACACACGTTCATACTCACACGGACATGCACTTACGCTCACATACATACAGAATCCAAGAAGAAAAAGCCAAAGTACAAAGGAGCTGAGAGGATTGCAACAGCATGCCCTGAAGCTGCAATGGTGCATCAAACATTCAGGCACTATTGTTCTTTGCAACAAGCTCTTTGTTTCCACAAAGGAGGAGCTGGATAATGTTAACACTCTTGCTGTAACCAAAAGACATAAATCCTCTGGCAGAATTCACAGAAGGAAAAGAGGAAAAGACTTTGTTCTGCATGCAAGGAAAATTTCTGTTGCACACTTTCAAGTAAAATGATATAATTAGGGTTTAGGTTTAGTATAAGGTAAGGTAATATAAGCAGTTAAGGTATAATAAGCAAGCTATGTACCCTTCAGATTTTACTGAAAGAACGAGAGTCTTGCGCTGTGCACACCAAAGTGAAGACTACACTGCTGCTGCCTCTTCAGCACACTGGTGTAGCTACTGAAAAACCGAGAAAAAATTGCTTCTGCCCCTGTCCACCATGTCTGCTTTGTCTGAAATGCATATGCAAATTTGAGCAGATCATATACATTAGAAATCATGACCAGAATACATAAAGGTTTATACTGCAGTCATCCACTGTAACACCCACTATTATGTTAAAAAAGGTAAATGACCTTCAGAAATCAAAAACTTTTTAAGGAATTCAGTAACTGATGTGCTTTAGAGCTGCAACAAGAACTTGATTAATCAAACAGCCGATTGACAGAAAACTAATCACCAACTGTTTTGACAATCAATTAATCGTTTTGAGTCATTTTTAAGAAAAAATGCCCACATTCTCTAATTCCAGCTTGAATGTAATGTGAAATGTGAATATTTTTTGTTTTATTTATTCTTCTGTCATAGTAAACTGAGTATCTTTGGGTTGTGGACTGTTAGTCGTGAAAAAAGAAGACATTTAACATCGGGCTTTGGGAAACAGTTATTTACATTTTTCATCATTTTTGGACATTTTAAAATTAATCGATTAACTGAGAAAATAATCGTCAGATTAGTCGTTAATGAAAATAATTGTTAGTTGCAGCCCTAATGTGCATGCAAAATATTTCTTACTAAAAGAATGTAATCATCTATTGTAAATAGGGTTGGGTATTGTTTGAAGAGTCTGTACCAATACTGAAACTTTGTTCACTTCCCTATTTTAAGAATCTAACCTTGTTTTTCTTCAAAAACCCTTTTTTGTTAATTCAACAAAATAAGCCAAACTTGTCAAACGCATATGTGTTTAATGCAGTCTTAATATATTGTAAACAGCTGTAAGACTTAAATAAAATATGTCTATATCTAGAAAGGTAACAATAAGTAAATAAAACTAAAAAAAATGATGCCAACTTTTGACTATTTTTGATACTCTGTTTTGATTGGTACTCAAGTATTGAAGTTAAAAACCCAGCCCTAATAGTAAATCATAAATTGCCTTTAAACAACTAGAATAAGAGACACATGAAAATACAGTAAGATGTAGGTAGCAGGGAGTGCACAACCAGTATGTGGTGATAGTTATCTAGTAATAAAGTTGTAATTAATATTCTTAGGGCGATCATAAATAACAAACACATCATGCTTGGCTACCCATGCACATGAAAATTCAGTTTATAGATCTGATTCAATACCACTTCAGTGTTACCTTGAAAGCATATTTGCGGTTTATGTGGTCATCAGGCTCAATTGGTGCAATGACATAACTGGGCAGAGGGATGCTACCGAGCACTGTCTCCTCTCGGCTGTCTGTGAAGCAAACACACACACACACACACACACACACACACACACACACAGAGTATTGTTATTGGCACCCAAAAAACTTGACATATAATCCTGCAAAGATCTTTTATTGTGTTTACAAGTGACTGCAGATTTATGAACAGCAGGAAAATTAGCGAGGCATAATTCATGGATTACTCTTGTCTGGGTGAGGCCACGTGGCAACATGTGGCACTAGGTGGCCTGTGGCTTATCTATTATTCAGTATGATTAATGGAGGAGAGGAGCTAGATGCTATGGCAACACAACCACAAATTACATCCCAAAATGAAAAACTCAAGTTAATCAGGAGAAGTGGGAGGAAGAGAAAGCTGGTGAGTGAAAAAGATAGGAAGAGATGTCATAAGTCTAATTACAAGCTGTTGTTAATCAAGAAATTTATCTTCCATTCTTCTCTTCACTAAAGGTTTGTATGTCTGATTTGACAGTCGTTTAAAATCATTTCATTTCTGTCTGTTGTTTGTCTAACCATAACACTAACCCTGGCCGAGTGCACTTTTTTTAGACTCACCTTTGTAGTAAAACAAGCAGTAGTCTGACAAAACAAACCACTTCCGTTTCCACAGTCGCATTCCAGAGCTGTCCTGGAGGTGAAGGATAAAACGCAACACACAGTGTTTTTAGAGATCATCCTCAAAGGAACAACATTTTTAAATCACAATTTAATTAAAAAATGTATTTTGGGAATACTGTGCTCGTTAGCAGAGAGCGGGGAGGAAGAAAAGACTTTGTGCATATTATTAAAACAATAATTTAATTTCATTTAAGTTTTTTTTTTCTTTCTGTGCATTTTGCACAAAGCTGCAGTCTCTACATTGAATGCAGAACAAAAGTGTTTGACTCTTTTTTGTTTTATACTTTTAAGAAATATATGCTCTCATCAGACATTCAAGTCCTTATTCAAATGGCTTTGCAGTTCAGTTTGAGCATTCCTTTACAGTCCATATCATATTAAAATAACAGATAACTGATAAAAGCATTAAGAAGAAGAATTGAAAAGACAGTCGCAGGGGAAGAATGCACTGCAGAGGATCAGTGAGGGAACCCTCATTTGAATGTCATGTTTATCCTACTCCAGTTCACAAGGTCGCTTAGACACCACACACAGATACACCTGCTGTACAGTGAAGAATCTCACCTTCTGCAGGGAGGGATAAACTGTGAATACTGTGATTAACATTCTACAGTGTGACATATTTGTACCTCTGTTTACTTGTTAACATGCACTGTTAAACATGTGACAAGTGGACTCTTTTTTTTCAGTCTCACAACAACCTCTGCTCACCTGTTTATAGAGCCAGCCTCTCACCACCACTGGGATGTTGAGGTTTCTTTTAATAGCGTGATCCCTTTTGCCAAAACTGTGTACTTTCCCCGCACCCCTGGAGCCCTGCAGGAAGAGAAGAAAAAAACATAAGAGTTGACAATATGGTTGTTTTGTTGAAGAACTGCAAGTCATTTTAGTTTGCTTACATTAAGTAAGAAACAGTAATTCATAGAGAGGGATACTGTCCTCCACAGAGCAGAATAATACAACTGCACAGTTTAGTTACTTGGAAAGCTGCCTTCTCTCTGCTGCACTTCCTTTCTCAACACCCATAACGAGAGGTGGAAATACCAACCAGCTATTCCCGTGGACGTGCATATCCATTTATAAACTGGTATATTCTCAGACAAGGTCATTTCAGACTACATATTCTCTGCAGAAATTACACTGTATAACAATTTTTCTCAGGTGCTTTTCTACACAAATATCTGGGGTTGTCTGGCTGATAGGCTGGCTAAAAGGAAACACAAGTGTTAAGAGGACAAATATGCATTCCCAATTTCTTACACAGAGTCATGAATGTGTCACGATGATTAATGTCTTAATCAGACATAATAGAAAACACCTGGAGGACCACAAGCTATCAGTCACAGAAAACAAACATTGCACAATTAATGAAACAATCACAAATATGTTTGAGAATATCTGCAAGTAAAACTTTTAAGAGGAATTATATGTGTATCTAACATCAAGTTGCACTGACATTTGTTGTAGTGCTAAACTTGTGTGTGCAGGAGACTAGTCAACTGAAAAGGATCCAGAGGCAGCATGAGCTATATACAGTATTTCATATTTCATCATGACTCCATTACAGCCCTGTGTTCCTGTATTGTGACTCATATTCAATGACAAAACATGTTTTCAGCTAAACATTTCCATGATCACTGTGGAAAAATAACAGTAAGTCTATCAGAAAGCATACACCACACCCCTCTCCAGCCGAACAGGGTGTGTGAGTTTTATTATTCTTGAAAAATTACTAAATGATTGTTCTCTGTGGCCATTAATCAGAATGAGATAATGTCTTCAAGAGATGATTAAACCAATTTATCAACATGAGCATTAATAGTCATACAGAGAACACCAAAAGCAATTAAAAATTTGGTCACTTAAAATTAATGTCAAATAAGAAAATCTGAGAAAACATTTTAATTTCTGTTTTAGGATATATAAGTCTTTAAATATTCTTGGACTCTCAGAGAAGAGAAACACTGCTGCTCACCTTTGACCCTGAGGTGGGATCCGCTGCTGTTGAGGTCACCGCCTTGGAGGACTCTCTGACCATGCTGGGGGATCTCTGATTGGCCGCTGACTTGGACATGTGGGATTCTATCCTACAGTTGTGAAGGCAACATGGAAGAAGATCAGTAACACAGGCAAGATGAGCAGCATCGGATAGTGATGTTCCTTCTCAGTTCCTCTGACAAACTACTGACATGTAGTGAAACAGAGTGGGGTCCTTTGCTGAGCTTTCAGATATCAAGGATATGACTATTTCCTGACACCGCCACGCGACCTGTCAGAGCCAATGGCTTTTCAGTGGATGTGTTAACAGTGGAAGCTTTTTGTTCCACATACTTTAGTGTCACTTGGTCTCACACTCACCCCCCAAGGCACATATTGTATACACACCCAGATAACAACTCAAAAATAAACAAAAGCAAGAACCCAAGTCTTATCTTAAAGCCATATGCACAGACTTCATCTCTCTCTCTCTGTCACACACACACACACAAAGACTATCCTTGGACAGCTTCCAAGGACTCCACATCCCACCTCACATTTCCTCATGACATCATTATATTGCTACGGATCCAGGATAATCGTCATGGAAAAAATACAGCACGGCCCATTCAGTTTGAATGACGGGCGAGCCAAATAACAGTTTTTGTTTTGTGGTCCACATTATTAAGAAGATTTTCAACAGGGTATTTTTGGCCTTGACTACCATATTGCATACATTACAGTGCAAAGTGTGTCCTGCGTCAGGAAAGGCAGCAATCTAATCCATCTAAAACATATCACTAAGAAGGTAACCTTGTATTGCTGTAGTGTTAGGGAACATACTGAATGAGGGGTTAGACTGTATAGTCAAATACCTTGTTATTTACATAATTGTAGGGACATATTGATTAATTGGTGATATTGTTTTATTAGTGTCCCTACAAAACATCGCCTAGGCCATTAGAAAGTTTTTATCACAAATGTATTGGTAGTACAGTTAAGTGAATGAATGATTAAGGGGGAAAAATAATTAATACTTACATTAAAAAATGTAAAAAGAGCAAAATAATGTTTTCCTGAAAATATAATATAACATATTTTACAACAATGGTAACATATTCACATTTTTATTTGACTTGGCATTACTATGTGTAACAATAACAATAAGTATTCAGAAGTGTTATCAATCAGGGAAAATGCTGTCACCCAAGCTGTACCGGATATGAGTGAGCATACTCATTAAATGCATCTCTGTTGTCAATGTCAGCATCACTGATGGTATAATTATCACCTACAGTTGTTTCATTCTGAACTAGCTGTGAGCTGCACAGTCCAATTGTAAATTAAACACAATATTTAGTTATATTATTTAGAGGATGATTTATCACCTGTGTTGTCCTAAGACCTTCAGCACTTCAGTTCCCTGTGTTATTACCATAAACTCAATTTAGGAAAAAAATAATGATAGAGTTTTTAATGCTTACTCTACTCTGGTCAGTCTAGCTGTGAATGATAACCTTTGAACTCTTGCCTGTTGCGGTGGAGAGAGGAAATAAGAAATTATGTTTAAGTATAACTTTCTACATGGGCTGAACAACATTGTAGCCACAGTCATTTGTGTGTTGCCTAATACACACTAACTCCTAAAGGTTAATGGAATGAGGTAGTGAACAGTTTCACCCTTCAGCACAGAATTACACAGATGCAAGTTGCAATCGGCCAGACAAATTGGACTATTTCAGTTGACTTAAAGTGATTACTGCGATACATCTTTCAACACCACTGCAGAAAAAGTGCACAAGTGCAATGAAATTATGTTAGGAACATATATATATATATAGATAGATATATAGATATATATATATATAGATAGATAGATAGATAGATAGATAGATAGATAGATAGATAGATAGATATACTGTATATAAAAGTAAAATCAAGCAAACAATAATAGGAAAGTTAAAGCATAGCTTTGAGTTAAAGACAAAAATAATAAAATATAATAGAAGACAAAATCTAATAAAGAATATATTGAGATTAAAGGTGCAATATGTAAGAATTAAAAATTCCTTCTCATTAATGACACCGGTGGTCATTAAGTGAGCTGCAGTCAACACCCTATTGCTTGCACTCGCGCACGTGCTCATACTCCGTCAGTGCTTGTGAGCAGCGGCGCTAACATCAGCTAGCTAAAAACAAAATATCACAATACATTTCGCATGCTTTGCAGTAATGTTAGCTTACCTGTCCAATGGGAAGAAAGCCAGCTCTGTGTGGGACGTTGGCGGACTCCATTTCTAAGCTAATGTTAGCTAGTGTTGCACCCTGTTGGCTCTGTAGGAGGATGGAAGAGAGGCAAGGCACTCTGAAGTGCGCATAAATGTCACATCCTTTGGATTTTCCTAGTAAAACCATCCCAAGTTTGTTACATAGAAATCAGTCCACAGGTTGTTATAGGCAACCGAGAAAGTCGGGGAAGGTCTAATTTTATTATTTCTTCACATTTTGTTGATAGCTTTAAGTTTTGAATGTTTTAAACTAAAAGTCTTACATAATTCTTACATATTGCACCTTTAATAAATAGGTAAAAATTACAGTTTTTCTTAAGTATTTTTTCTCCACTTACCACCTTTTACCACTAGAATTTCTTATACTTTTTCCATGCTACTGCAGCTTTTTGTATTACGTGCTCAAAAAATGATGCATCATAAATAATGAGAGACTCTGAGACAGCAAGGACCATTCTCTTTGATTTAACAAGGTCCCAGCGATGTTTCCTATGAATTTTAGTCCATGCTGATTCAGTAATAGCATGCAGTTCCTACAGATTTTTCATCCACAAATGCTGCAAACCTCCTGTTACATTTCATTCCAAATTTACTCTGCTGGATTGAAATCTGAAAACTGTGTTGATCACTGGATTAAAATGAAGTTACTCTCATGCCTCTGGAATCATCTTGCAATGATGATTATGGCACATTTTTTGAGCTATTTGAAAACATGAAGAATGTGATCCAGAATGGACACAACTGGTCAGCAACAATGGTATTGATGGACATATGGTGTTCTCATGCCATTACACTGCCAACACCACCATCCTTACACCTCTTCCACTCCTGTCCACCTACTTTTTTTGGGGGGACAGGGGATGTTTAGAGAGAGATAGCAGGTCAGCAGTATATGCCACATAAGTGGCATAAATCATCTGAAAGCTGGCACCCTGAAGATTAATTTGAGATGCAGCACTGTGTGTCAAGTTTTTCTAGTAATAAATCTGTAATGAACATTGTGTTAGGTGCCTATTCTAATTTTGAAAGTTTAGAGTGTGCAAGGGCTTAGAACATTATGATGGAAGTATATGATGGCCATTCCCATGCTCAATTATGTCTCATAAATTGTTGCAGCAATTTGGGTTGATACCATTTTGGTGCAAAATTAAACAATTTTTGACCACTTAGGAATTGATAAATGTGATTATCCTAGAGGTCACAATAGGTCATTTTATATAGTGAGGTCAAGTTTCAAAAAATGTTCTCACTACAATGAACTGGCTACATTGGGGACTAACATCATCACACATGAATACAATTGGGCTCATTGAATCCTCAAGAGTCTCAGCTTCCCAGTCATACCAAATTTATGCGGTTCCAAGACTGTTTAGGGACACCAGTATGCAGAAATATTCAACTAAACCATTTTTAGAATAGGCAAAAATAACACATTTACACTACATACAAAAAACTGCATGTTTTTTGCCCAAAACTGCATGGAATTAGGATAAAGTGGGCATGTCTGTAAAGGGAAGACGCATGGGTACCCACAGAACCCATTTTCATTCAGATATCTTGAGGTGAGAGGTCAAGAAAAATGGCCTTTGAAAATGGCCATGCCAGTTTATGCCTCGCCAAAATTCAGCCTAACTTTCGAGCATTATCTATCCCCCTTCCCAACAAACTAGCATGATATGGTTGGTATCAATGGATGCCTTATGTCGTCTAGTTTCATATGATACCATCTATCTTCACTGTAGCTTTAAAACTGAGCCCACTACAGCCTCTGAAAGACAGTAATGTCACCCGCAGACGCCAGCATCCTCGAGGAGATTAACAGAAGCCAGGACAGTCTGTCATGTTAGTTATACCAGACTCCTAACATCTCTATGTCACATTTTAAATTGAGATCTGTTAGACCACAGAACATGTTTCCACAATTCTGTCAACAGGTTTTGGTGATCAAGTGCTCACTATAGCCTTATCTTCCTGTCCCTAGCTGATACTAAAGGAACCTGGCACATTCTTACGATGCAGTAGCCCTAACTTCAGCATTTTACAATTTTTCAGAGATGCTCTTCTGCACTACTTGTAGACTCCTTGTTGTTGTTAAGGATCCACTCCAGACATGTTTTAAGATATACAAAATTGTATAAAATTTTAATAATTTATGTCTGATTGTTTTTCCACAAAAAATTACAGAAATATTTAAAATTATATCTCCTCCTTCCCCCTAACTGAAAAATCCAGAATCTAGGAATATGCAAATATTGTTTGTTTCAAAGTTTAACTGCTGGACAGAAGACGTCTCCTACTACATGTTTGAGTGGAGTGGAGTGGAACTCTGACCTGACCTTATAGGTCTTAAACTGCACTACTCTTAATAAAGGAAGTGGAACTGAAAATACCACGTCTGTGATGCTGCGACCACCAGGTCAGGCATCTGGGGTCAAATCATGTTCACAATCTGTTCTGATATTTAGTTGAAATTAGTCATTCAGGATCGAGGCATTATCTGACTACTTTATATACTGACTTGTAGGCATATAATTTCCATTAATGTACATCCATACATATTCCATACCACACATATCACTTTTTAAGGAAGATATATGGTTGGGCAACTAATACAATGTCTTCAAAAGTCATCTGCAGCCAGTCACCCAGTATAATTGAAATGCAGTTGTCCAGTTCTTGGAAGATCTACTTCATGACTACACAGTATGAGTAAGCTTGCAATAGGAAACAATATGTGACCTGTCTCACTGAGAACACTGCCAGCAGCCCACTGCATTGTTTCGCAAAGGGGTTAAAAGGAGCAGTAAGTCTAATTTTTTCCTGTGTTGTGGGCAGCACTACACTGAAGCTAAGGAAGAGGAGATAAGCCAGGGAGGTGTGTCAGAGACTGAAACAAAAATGCTTGTAGAACGAGGAGGAAAAAAGACCACAGTGAAACAAAACTTACAGTATCTCACCGCCTGGCCTGCAGCCAGTATTTTTACAAGATGTTTCTGTCTTATTGAGGGGACTCTACTGTTTATGTGAAGCATTCATACTGTTTACCACCACTGTCACTAGAACAGTTTCCCAGGAGATTTGTTGTGGCATGTGGTGAAGAGGGGCGATATTTCACATTGTGTAGTGTATAAGGGTGAAAGACACTAAGCTGTATTTCTTCCTGCTTCCCTTGCTGGAAATGAGGGCACATTCGACATTTTTAATCCTTTCAGGCAGCAGGTTTCCATGAGAGTTGACAAATTGATCATAGTGTGATAATCAATGACAAAGTCAAAGGCTTCAGGCCAGCAAGGCATAAGATAATCGACCACTCCATGGGGAAGAGCCTCCTGAAGCCTTTCTTTTCTTGCTCTGTCCTCAATCCCACATGGGTTTCATGGGAACACACTGACGTTCTCCTTAGTTGGAGGAAGTCAGTGTTTCATGGAAGAAACCTACTTCCTATTCAGATATCATTATACACAGAATAAAGCTAACAATATCACGGTGACAGTGAACAGAAGCAACATTTTGCAGTCACCGTGAGGTCATGCCTCACACATTTGATACCAAGACTGCACCCCAGCTGTCACACGCTCCATTCATCTCTACAATAAGATTATAACAAGGAGGGTGGAGGAGAGAGGCACAAAAAAGGGAGATAAAATAAAGCAATGTTGGTCAAGTTGCAAGTTGGTCCAGAGGTTGAAAAAAACAGCCTTAAACAGCAGTTAGCAGTTTGTGTGTACTGCAAGATAAAGTATTTGGAGTAAATGCCTTAATAAAATGTGTTAAGTAAATGAGTTAAAAGAGCTAGTTTAATTTTATTACAACACATAACGTATAACTTACAATGTTACTGAAAGGACCTACATCTACAAAGCAAACCAGCACAACCAACAAAAATAATTCTACACAGATAAATGTTCAAATGTTCACATTTACCCATATGCTGTAAGACGAAGTGCTGTTTGATGTTACATAATTTCTCTGGTCATCAAAGCAGGTAATTGATTATTAAAACCTGGTGCAAAATCTACTGTTCTGTTACAGGTGTATGTTACACAAGACTAATCACACATTCATGGAATGTGTTCACTGTGGCCTGGTGTCGCACAAAGACTGGCAGTCACGGGAAACAAAGTTAAGGCAGATATATGCACGGATCAAAACTGTACGAAATAGCTAAGTACATTGTTTTTAGTGTGGTTACCTTTGTAGGTAGGACTGGTCATCATAGGTGGGTGATAAGTTCAATCTGATCAAAAGGTCAATAAAAAGTAAATTAAGAATATAATACTGATTGTCTCTTTTAATGTGTTTGTTGAAAGCAGTATCCCTCTCTTAACTGGCAATCAAGAGGTGATTGCTGCAGATCAACTGTTAATGAGGAAAGTGGTTGAAGTATGTAAAAAATAAGTTGGAGTTTTGCTTCAATAATTAGAATTAAGACAACATTTTAATATGCTTACTGTACACGTGGAGTCAAGGTTTCTTAACCTTGTCTTCCCTGTTCCATGACATTCTTGTTTATGTTCTTGTGGGAGGGGCGTTAGCTTGATACTATTCTTGGTGTTACAGGCTTAAAGAGATTAGGCGTTGCATTACAAAGCAAAAGAGTCATTCTGTAACTGTTAAAATATGCAAGTGAGGCAACCATAACTTCTAAGCCTCTTGATGGTATACAAATCCATGGCTCAACAGACTTGAAACAGGGATAACAGAGAGTTGGAGGACAGTGGAGGATGCAGATGAATCACAATCAGTTTTGTGCTGCTTAAACAGAACAGCTTTTAATCAGTGAGAGTGTGGAGGTCACATACTTGTCTCTCAACCTTCTTCTGCCTGTAGTGGAATCTGCACTACGCATGTGATCATCTTACACCAGCCAGCTTAAATATGATCAGACACCTGCTGCATTATATTGTGCTCTAAGCTTTGATGGCTTTGCAGGATGAGATTCCCACAGTGACATAATAAAGCATTAAATCCAACTGTTATATGGCGAAGTAAATGAAAACAGTGTGGTCATTTTTCTCAAAGAATCGTTGTCTTTTTATGGTATTGTATATTAATAAAATCTAATTCTAGAGAAAAAAATCATGCAATTTAATTATTTAAAAGAAATGTCATATGTCAAATGTCAAAAATATATACTTGACACAGAGATGTCTTCACCAAATTGGATCAGTCTTAGTCTAAGTCACACACAGTTGGGTTTCCTTTCCTTCCTCCTTTTATGACTTCAACAAAATTGAGAGAAATAGCCAGGAACAGAGCTGAAAAAAACAAATTCTTATAATAAAGCCAACATTAGCATAACTTGGCAGATTGATGTGGCCGATTCATCAGGGCGTGATATGAACACGGTCAAAAGAATATGTGATTTCCAGTTGCGTCATTACCATAAATTCAATTAAGGCAATAATTTGAAGAATAATACTTAAGAATCTCCGTAATCCAAAGTCACTGACATGTGCAGTCAGTTATGAATACCCTGGTGATAATGAATAAATTAAAATTTATTGAGAAATTTCAATGTTCATCTACTAGTGTTCTGACTATGACTGCAGCTCATTTTCCTGGTGAACAGTTCAAGTCCAATATTTTTACTCTCTTTCTTACAGCAGAATAGACCCCCTGTGATATGCTTCATCAGGGGAGGAGACAGGCTATTTCTCACTCTCACTCTAGTCACTCTCATTGCATGACCTTGAACTAACCTACTTGTATATTTAAGCATTCAGTCTATGCATCACTCACCTGTCTTGTAGTGTGTATTCTGTGTTTTCGGGGGAAATCTGTCCGGTCACAGGGTGCCGAAATGATGTAGCCCTCAGGTTGTGGCTGCAGGACAGACAGGACATGGAGAAAAGAAGGGATGGAAAGAAAACAACGGGGGAGGGGGGGGGGCAAAATCAAGTCATTAATCATATTTCCCTTTGATCACGTCCCTGCATCTCTGCACAGCTGTGTTTCTATTATTGGCTGAGGTTACAACAAAGCCACATTAAGTTTCTCATCTTGCAATAATACTTAAGTCAACTGTAAAAAATCTACAGCAGCACTGAAGCCTGGTCAGGAACCACAGCTCATATTCTTTTACACAAAGCGTAGGGCTCAGCACTCTCCCTTAGCCAGCTCACCAGGCTATATTGATTTCAATTACAAGGAGTCATTCATTGCTTTAACTAGGACATAAATGCATGTTACTGACAGACAAATAGCTGGTGCTGGTGTTGAGAGGACTGAGATATTGTCCCATGATTCTAATTCTCCTTGTTGTTATCCATTGAATACTTATACATGACTGGGCAAGGACACTTAGGCTGCTTCATTCACAGTTTTACAACAAAAGAAAACATAATCCCAGTTAAAATCTAGTCTCTTATCATACCACTGATATATTATTAACACACTGCCCATATCTACTATGTTCACACACACACTATCTTGTAGTATCTGGGTAAATCATCTGTTGTCAAACACAAAGAGATCAACAGCCCTGAATAAACCTTTTGTCTGACACATTGAAGCATAGCCAGGCCAGCCTAATTCAGTGTCATAAATGGATAATGTTTCTTATGCTTTATACAAAAAAAAAAAGAGATTTAGTCCATTGCTTATCTTTGATATAGTAACCCGACACCCAACCTTATCATCTAACCATCATAGCAGGTAAAACATCAATCCTAGCTTTCCATTAGTTGAGTTTCTCCAAGGATTTACACAAAAACACACTACTGCAGAGATCCTGTAAGGTGTATGGCTACCCAGGATTAGTTAGTTGCCACTGGTACTCAGCATTGCCCTCCATTATCCTCTCAAACTGTGTCACATTCTTTGAGATGCTGCCAGCTTTCTGATCCTTAGTGTACCTATGAAAGCTTTAGAAATATTTGTTCTGTAGTAATATTATACAATCTAATGTTATGAAAGAATTTACTATTATCTAGTAGCAAGGGTGTGTCTGTGTGTGCTCTCTTCTCAAGTGTAACTGGTGAGGAGACAGTAATTTATCTGAAGAGGACAAGAGATAAGTGCTGAAGCTTTTCTCCCATTCAGACTGGCTGAAAAACTGGTGACAGTGATTGGGTGAAATAATGTACTGCACTGTAATATAATGCTTTTAAGTCTGGCTTGTGTTAGTGCTGGATTTTATTCCTCATAAACTCTTCTTATCTTCTCTTATCACCACCATACACATCTATTACAGCAGAAAAAAACACAATACTATTCTTCAACAGAAGCTGGAAAACGCTGCACAAGCATGCAATAAAAACAGTAAATACTGTTGTGCAGAAGCAAAATCCACATGCCGTTTTTCCATAAACACGCACACTAGTACAGATAAATTAATAGCTGAGATAATCATGTTGACACTATCCTCACTTAAAGCGTACCAGGGGTAATTAAATGACTATATATCTAGCAGAATCCTCTGAAGGACAGCTGCAAAGTTTCAGCACTACAAAGGTGCAGAATGATACAAACAGAAAGTGGTGCCTCACTGCATCACCATGCAGCAAAGGGAGGGGAGACAAACTGAGCAGGGTGGAAAGATTTATGAGTTGACATTTCAGAAAAGTTCAGAGGGCCTATTGAACAGGAATGATGCTGAACGATTCTGCACACACAAATATGATGTGAGATAAGAACAACATGTAAAATTTACACATACACTCATGTAAAAAAAAAAAAAAAAAAACCTCTTTGGTTACAGTATTTCCACAAACACATGCACACACAGATGCTTGGCCAGGCTTGTTCCCGGTAGCAACTCATAATTTGCTGAGCTGCACTGGGCACAGCACTGCACCAGCATCCCCTGTTAATTGGGAATCTGAATTCTTTGAGGCTTTTGTTTTAGCCGCATTACTTCTGAACTATTTGTCACGGAATTTGCAGCATCCCCAGTTAGTGTACAAACACTGCAGCACAGTAGATGTATTTGTGTGCAGAAATCTAGCTCCCATCAACGCTTGTGACAATGCAGTCCCGAGAGGGAAAATGAACTCCTGCTGCAGATGAGCTATAAAACTGCCTTCTGGATTATGTTCTGTACTGGAGAGATGACATTGTTTGCAGCACCAGTCAGATGTAGCTGCTTGAATTTAATGTCATAAAGATACTGTGATTTCACATTAACCCTGGACTTCATATAAAACAATATTTGAGATAGTTTTAAGAAAATCTCAAAATAAAAGCAGGTTCAGCATTACTTTATTATTACTTAACTTTACTTTACTATTCATTTGAATGCAGTCAACTCCACAGCTATCCTAATCAATAACCTGTGTTTCTTGATTCATAAATCTCTTGGATATTATCATATTAAGATGTAAAACATAAAACACTTGAGTTGTCACTCTAATTCATTACAAAAGCAGTTGCAGATGCACAGGTGCACTGAAAATTCTTAATTCAAAGAGACCTCAAGATGGAAGATTTGATAAAATGTATCCTCACTTCAACATACCAGTACTCATCCTAAGAGGTTCTATGTTAGACACAGATCAAGGTTCAGGAAGTTTTCATTCCAAAATCAGGTTCTGCCACACACTCCTAGCATGTTACTGAGCACTGAACACTAAGCATCACTTCAAGTAGCAGATAAAGAAGAGAAAGAATGACTGGCATCTCTCTTTGCAGAGAGCCTCAAGAGGGGATTTCTCAATGTAGCAGGGTTTACATTTACAGTACAAATGTTATCACAATGTAAACAAGATCAGGGCAGCAGCAGATCTTCTATCAAAAACTGGTGTAAAATGGGCATCCTTGGCTATGAAAAAAAACAACTGAGAACAGATTTCAGTCAAATCTTCGTCTGAGAAATGTGTAGAAACAACAGCACTGCAGCACACATAAAAACATGCTCGCTCTCTCTCTCTCTCTCTCTCTGCTGCCCAAATGCACAACTCTGGAGTACAGGGTTCAGCCCTGGCATGCCATACCAATTTTTTTCCAGCAAAACAAGAGGCTCAGGGTAATCCCTGTCCAACACAAGGGCTGAGTCTTTGCGGCAGGGGCACCAGGGGCAAGGCTTTGTGTTTTGAACACCTCTCCCTCTCTATGCACACAGATAGACACACATTGAGGCTTCACACCGCTCCATAACACATAAAACACATGGATATCACCATCTGCTTACAGTCTCAACTACTGTATCTCTTTTCACCACTCCCCCTTTGGAAAAAATCCCAGTGGAGAAAAGTATATCCACTACTAGCACAGACTTCTCTGTTCTTGTGTAAAGACTTCAGCTACTTACTATGCTCTGCTGTATCGTGCGCACAGTGGAGACAGTCTCACCTGCTGCGAGAGAGTGAATCATCGTGAATCAGCTGCTAGACTCGCTGTGTTGCTGCGGGTCATGGAAATCCGCTCGGCGTTATCAGGGCAGGTGGAGGATGCAGAGAGGGTCTCTAGTAGCAGCTGGCATCCGCAAAGAGCAGAGTAGAGTGGAGCCAGGGGGATGAGAGCGGGAGGGGGAGCTGTTTATCTCCACTTTCTCCTGCTCGATCATGCCTGTCTGAGAGTTTCACACCACACTTGCAGAGTGGATGGTAGAGATCCAACTCCCTCCCATCAGGGGAATACCTCAGTTGCTTATCAGATCCTCCTCCCTTTCCATTTTCTACTTCCCTGTCTCCATCTCTCACTCCCTCTTTCCCAGTGTTGAATTTGCTAAGTATTCAAGGAAACAGTAATTTATGTGGCTGCTAGAGGAAATGCTTTACCTCGGTAGTTCTGACAAAAATGTCAAAAGGGTATTTTTTGCTCGGCTCAATCTTTGCCAGTTTCTTAGAGTCAGAGCTTACTAATGTGCTGCCCATATTTCTTCTATAATGTAGCTGTCATATGTCACATAAATGTATTCTAAATCATGTTTCTAAATCACAAGAGTGTACCGCTGGTATCCTCTGAGCGGCAGTATTGCAACAAAGGTATTAAAAACAAGAGAGAATGTTGGCAATTGTGCTTTCATCACCCAGTAAGATAACCTTCTTTGATTGGCTTAATCATCCACATTCTACAATACCAATAAGTTGCTCTGTATACACTTTAAAAGTTCACATGAAAAAAAAAACTGTGGGCAGTGGAGACGATCTGAAACACACTCACACACCTGCAGCATTCACAGCAGCAGTTCTGCTGTGTAGTCAGTGGACTGATTCTTAAAACTATTCAGATGTCAACAAAATGAGTTCACATTGAACACAAGACAAACAAGAGAGTTGAGTTTTTAATCCACGACCCAGAAATAAACTGTAACTTATAATACTGATAACTTCTTGGGTCCCTTCAAGGGCACCTCAGGGTCATTGGTTACTTTTTGAGGCACTGGTTTAACAGTAACATTGACCTTTGACCTAGGTTAAAAGGGAATTGAAACTAATCCTGTGGAATGTGGGCCGAGGGAGCAGGTGGTACCAACATACTGTAATCCTGTTGTAAATATTGAGAACCAAGGAATGGGGAGCCAAAGGAACGCTATGGAGTTCAGAGTTGTAGTTTCTTAGAGGTTTATTACAATCACTACTATGTTAATTCCTCAGCTGATTAACACTAAAGTGATTAATTAAATCTCCATTTATATGATATAGTTAAAAATGACTTTGTGATTTCATTTATGAATATCTATTGCCTTTATTTTTGGTTTCTTTTTTTCCCTACACTTATATCATTTATAGGCACCTTAGTCTAATTCTTACCTTGCAAGGCAGCTGGATTCGTGAAATCACGACATCACGCGAGAATCCATCTTGACAGAGTTGACAAAGTTATGCGCTTGTGTCCGAACCACTGATGGTTTGGACCAATCAGCATCCTATGAGGATTCTTGCGTGATCTTGTGATCTTGCGAATCCAGCTGCCTCACAAAGTAAGACTGTGATAGATGGTGATAGACAGATGGTTCATCCAATCACCTGTCAAGTATTTTTTCGAAGTGCTTGCCCTTTTCCTAAAAGTTTCCAAGGACGACTTCTCAGATGGTTCTGTGTAACAAACCATCTGGTGCATCAGGTTAGTCTAACTCAGTGACATGTCTTGATTTAATTATATTCAGACAATGTGGGGGGTGGAGTGCCTGTTACTTCTCTGTGGACACGACTTTAAGTTTGGAGATTAAATGATTTGCAAGATCCAATACCATAAGCTAAAAACATATTAAACATTATTATTTGGTATAAATTTATTATATGTAATAATATATGCTGCTTTTAAATGCTGAAATAAACTGATTATAATTAACCACTGAAAACTTTAATTCACAGTCACACTTACAGCTAATGCATAAGCTCCACACAGTTATAAGCTATTCATTATGTAACAAACTGAATTTCACATAATAAACATGAAAAAAAACACTTCTTATTGACCACATACACAGACACACAAACATTTAATATGTCAAATTTCTTCTGTGCAAGATGTTGTGACATCAAGACAAATCTTCAAAACTGTACATCCCTATTGAAAAAAACAATAAGATGAGGGTTGAGTTGACTGGTGAAGAAGAATCTGTGACAACCACAGTAGCTCAACAGGAACTCATTGCAGGAACCAGTGTGATTGTAATAAATGTCATATACTGTAGCAGCTTGCATTTTGCCTTACATTGTGGCTCTGAGTGAAGTAAAACACAAATCAATGTTATGCAATTCTACTAATCACCAGAGAACACACAACAACATCATTTAATTTAGTTGGGCTGCTGACTTCATTTCCAGACCAATTCAATTAGCTGTAATGACTAATGTATCATTAATATCAGCAAGCTGTTAGTGAACAGATGATATACCTCTGCAGAATCCAAAGAATAAGATAAAAACAAAGAAAGGTTTTGGATATGCACACATTACAGGTTAAATAAGACGCCAGGAATACTGAACTCTGTACTGACAGTCATTTCTGTCGCCCCACCCAGGCAGTGTTAATGCGTGACGGAGTGTGACAGGACATTACATCATGAGAGAGAGAGATATCATGGACCTCCAGAAACACCCTGTAGCATGCAGGCCTAGCAGGCAGAATTAATTAAGTTTTAATAACAGTGGCTTGTGCACAGTATCCAGACAGAGAGCCATTAAGGAGATAAGCATTCTGCAGCACAATTTGCACATGTTGACTGACCTTTATCAGTTTCATAGCAGAGCACTGCAGCAGCCTTGCTCAGCTTCATTTCCCACCATTGTGTGGGAATTATCTAGGCAGTCCCATCGCAGAGTTATTGGGAGATTCCACTGTCATTCAGTATGGAAATGAAGGTATCCAACCAAAGACATCTCACTGACTGGCCTTTCACTGTCACTGCATTCATTCACTTCTATCATCATCATCAGCATCATCATGGTTTACAACAGCAAGCTGAGTTGACAATGTGACACAGTGATTACAACCCTACTGGAAAACAGTTAAGGCTGATTTACGGATGGTCGCTCGAGAAAAATGACGTATTTTCGGCAGAAAAAAGTGTCGCTCGACACTTTCCTTTCATGTCGCGCACCTGGAGAATTTTGTGATGTTGCGGACACCATTATATTTTGTCGCACAATGTGATTAGGTAGTGTTACTAACATTGTCATGGAGATTGTAGTTTTCACTGAACTTCCTTATTGATATTTTGGTCTGTAACTTTAGATAGATTGCAACAACCTTGTTTAGTTAGTCCCAGTCAGGATGATGTAATGTAACTAGAAAATGCAATTTCTGAAGAAATTGCGGTGTGAATGCAGGCTGTTGAAAGGCTGATGCTAAACTGGATTGCTGGCTTTAATTTGGATGAAGAAGCAGCTGAAAGAGCATGAATGAGTTTGAAAAGTGTTTGAAAAATGGGTGGGTCAAATTAGGGAAATCTCATTCAGCGGTGTTGAATATTTTCAAAAAGCATGAATGGGATTTAAAAGTTGAATAAAACTCCTAATGTAAAACCTAATGTATGAAAGATGTGGAACATTTTAAGGTTTGAATGGAGTATGAATCAGTAGAGAAGAAAATGCACAAAAAGCAGGCGAAGCAGTATGAATAGTTGGAAAAGTTGGAAAGGGATGAAGGATGCAAAATACAGAGTAAGCAATCAAAGAGTTCAAATGGGAGTTTTAGAGCAAGGACTTAAATGAGCTTAAGTATACTGAGGAGTTGAGGTTTCCTTTAATTGTCTTTGTTGGAATAAGGATGAAACATCAGCTGAGGTCTAAGACCTGACAAGAGTTGAACTATCAGCACTTTTATTTTGAAAAACTAGGTCCATCTCTACTTTCCTATTAACATACAGTGACCATCAGGAGCTCTTATTTTAAAAAACAAACCTCATTCTGAGCTTCTTGTTAAGATACAGTTACTCTGTGAGGCTTTTATTTTGAAAAAAACAGTCTCACACTGAGTTCCCTGTTAAGATAGTTATCTTCTGGAACTTTTATTTTGAAAACTAGGTCTAAGCCTGGCTCATCCTTTTATGATAAAGTTACAATCTTGGGCTTTTATTTTGAAAATCAGAAATAACAATGTGTGTGTGAGTGTGCATGCTTGTGTGCATGTGCGTGCAGTGTGTAGACTGAGAATTTAACTGTGGAATTAGCCACAGAAACAGACGTGTGTCAGTTTCTTCTCAGAGACTGAGTAACAGGTTGCTATGGTGACAGTGCCCCATGTGGCAGGGGTGAGACAAGCACCCGCATTCATATCCATTGCCTAAGCCAAAATTAGTCACCGAACAACTTCTTATAACTCAAAAACTAAAAGTCACATCAAAAGAAAATTCAGTTTGAGCAACCTGAGACTTCACTTACTAATGTAAAAGTCTGAGAAGGGCTAACATTTCATGAAACTTGAATGATGATACAAAAATGTTGCATTAATGTGAGAAAGTCCAAAGTATCATGACCCGTTTAACGCTTGAATGACGTTTCTAAATGTGAAATGTGGAAGTGAATGTATGAATGATTTGGAAGAGGTTGAAGATTAGTGGTTTTGAATGTTTTTCTAATTGACGTCTGTTATAACTAAGGTTCCAACAAAGATGAATATTTTGAAAAGTTTTAATGGGATTTGAAAGTTGAATAAAACCTTGAATGTATGAAAGATGTGGAACATTTCAACGTTTGAATGAAGTGTGTAGCTGAAAGTATAAATGAGTAAAGCAGAGCTTCCTATAAGCACTGGCTGCCAGCCAAACTACTCATTTAAGTCCAGCCAGCTACTTTATTACATTAATTTTTTGATTCTAATAAAATACTTTTGATTAACAAGTTGCGATTCGCTATGCATGTACAATTACAACCACTAGCCTCCGCTTTAAAATAATGCAAGCATGATGACTGAGAGACGTGCTTATCTGTCTGTATCTGTCCCGCCCCCACATGCTCTAAATGAATGTGTGTGCACTCAGCTGAGAGGTTGTGTCCTGCCAAGTAGAGAGCAGAGAGTTGTCCTCGGTATTTGACAAATATTAGCAAAATAATTGATGACAAAACACATTAAGAAATGCACTGATTGCACAGACAGGGGACATCCTCATTAGACGGGCTTTGAGCATTTAACTTTTTACAGCAGAGCCATCTCTAAGATGCATTGCAAACACTCACTATAACATGCTTTGTCATATGAGGAAAATGTGGGCTATGCCTCAGCCTCACACTGTTATTTTACAGTTTAAAATGTCCTACACTACGTTTGTATTTTTTTCCATTGACCCATTATGCAAACTAATGTCAGATGCCCCAAATCATGTTTTAAAAATAATACATGATGTAATGGAACTTCCTGTAGTAATATATATAATCAAGTATATATGTTTTTCCACATCATACATTTTATCGTGGTTTTGATTTTTAGTTATCCTGTCATTGAGTTATTTTCTCCTGCTTTGTGTGTAACAAAGTGAATGTTCATTCTTAAATCATACCTGCTTATACCTGGCAATAATGTCCTAATTGAGCTGAATAATGTGATGTCTGAATGAATTTCTACACTGAATAAAGTAGTAGAGTGCCAAAAAGTGGGCATAATAATAATAATAAAAAATGTAGAATAACATATGTTGTGAATACTTCCAGCTTCCAGCATTCACACCAACTAAACAAGCTGGCTGGAGGATAGTGTCTGGTTACCATAGAGATGACTGAAACCTTTCACCGAAGCAAAAATTGAAAATGTCGCATTACTCTTTAATTTCTCTTGAGCAGCACTTATTAAAAGTGTCAAGCGACCTACAATAAAACAGCCTTTATGCCTCTATGAATGCATATAGTCTAAAATAGCATCAATGAAACAAGAACAGTGTGGTCCAAGCTCTGCTTTTATTGAGCCTGTGGCCATACAGCAAACCACTCAAGCAGCACTGGCAAGTGTGGCAAAGACAGGCCAAAACAGGCCCAATGGAGAGTAGAAACAGGTGCAAAGACTTGCTGTCCGACAGAGGGTTTGGCAGAAATTGAAAGACCTGTCACCCTATTAACATTCAACACACACACACACCCACACACAGTTCTGACACAGCACATTTCATTGCAGTCACAATGGTCCTTTAGGCCATGCTGTTCCAAAACATAAGCAAGGCAACAGCTAATTGCATTGCAGTGAATGCAACAACGGTCTGTGTTGGACCAATAATACAGAATTAGGATGCAAGGAAACGCTACCCCACTCCTCATGTGCACAACTACTTCTGAAACATAAGCACCGCTCTAAGTGAAAACACTGATATTGCTTTTGCTGGTCAGAGGGTTAAAATAAAATCTGTCGCCAAAAGTAGGTGTTTCCCATCAGTCAATTCCCATTTCATGCCTGCTCAGTTGGAAATAATGTCTTTCAAACTGAACTGACACCGAAAAAGACTAATGGATGCTTAAATCCAGTGTGCAAATACAGGCTTCACAAACATAAACTCACATTAACAGCTTGTACACAAGAGGGCAGTCTCTTGGTTGCATTGTTATGAACTTGTTATAAATTATAAGAGTGTTCAAGCTGCTGTCTTCAGTCCAAGCATTACAGAAAAAATGGCCTCAGGGAGTGATGGAGACCTACATGACTGTGGGCACATCAGCACTTCCATTGCTCCACTGGCACAAATTTAGCTGACTGATAAATATTTATAAAGTATGATCTGAAGTAATTTATCAAATAAATTGTGGTTTTATAATGCTTCCAACCATGATAATGAAATGACTTCCAAAAGCACTTATCACAGGGATCAATAGAGACAGGGATATGCTGCGACAAAGAAAAAAAAGTTAGGAAGTTTTCTGGAGTGAGCATTACTCTGGGGAATAAATCAATGAAGAGTCCCCTTAACTTTAGGTCAATATTTAATACCACAGATCTGTCCAGCACCTTACTCACTGAATAATGACTAACCCAGGAAACCAGGAGTTGTTTCATCTGTTCATATGTTCTAACAAGAATAGTCAGAATATGAAGTGTGAATGTGTGTGTGTGTGTGTGTGTGTGTGTGTGTGTGTGTGTGTGTGTGTGTGTGTGTGTGATAGGGGATGCTAGCCAGGGAAAAAAAGCCTAAAAGAGATTTGATACTCTTACACACTCAATCTAATTTAAAGTAAGGTAATCCTAATGGATAACTTTATTGGTTTTCAAACCAGGCGTTACTAAAATTTCCCATTATTTATTATTGTGCATACCCAACTTCAATAGGTCAATAGGTTTAGTTTTGAGAAACCAACCGTCTGCTCATTGGGGATTAAACAAATGAGCAACCAAATCAAATCTGATTTCAACAAACAGGAACCTCAGGTTAAATCTAGACATGTCTGTCTATGTTGTATCAATAAGAGAAAACCAAAGAATCCTGCACACTGTCCATCACTTGAACTCACTTTATTAATACAATGTTTCGGTCCTCAGACCTTCATTAGGCAATAACCATACAAACAAGTATGTTCTATGGATAAAAAGGTCCACAACCATGCTTTCTTTGGGTTTTATTATTAGTAGCATTATCAACAAGTTCATAAAACCCAAAGCATTGTTTGTGACCATCTTCTAATAGCTCAGTAGATGTCCACAAACCTAATAAATTGGGTGAAAAGGGCTAATCTAAAAGTTGTCATGAGAAGGAGTGGGAAATTGATGTATATATACATAAACATTTGTTATTTTAAACATTGCAGCAGCATAGTTGGTTTGAAAATCCAAACATTTGATCTGGCTTGGCAATCTCTCAGTGGGGCACTGAGAAGCTCCAGGAGAGAAGATTTTGCAAAGCAAATGATCTCTTTCCAAGACAAAAATACACAATCAGCAAAAACATCACATACCTGACAGTGCAAAAGAGACATGAAACAGTCTCCAAAGAGCATCAGGTTTAATCTCAACTGTAGCCCTTACCTGCACATGGATGTTATCAGTAGAGCTCATCTACTAACAAAACATTTTCTAATAAACAGATATCTTAAAATGTCTAATTAATCAAAGTGATAAGTTGACAGAAAAAAAATCAAAATCTCCTCTTTCCAACTCTGGACCAAATGAAAATGAGCTGATGCCTTTTTTCTCTCCCACCACAGTCTCTCCCCCACAGTGATCAGCACATTAATAAGGGAGGTTCAAAGGCACTTTGTTTCCCTTCATCGACACACACAAAGATACAGACACCTCCACAGCACTGAGTCAACCTTTATCATCATAGGTCTGAGCTGCTCTCACATGAAGAGTGCAAGAACAACAGGAGCCACTTGCCTCAGGAAATCACAGGTTAATAAGAAGTAACATGATGAACCTATGGCCTCCATTCTCATGAGGCTGCATGAATGATACGCTAGCATTCAACCACAGTAGGTTAGATGTTAATGTAGATAAGTGACTGACACTAAAAGGAGGAATTTGCCCATGAAAGATGAAGCACAGGTAGGTCATCACAGTGTACACCAGCTGCAAAGTGAAAGCAGTGTGTCAGCATTCATCAGGACAAGAGCAACAGCTGTGTGTCCTCTGTTACTGTGCTGTTTACTGACGGAGCAAAGTATGAGCGCTCTTACTGCAATGCACTGTGCATCAATGCGGGATGGATTTACCCATAGTTTTCAAGAATTAAACACTGTATGATTCAGGAATTAATCTGAATTGTAAATTTCCCACAGAGTCTCACATCTATTATATTGCAAGGTTTCCCTTGCTTGCCTATCAGCCACACTGTAGATGTAGCACAGAGTGTGAGTTTGTCATCAGTTTAAAAGTGTGATGTTAATCTTATTTAGTTTGGTCGCACTTTTTCATAAATATGCTTAGCTGAACTAAGCATATTTGTGATATTAATGTCATCACACCTCACAACTCACGTTTACAAGCAGTGATCCTTAACAAGCTCTGCTCACTGAAAACATGAGGGTGCAAATTGGATTAGACAGCGAAGACTATGCTATGGTAGACAGGAGATGACATAGAAAAATTAGAGAGGAGGAACAATAAAGAGAGGTGACTGACGGAAGTTTTAAGATGTGATTTCTCAGCATATTCACATGAGACATTTATGGCCAAGAATGTGACGTAATCATCCTTTTGTTGCCAAGTGGTTAGCTATAGCTATGTCTAAAAAATGCAGCGAGCCCTATTCTGAATTTAAAGGTGGATTTAAAGAACATGAGCTTGTACATAATCATGGGGAGGAAATGTTATTATAATAATGATGCACTATGGTAAAACTGTGACAGTCAAACAAAATGCTATAAAGTTATCTGTGTCTAATCATTTTACCTTGTTGAGCCCAAAGGTTCAATTTAACACGTCCCCTAGTAAATCACTGATGAAAAGGAGGCTCTATGCCTTCTCTACTATCAAATGTTTGTAGCAATCAAGCATTGGCAAGCAGCTAATATAGGCATAGCTTGTTGGCTTAGCAGTCCAGGGAAACCAGATCGAGTCTCAGGAAATTATTCCACGTCAAGTAAAAAGGTTATCAGTCCTGATGAAGAAGATCATGACTGACTTGATCTCTAGTGGAAACCGAGGGAACCCAGGGAGAATGAATGTGGCTACCAACCACCAGTAAGAAGTGCAGGATGGATGATCAGAAATTATCCAGAAGGAATGTAATCAAATACATGTAGTTCCATCTCAACCCCTTGCATCTCTCAAGTAGGCGCAGCTCCTTCTCTTCCTGACATACTGGAATGGCTGTCAGGCAGGAGGACATGCTACACTCCAGTTCTCTCACTCTGATGGACCTCTACATCTTGTGATATGATGCTGTGCTCATTTACTGGTCTAATGAGGTGTGAGACCTTGGTCTTGTCTGAGACTGCTGAAGACATAAGACTATCACAACTATAAAAAAAAATGTCCCTTTCAAATCTACTCAAAATGATTAAAACAAATATGAATTATTACATACAGACTTGCAAAGACGATCAAATTAGCTTATGTTATAACCTGTGACAGTTCACTTTCATCTGTGGCTAAAGAACAATGACCCAGAGCATCTGCTTGATTGTCACACACACTGTATATCAGCAGCTAAACGCAGAGTCCAACCCACATCACAAAGCCAAACACAGCTAATCGCTTAGCTGTGCAATGTAGGACAGAAGGGGATGTGAAGTGCGGGGGAATGTAAAAGCTGAAAATCTCTGGCAGGAGATAGATGAGGGCTTGGACACACAGTGCCGCAGGCAGGAAAAAGAGTGATAGGGAATGTTGCACAGAAAGCTCTGTGGACCTGAAGCTACACAAGACAAAAACACCAAGAGGCCTTAATAACAGAGAACTACTTACTCTTAAAGCACTAAAAATACTGTCAGACAATCTCCTCCAACAGTATCACCAGTATCTGAAAGCAGTCAGATAGTTTTAATAAAATGGACCAATGAAGAACATTCTTGTGGTGTGAAATGGTGATGACTGATTAAACTTTCATTACATCCTCAAGAAAGATACTTCAGTAGTAATTCATTTGAATTTGACCGACTCACCCTTGAATCCCTTCAGGGATCTCCACCCATGTGTAGGAGGCTTAACTAGCAAAACGATCACTGCACTGTCAGCAGAATAAAAACCAAGAATATTAGAGAGCTTTAGGTTCTGAACAATAACAAAGAAAGAATTAGACAAGATAAAGAAAGGCTGGGGCCCTTACTTCTTCTCCTCAACCTCATTGCCCATATCCACAAGCTCCCATTTGAGTAACTTAGAAACCAAATAAAGGCAGTGAGTCAGCCTGGAGCTGGGATCAAGTCTGGCCAAAAACAGAAAGATGAATTTCCTCCCAAGTCACAGGCACAATGTCAAAATCAAAAACAAGTTAATGACAAGCATTCATCCAGCTGAGGTATCCTTGAACAAGACACCAACTAGCTTTGGCTTTGAACACAATATGAAAATGAAAGAGATTCTTTTTGCAGTGTCAATGGTGTATCACAAATTACATCATTACAGTACCAAGGGAAATTTATTGAAAAAGTTCAAGAGGCAAATACTAAAATAAAATAAACACTTAATCCAACATATCAAGTTATCACGTGATTAGATGACATTTTAAATTGCAATATCTCTTCTAGTTGAAACCTGTGCTTCTGCTGTGACTAGAGAGCATCTGTGGGAACTTTTCACTGGGAATATTTCACTGTTTTATCATCATATCTCTATGTCTCTGGTGGGAGAAGCAATGATAAATACATGATGCAAAATATCACCAATTAGGAGCACAAGTTAGAAATCTAGCTCCAACATCCCTGTCAAAAATTTAAAACAGCAGAGATCTCCCATTAATATTCATCATGAATTGTAGTAAATGCCTCCGAAATACAGAAACAACACTTAAATTAAAATATTTTATACTTAATAGGTAAAAAGTGATTGTGAATTATGCACATGCTAATATTTGCACATTTGGCTTACAGATTGTTAGGTTGGATTTTGCCATCAGCACAGCCGCTGGTTTTATCAAAGTAAATCAGAGAAATGTAGTCATTAGAATATGCATCAGATTAATTTGTGTGTCAGTAGCACACAAATGTAGTGGTGCAAGATTATTTAGTATTCGCACACATATCCACAGAGTTTTCTACTCATCCTATCAGATTAAATATGTTTCTCGGCCATTTCTCTCTGAAAAATCTGAACTATGAGGAGAGAAGAGGTGAGGAAGCGGAGAGGAGAGGTCTGTGTGAAACAATGGAGATGGTGAGTCGCTGCACAGCTTCTTTGCAATCTTCTGACACGGTACATGAGTACACACATGTGAAGTGCCTACTTATCCTGCTGTTTAGGGCTTTAAGAGAATTTATTGTCAGGCAGCTTATCCTGAATCCTGCAGCAGTTCTGCAGCACAGATGTCAGCCAGAGATGACAGCTTTTGTCTTTAGACTAAAACAATCATTCACTCTCAGTGATCATAAAAAAGTAAAAAGGTTAAGAATGCAGAGTTGCAAAGCAAAAGTAAAGAATAGACAAATCAACCAGGATGATATTTTGGCCTGTAGTAGCTCACTGCAGATACATATCAGTAGTGGTGGATGAAAATTTATATTGGCGGATATATAATTATCAGATTTTGAAAATCTCAAATATCAATATCAGTACTGACCTCAATCCTATATTGTTCAGGCTATAGTAAAGAAGCATAAGAGTCAGCTTTTCATTCCTGGTTAAAGACAAGAATACTTCTAATCAATACTCGGAAGGCCCTTTAACGAAAGATTAGACCAAGACAAAGCCCTCACTTCAAAGCAACATGCAGGAGAACAGCTTACCATTCACTAAACTGAGCAGTCAGCATCCATCCCTAAATGAGCCACGTGCACCTTCTAAATATAAAACTATCAAGCTTATCATGAACAGATATAACAAAACAACAACATGGCCTACCTGCAGGTTCTCAGTGCAATTCCCATACAGCAGCTGTTAGTATGTGCTAAACTAACTCTGAGCATTTTTCTGAGTCTTCCATCTAAAGAGCTGTCTGCTATCACAGGTTCCACAGTACAAAATGAATGATCTGCAGCGCGACTCTGTCTGATTCTGCCAAAGTGAGATGATCTGTCACTCTACGCACACACACTCCGGTGAACACGCACAGACACAAATTGCATATGTTCATGACCAGATAATCGCTCGGATCTCTGATCCCGATAATCCCGCAACATCAGAAATAAATCAAACATCACAGATAAAGCCCAACTCAAAATTGTGACAGTCTTGACAAAACGAGGCAAAGAGTCTTTGAGATATAAAATGAAACCTAAGCCATGGGGAGGTATGTAGATAGATTTGATTATGTCACAACTGTGAGTGTAATGGCACCTGGAGAAGCTGCAGGTATGTTATCTAATGAGGCCCAGCACACAAATGAACGTGACAGAGCAGTTTATCCTGTTGTTCTGCTGCTATGGGTGGACTAATGTTTGCCATTTCAGCATATCAATACATGTTCTTGGGAGAACACTTCTGTAAGAGCTGGACCTCAAGGTAATTAATCTGTTAATTTTAATAATCTCAAAAACAGGTGTTCTCACCTATCTCATCTTGAAGACAAATAGGAGACATTAATCCCAGGTCTGGAGGTATGTTAGGACACAGTGTCCTCATGCCCCTCCACCATATACCTGAAATAATGTAAAGAAACAGGTCGGACATAGTTGAATTTCATTGTATCCTTAAGGATTACATTATCTGTACCAGAGTAATCTCTGTTTTCTAATACCATTTCATGAAAGCCATGTCACTTGCCAGTGCTTTTATCCAAAAGCTGAGGGGCAGATAAACAGTCACTGGATCCTCTAACAATCAGATTCAGCTAACCCCCATTGCTGTGAAACATGTCTAAATCCCTTACATAATCACGTCAGAGGCATTATTATTCCATCCCACCTCTGAATACCCCTTCTCTGCCTAACACACACACACACAAGCAGGCACACAGGTACATGTAAGAAAACATTGGGGAGCTTTTGTCAGCAAGATGACAACAGAGGAATGTATCAAATTATCCAACTTACTGCTGAAAAATGCACAGTAAAGGATACTAAGAGACAAATCTTTTGTTCAGACTTGATTACATTACTCTTTTGGAATTGTTACAGTTGCAAATCATAAATGATAAAGTCATCACATTTTAGCAAAAACACAGAAGCTACTGTATGAGAGAAATTTGATTAGTCTGGTAGATTTTGCTGCAGAGAATCTTGGCCCTGTGGGTCTCTGAGCTTGTACAGTATGGCGCAGCACACTTAACTGCAGCATATCTGTCATTACAGTATTTGTTTGAGTGTGTACAGTATATTTATACTATGTTATCAGAGGAGGAAGTAAAGACATTTCTGACATCTCATCAAGAATAGCAAACACCTTCTCCTCTCACTATGCCTTCATGGCAGGACATGCAGACTGATTCAGCTCTTTCTGTGTGTGGGATATCTGCTCTCTACTAGGAGTTAACTGTGTCCAGACTGGCTCCAGGCATGGAGGGACCTCTCTCCTGCACTTCTCATTAGAGAATATGAGCACACCGCAGAGTGAAAGCGGCCACTGGTCACACTCACACTGGATAGTTACATTACAGCTTTACACACAGCTACTCTATGACTGCAGTGCTCAGGCGCTACACACAGAGGCCCCAGTGGCCCAAAAATACACATGTATTTTCATGTAAACTGATTTTTTTGAGAATGTCATTGTCTTGTTATATATTGCAGTATAATGGCAGTGAAGATGGCTTCACATCTGCTCTGTGTAAACATACTGTACACAAAGCTATCAAAGCACTGCAGGTTTCTCTCACAATCTGTTCCCTCTAAATTGTCTTCTTATACTCTTGTATTTCCATGTGCCATTGTGCAATACCTGATCGCCATATTGCATCACTGGACATCAAATAATGAAGGGTTATTTTAACATAACGCACAATGTCACCCAAAACCTGCTCCTCACATCTGTCCCTGTGTTGCTAGAGCCATCACATTATCATTTTATCAAGGCAATTAAACAGATGGATTAAATAAATGAGGTGAGGTTCCACTTGGCTAGCAGAGGGTAACTGAATTTAGAGGCTATTTTTAGATATCCTTATCCTAAGGGTGGGGAGAGCTTGTGGAGACTTTGGAGGCTTATTAAGTCAGGCATCAGTGGAGGAAGGTAGGCCACATCTGGTGAACAGCTCTAAAACTCAATCTGGCCAGCAGAATTTACCAGAACAGTCCCTTCACTGGAATTTCCATCCCACTCACAGAGGCTGATCTAAATCACAAGCTTGGGAATTTAAAAGGTCACAGTTTAATACAGAGAGAATTTACTCCCTTTTCAAATACCTAACCCTTCTGTTGGGTATCATCATTATGTCTATTCTTAGAAAACTTAACTCTCCCTGGGAATGTGCAGCATTTGTGGTTAAGCAGAGGTCACCTCCTTCCTCTGATACTGTCCCCCTGCACCAATTTTCGGTGTGTCATTTTTCAGCCTGAACTTTCCAGCCACTTAAAGTTGCAGTTAAGATGATATGACCTCTATCAGCCGAGCATACAAATGAAGCACCTTGGCTATCGGCCACATTTCACTCCGTGGTCCAGGGATAACATAGGAAGGATGAGCTTGGCTGAGCTGGGCTGGGTGTGACTGGGCGGGACTCAACATGACCGGGTCGAATACAGAACTAAACATCAGATCAGATGTTATTCAACACCCTGAGTAGAACCAGACCAAGCTAAAGCAGAGCCTTACATAATCCATTAAAAACAGACCACCACACAAGACTGGACAAACCCACAAGGCTAATTGATGTTTGTTTAAAATGCGTGCGGTTATAAATGTAGCTGTACATTCTGCAGTGAAAATAACATTGATTAAAGCGAGACCAAACTGTCAACCTCTGTTATCTGCTGCTCATAGGTAGAACTTTGTGGTCTGGTGTTTACAGCCCCACTGCCTCTGTGGCTGAGAGCACAGCAGGAGGGCCGACCAATGAGCTAGCACATGCAGGAATGATAAATAGGCTAAGTAACCTTATCGCTGTGGCTGACATCAAGACTCTGACAGAATGATAATAAGCTTGATATCTTGTGCATAGATTAAGGAATGGATTAATGGTCGGATCGACTGTATGTCCTGGTTTTCATGTTCTAGCCCAGTTAAAATTGTTAGCTTTGACTGAAGAGCTGCTTAAAAACAGTAGTTTGCAAGTTCATATACCTGGGGCAGATGGGAAAGTGCATTGCGGAGCATGCAGCTGCAAACTGTACAATTTAGTTTAGCTGGTGAATACCAGAATTCACCTTGATGCACCTATGCTAACATAGCACTGTGGCAATAGTGAGCTTGTACTATGCAAACATACAATTTCAACAAAAAGAGAACTATATAGTCCACCAGTGCATGGAAAAGTGCAATATGCAGAAAATGTGACACTGTATGTGTACATCTGTATACAGCATATATGTGCATATGTTGGCTGAGCCCTATTAGCATCTGTGTTTAGGATTGAGGAGCGAGCCCATGTAAACAAGTACATTCCTATGACGAGTATATCTCTTGCTCAGTGAAACAACCAATGGGGGTGGGGGGGACTGCATCAAACCTCCACTGTAGTCTAATCTATAGAGACCCCGTATTAACCATGTTTATAGAAGAGCATCATAATTAGCCTGAGAGCTCACAATCCTGCTGACATCAACACAGCGGTCAGTGACCTGTGATTATGAGGCACTGCGGTGAGCATCTCTCGCTTTGTCCCTCTGTCTTTCTATCCCTATAAAGGCTGCTTCATTAGCGCACACTGATAGGAGCACTTCCCAAAGGCATTACAAATGGTTGTTTTGCCTTTTCAAAACAGCCAGCTGCCTTCTCTGCCACAAACACAGATGACAGACAGTTCTCAGCATGCATGTAAATTCTCCCTTCTGCCCTTATACTTTGTACAAACACTTAACAGCATGCAATCCAAAGCACTTCATCTCCTCCAGCTGCTGGTACGCTCGAGCAGAGATGCTTCAGCTAGCCATACAATCCCACATATGTGTTGGGAAGAGGCAGCGATACACACCTGTGAGTCGCACGATACACTTGCTGCCTCTTGTAAGGGAAGTGTAAGGACTGTCCTGGTTGGCCCAACATGTTAGCCGCAGGTCTGTGATTTGCTGTGCTCCGCTGTGCTCTTCTCAGTGGTGACTGTGTGTGTGTACTCCTCTCAGCTGGTAGTACCGCTGTTGCTGACGTCCTCTGCTGAGCACCGTGGCGTTGATTCATTCAAAACATCCTCCTTCCCACTTCTCCTGTGTTATGCTGCCGAGGTGGAGCTAAAAATACATGCAGTCAGTGGACTGTCTCCTGTCTCCGAGAGCGTTAGGCTTGTGATGGGTATTATTAAGGCCAGCCAACCTCACCAATACATCATGTAAGAAGCCCCAAAGCACCAAGTAAAACCACAGGTACAAAGCATTAGCCATAGCCCATATAATCATATTCTCTTCTCTCCCTGTGGTGGTACTCTTTCTCTCCTCACCTCTCCTCTGCTTTCTTCTAATGTATGCGTTCTTCAGCAGTGCTGTGCCGTCAGAGCACTTCCCTGAACTGGACGCCCTCTCTGCTCCATTCTCTCTGCAGTCATGCAGGCAATGCACAGCATGCACAGCGAGAAAGGAAGAGTGAGGTAATTACTGTAGTGAGTAAGGGAAAAAAAAGAGAAAAAGATGAGGGAGTGACGATGGGAAGGTGAGAGAAAGTGTTGCAACTTCATTTTATGTAATATTAGATAAGTATATGCTTTGTGCTAATCTTCTCATTCTACTATTTAGTCATTAAGTGTGTAAGATATTTTCATACCGTTTTGCACCAACTGAAGATGATAAAAGGTAACCACCCACGAGCGTAATTACAGAACATAAACTGTCAATTTCAAATTTTAAAACTTTATTAATATTTACTAAAATTTGTCTTACAAGGATAGTTTTTTTAGCTGCCCCAGTGGCATGGCGCTTTATGGCAATATCAGTCAGTCAGTCAGTCCAGATTGAAATATCTCAACTATTAGAGGGATTGTCATGAAATTTTCTTCCCCCAAATTGATGGTCCCCAGAAGATGAATCCAAATGATTTTGGTGATCCCCTGACTGTCACTGAGTGACACCTAGTTCAATAATGAAACGTTTGATGGTTGATTTCATTATTGATGGATTGGCAGAACATTTTGGACAGATGTTCATGGTTCTCCTAATATCCTGTCCTCTTGTCCTAATGACTGTGGGGATCCCCTGACTGTCATTGAGTGACACCCAGTTCAGTAATTGAACTTTTAATGATTGATTTCATTATTGATGGACTCGCAGAGCATTTTGAACAGATGTTCATGGTTCTCCTAATATCCTGTCCTCCTATCCTAATCACCTCCTAACTTTTACTTTTCCTTTATTGTCACAATGAGGTTGACATTTCTGCTTTTGAGCAAAATATCTCAACAATCTTAACTTAAATCTTAACTTTTCATCTCATGCTATCAGCGGGTCAATTTTTTGCAAAACAACCTGCAAAACATGCAATATTTATAAGTTTCCCATCAGCTTCAGCTCTATTTAGTTTTTAGTGCTAATTAGAAAATGTTGGTATACTAACATGCTAAATTAACATGGTAAACATTGTAGCTGCTAAACATCAGCAAGTTAGCATTGAGTCCCTATTGGGAAGACGTGATTCATGGGAAGAGAAATGGAAGTCAAGACTGGGCTGTGACCCAACAGCTGCAGAGACTGATGACTATGCCATGCTACAAATGCCTGCTATCAGCTAATAAAGAGAGTGGGGGGTACATGTGAAAAATGCTTTTTGCACCAGCTGAGGACTCGGAAAGTCATCTCACACATTAAACTGACAGTACCTGCACACACACACACATGCACCAAATTGCAGGTAATGCATCCAGCTGCTGTTGTCCTCGTCCCCTGAGTTTCATCCTCTGCTGCTCTTTCTCATCGATCTATGCTCTCCTTCACATCTCGTTAGCATACCCCAGGAGTCGAAGAAGGCACTCACACTGCAAGGAAAGACCTCTTCAACATGATGAGATGATACAAGGCAGTCTGACAGATCTCTGGCTCTAACCTGCACCGATGGTCATTTGCATCGTGCATTAGACCTCAGTTAATTAATTTATGGGAAAAACTGCAACATCGCATGCCATTCAAACATAAAACAACCATTTACTGGGGAATGACTAAACTGCTGCAAAGTAAAACAGTTTCAGAGTGTCTGCAGTATACAGTGTACTGTGAATTAACCTGGCAGAGACAGTTGTGCAATACTAAAAAGATGATCAACACATGAAAACGGCATCACTAAAACACACACGGCCTACAGCATGACCTTCAATACACAGTACTCTATGTCCACAACTGGACTGAACAAATAATCTCAATGGGATGTGACTGATATATAGAAATGTTCTTTTTATCACATTTCTATGATAGAGGTATACATTCATATGGTATGTTGAAATTCATATTTATATTATTTGTAGAGTTGTAATAACTGATCTTTTTTTTTTGGCCTCTTCAGGGCACAAGTTGTGAACAGAGCACTGATGTATCATCACCTTTTAAGTTACTATAGCGAACTTGTTAGTAAACACAGTTAAGGAGCAACATTATCATTCATTTGGATTTCAGTTTCTTGTCACCTGGTGAATGTAAGTCCAATATTTACTCTCCTTTTAGCTCTGGTTTTGTTCTCTATCAACTCCTGAGGGAAATAGCTGGCTCTATAGCTGCTTACTGCTCCACTATGTTCACCAGCTAGACACTCGCTGTGTCTGTTTGTCATTTGTTGCTGAGCATGTGGTGTACAGTCAAGTTTTTGGAGCTTGTTACATCACAACGTAATGAGAGCGGTGAGAGTGAACCAAAACAGTACATTTTTGGGCCAGAGAGCTAAACAATAAGCTGAAACTTGCTATAAAGCTTCGTAAAGCCGAGGGGAGCTGCAGAGTCAGGTGACACTTCTCACAACAAACTGTAATTTGATACATTGTTGTTATAAAAATATTGATTATAGCTGCTTTGAGTATTTAGAAGTAAAAAAACTAATATATAAAAATGTTAAGGACTGAAATATCCTACTTTGAATGCATACAAAAGGCCATATACATAATGAATGAAACAGCATTTAAACAAATAGAAATCTAATTTGTAATCGTTTTAAAAGATTAAACTAAATGGCTGCCTTCTTCTTGTAAAGGCGTATTCCCTGTATGTATCTGATAACCTCAGAGTAGTCATACGTGTTGATACATTGCTACTCACCAGTAAATGATCAGAGGTGGAAAGCAGTAAATCCAATTCAAAAGCTTCAAACATCCAATTCTGTCCTAAGCTTGAAGACGGACAGTAAGTAGAGTCCTTTGCTGTTCTCTTGTTTTAACACAGTGCACAGTGCTATGCAGGTAGGTGTGCTAGAGAGGGCACAAAGAGCAGTGTCAGATAGGAATATAACTGCTGTTTCAGCCCTCTCTCTCTACTCTCGATCACTCCGAGTAACACTGCCAGCACTTGCAGTACATAGCTCTAGTGAGCCTCCACAGGGAAGAATAAAATGATAACGCTCCATTGTTCAGTCCTTATGTAAAAAAGAAGGGGGAGGAAAGGGGAAGGGTCTGACTTGCTTAGAAACTCTGGAGCCACCAATCTTTTTGGTTACTACAGGTGAGCAGTTATCACTTCAAGGCGTTGTCCGGTCAACGTAAAGTGCTGACCTTGGTCTCTGACTGCAACCAGAGCCTTCCGTCTCACCCTGAGCCCTCTTTATCTGATCACATCCCAGTCAGCCAGGGAGACAGGGATGGAGGATGGAGGATGGAGGACAGACTACAGCTGAGTAGCTGGCTCAGGGTGCTGCAGTGCCAGGTCAATAATCCACAGACAGACATATAGATAAGAGCAGAGGGCTGGATGAGGGTGGTCGATACATCAAACGGACCTGCCACTTTTATCATCCTGACTGTTGGAAAACAGAATGAAGCTACCGGCTATAACAACACTGTCTCAATAAAATTAATCCTTTCTATGATACTTCCTGATCTGTTGTGTTAGCAAACCAGATACCAAAAAATATACCACAGGTGTAATGTTGATATACTAAAACTGCTCAGACAGACAGACAGCCTGAAGATACTGTCAGTATCTATTCAATACAGAACTCATGAACACAGGATTTTTTTGTCAAATACAAGAAACAGAATATTCATATAACTCAAACTCAGTTATTAAGTTACCTTTTTTGAATAAACATAATTCATTTTCAGCACTGTAAGCACAATCCTACACAATAAGAAAGATTTCAGTGGCAAAAACAAAAACAAAAAATGAAAAAAACAAAGAAATATGAAATGGCATCAAACTGTCAAATGGACAAAGAAAGACTCAGCAGCAATATCTAGTGGCTACATAGAGAACAGCATTACACAGCAAAACCATACTGTACATGCTCCTTCATCAGTCAATGATTTACTGACAGGTGAATTTGTCGATAATCTACATTATCACACTTCTTACAGTTCAACATCATTTGCTGCACAAAACAAATTCAAGCTTTTCTCATAACAAATCCCAGAGAGTGGCTGGAGGAGACGACTGATCACAGTGGTCAGAAATGATCAGATCGTGAATATTTAGAAAAGAATAAAGAGAGAATTCACTGGATCATGAAAAAGGAATTAGGCTTGCATCTCTGCTGCACTAAGCAAATTAAATTGGATTGGTTTGCGGGAACTCACACAGCCGCGTGGTCAATGTGTTCAATAAATGCTGCAGTGAGTGAAATTGCCCAAACCACCAGATCTGCTCTCGCTAGCACTGTCCAGGAGCGCCTTTTCATTTATCTTTTTCACACTCGATAATCCATTAATGGGAAAAGCAATATTTAATCAAGTAATCCACAATGAGAAACATTTTTTCACAGCTCTTATAGTCAAACTGCTGCTTAACATAAGCTTATTGAAATGTTAGATTATTCAGACTTCAGATGACACCATTACAGAATATATAGAATAAAACACTGCAAAGCCAGATTATTGCTGACAAATTCCTATAGGTCATCAAGGTGGAATATTGAGAAATAGTTGGGAGTAGGGAGGAGAATTTTAACGCCTATTGATCCCAAACATATAATTCATTTTCAAACATGGCACCGTTTCCTTCTCTCACCAGACAATAGGACACAGTTCAAAGTTCATGGTTCAAGGTCATGTTGTGTTAACCAAGTTTTCTTGGATGTTTTATGATTTCCTGCTTCAAAGCTGCAGTGCGGGACTTTTGTCTCCCCCTTCTGGCAGCGAGAGTAAAGGGGGGCGCTCGGCCGTGATTGCCTGACACAGGAATGCAGGTCTCATGTGCACCCTGAATGACAGGCACACAGAGGGGGCAGGTAAAAACAGATATGTTGTGACGGTCCACCGGCCCAAAAATGTATGTTTTGATGGCCCACTGGCCCACCAGAATTTGTTAGTATGCCACATGGCCAGTACACCACTGGCCATAACCTACTGCAGCTGTAAAACGATGGATGACTTGTTTTTGAGCGTTACACAAACCTCACGAAATGACTTGTTTCGCTATCAGAATTTGACCCATTCGGTCCGATAACATTTGGAAAGTCTAGAAGAGCTGCGTGATCAATGGCCAGCGTAGGAATGTGGTGTTCAATTTAAAAATTCCTTATACTGTGAAATACAGAGAGATTTAGCTGGCGGTGACGGGTTTAATCAGCATCGTGTGAAATTGTTTGGCAAAGGCTTCAATGTGACGGACATGTAAACGTTGCAGGTTTAACCTGATTTCTTAAAATAACCAGTATCTTTCTTACAACGACCCCATAAATTGAGCATACGGTTCATTCTAGTTACATGGGAAATAGTTACACAAAAAATCTTAACTCAAGGTCCACTTACTAGCTTTTTCCAGAGCTTTTGGAGACCATGAGATGCCATTGAAAGCTCCGGAAAAAGTTAATAGGTGGACTTTGAGTTACAATTTTTTTGTCAGACAGATAAAAAAAGTTTCAATTTCAGCTTTATATGTGTAGCATGTATGCAATAGTTTCAGCAATTGCTTAGTAGCAGTTTCACAGTTGTACTGAGTAAAATACATTACATGCACTAACTTTTACCAGATGCACATACCTTCAGTGAACCTAAGCCCTTTTTATTTAAATGCAAATTTGCTATGCTCCTAGAAAATCAATGTCATTAGCTCTTTTTACCTGGCTCACTGATAGCAACATTTGGATGAGTAAACTTTTGTATTCTACATGTAGGTTCAAAAGCAGAAAGGCAGAGGCTACAGTCAGTGTTTGCTAGCCAGATCAAGCAAATTAAAACATGTTCCAGAGCTGGGAGGGATTTTAAAATCTGTTCTTAATCTCTGATTCTTATCTGTTCTTACTTTATTAGCTATTTTAACAATATCGCAAAAACATCATTGTTTCATCTGAGGAACATAGCCAAAATTAAACCATTTTAACTCAGAACGATTCTGAAATGTTGATACGTGCTTTTATTACAAGCCACTTAGATTATTGCCACTCTTTTTTTAAAGGTCTCCCTAAAGTCTTTAAGAAAATTACAGTTAATTCAGAACACTGCAGAAAGGATTTTGACCAATACAAAAAAAAAGAGATTGCATTACCCCTCTGCTCACATCACTACACTGGCTACCTGTATCTTTTAGAATTGATTTTAAAAACCTTTTACTTATCCACAAAGCCTTACATAATCTAGCACCTTCATATATCAGTGACTGCATTTCATTTTATGTCCCAACATGATCTCTCAGATCTTGCACTGCCATTCTTTTAAAAGTCCCTAAAGTGTCCAACAAGAAATCTGGAGAGGCTGCTTCCTGTTTTTATGGCCTTAAACTGTGCAACAGCCTCCCCTTGGATCTAAAAACAGCAGACTCCCTTGGAATTTATAAAAGGAAATTAAAGACCTATCTTTTTAATTTGGCTTTTAATTCGGGTCAACTTTACTCGTGTCATTAATGTTTTATTGTATTGTGATCGAACTGTTTTTGTTCATTTTTCTCTCATTTATTGCTATTGCTGTTCTTGCTATATATATATATATATATATATATATATATATATATATATATATATAATAAAACTTATTGTTATTGTTTATTATCATCTGATCTTGGTTTGTTAAGCACTTCGGGCTCCATCTTTGCATGAAATGTGCTATACAAATAAAGTTATTATTATTATTATTATTATTATTATTAATAATAATAATAATAATAATAAAGTATCTTGTAGATTTGTGAGCTTACATCACATCCACTGGTGATGTAAGCTTCGCACATTTAAATTGCCTACATGTTGCTCATCACTTTTACAGCAAACACTGGAATCTGTTGGACAAAATAACAATGACCACTTTACAAAAAAAAAGCTTGGCTCTCAGACAATCTGCAAAAAATACTTTCTGGTTTTATACGACATCCATCTTGCACCTCTGTGGCTGCTAACTAATCACTTCTCTCCTCACCCGTCTGGTGAGATGAGAACAGTGTGGGACCTGCTTCTCTCTGCAGTGGCTTAAGTCACAGTCGGGCTCTGGCAGAATGCGGCAGAAAGAACTGTCATCTGAAGTCAATCAGAGGGAGGGTATACAAACTCTCTCTTTCCTCCAGAGAGGCAGCTGAAACTACTGAGGTACAGAGCATCATTCTTAACTTTACAAGAGTGACAAGAGTGATAAATGACACTGGGCAAAAAAGAAAAAAAAAGTTGTATTTTACTTTATAAGAAATTTTAATTGTGGTCAGCTGTTTTTTTTGCATGCTAGTTCTATTTACATTTGCTGTGCATTGTCATAGCATATTACAGATATTCAGATTATAGTAACATTCATGTATAAAAACTGACATTTCTATAACACAAATACACAAATTCACAGTGTTAATACTTTATCCAGCCCATGTTAGGAAGTATTACCTTTTCTCAATCTGCCTCTCCTTGCTCTCCAAACTGGAGGGTTCCAGCTCAGTAACCAGCTCTATTTCATGATCAGCCGAGTCAGTCCCCCGGCCAAGGGGCAGGCAGCTACAACAGCAGGTTCCCATCCCGGCTCTGGCATCTCCCCTGCCTTGTTTCTGCTCTGACTCCTGCTCCAGCTCTGACTGGTCAACCTGCCCGACTGTCTGGACAGGGAATGACTCATTCTTGATAATGTATATCATCCCACAGCTCTTAATGTATTCATTCATTGCAGGTTCCTGGGTTAAATATTGCAAGTCAAAACAAGGCCTGATGGAATGCTTCCTTTCTGCTCTGCAGCACAGACACCCACTGTACCAGACTCTCAATCTACTCTTTGTTTTCATCCCCTTCATTCAGTCCGCTGCTTTAACCTCTAACTCTATTTGTAGGCCTCCGTCAGTGCTGTACGGCATGTGTTGTTTAACTATCACAAGCCTCGTAATCAGTCACTGTGGATGTGATATTGACAACGACTGCTCTGTTTATAAAACTTTCCTGCTTCAAGTGAAGATTCGGGCCGCCTCACGAGCAAGGAAAGAAGACAGATGCACCAACATAATAGCTGGACACGATTTAAACATGATATAAGGATCTACTGATGATGACAAATGGTCAACATAAATCACCCTACAACTGTGAGAGAGGACTGACTACCTCACCAACAATACATTTTGCAGTTCCTTGGCCATGAATCCTGATATCAATTTCAGCATCCCTGGTCTTGTTGTTAAAGACGGTGTTATCGTGTGCACCATTACCATCTTCACAGGATTAATGATTCCTGCTTCAAGGCCAGTTTATGTGTCTGTTATAGAGCAATGTGTAATTTTTGGGTGTGTGTGTGTGTGTGACAGGGAGCGATAAAGTGAAAGAGATAAGCCTATCCTCATGCATCACTACTACCATCACATTCATCTGGAAAAAAAAAAAAGATGTTAGAAGCACTACAACATATTGCGATTGTCTTGACCCTGAAATGCCTTTCGCCTATTCATTCAGTATTTTTCATTCCCTGCACAGCACTCATGGTGCAATGGTGGGAATAGAAGCGCAACAAGCTGGGAGTTGCATTACAATGAGGAAGTGTAAGCTAAGGTTTTGTTAAAAACTGAGACTTCGATGCTGTAAAAAGGAACAACCAAGGACCACATCAGCAAGTACAAATAAAATGCATGATGATGATGCATCAATCACAGAACAACGCAAATACTAATAAAAATGTTGAATATATTCATTCTCCAACCAGCAGACATATTCAACATTTATTTCTTGCGACATGGTAAAGGAATGCAGTGTTTTTAGTTCCCTGACATAGTAATGATGCCCCCAAATCAAATTTCTTTATTTTGCAGAGATAAGGCGAGAGTAATATGACCCATCAGGATTTTGTCAAGAATGACACGACCATTTTAAAGTATCTATTTTCAGCTGAATGTCACCGTCTCAACAAACAGCTTGAGGGAAGGGAGAGAAAAGGAGTGAATGAACTGTGTTTACACACAAGATAAAACAGAAAAGAAGAGTCTGCAGAATTGATATATATTTGAGCCAAATGATAAATACAATGTCCAAACAATATACTGATATGAAATCCTGAAAAAAAAAACAAGGAAAATAATCTGATATTGAGGAATGTCCTGGAATTAACTTAATTCAAAATACACACCCACAAATGTTACATATGTAAATCACTTATATTTATGTGTCACATAATACCATTTATTGTATTATGAACTAGGAAGAAAATGTCATTAAGTAACCAAATGAATCTAAATGAAGCCAAGGGGAAATGATCATTACATGTGACAAAGTTGGCATAACAGTTATATATTTTGCTTTTTTGAGTGCACATATCATATGTCTTATGACATATGATATATGAAAATATGTACAAATAAATAACTAATAAGATTCCTCATAGTTAATTGTGCTGAAGTGCATGAGTTGTACAATTTGGTAGGTGATGTAACCCTCTCAAGTTTGTGTCTCTGCTCACATAAGAAAATATTCAAAATCAAGTCAAATCATAATGCATTTAGGTTGCTAATTTGAATGTTAACATGCTTATGCTGCTGTAAACAGAAACCTGTCAGACAAAAACAGGAAATCAACAACAGCAACAGCTCTTCAAAGTGTACAAAGATAGCATTGTGCCAATTTTACATCCAAAGAAAATATTCAGTAACGACAGGATGTATCAACTTAGAAAGTTCCTGTTAAAAAGTAAGGTTTAAGATAATTATTTACCCTCGTAATGCTTTAAAAAATAGCTGTGGGTCCTTTGGCGCCTTGATGTCAACATTTTAGCTGTGTGACACTGTAGAGTACTATAAGTGGATCTTGAGTTACCCTGCAATTAAGTGCATAAACTACACTGGAAATGATCACAGTCCGAAGACACAGCTTTTTGAAATATGTTGCCTGTAGTACTTTGTGGAGCCCTATAGAGGCAGTCAACAAGCACAACTGTGGACAAGGCAATTATGAGGCAAATGCAACACAGTCTGCTAAAGCAGTTTCTCATAATAAACAAATACACTGAGAAAGTGTAAGAAAGAGTGAATTGAAGAAGAAAGGTTTGTTTCTGTACTAACCTACGCATGAAGGCAGACCTGTGCACCTGCACTGTGTATAAATATGTTATTAATATTTGCTCACTAGAGCACACATACTGCAGGGAAGCTGATGGTGTTACGGGATCTTATTAAGTGAAACATCTGTGAGGAGATTCGCATTTGATGAACCTAATGACATACAGAATTCAATCCATACCCTCTTCCTCTTGTCTGTAACATCCCCACAGTTTCTATGTGGGCACTCTTACGGATAGCATAAAGATTGATAGACATCAATTTCTCTATCAGTGAAGATGAACAGCTGCCTCACTGTTTCTGCCAACCTCAGCTTTGCTGAAAGAAAAGCATTTGCACCGATGCTTCTCCTGTCTGCTGCATGGGCTGGGGAAAGCTGATTCTGATCTGACTGGTATTTAGTCATGCATTTTCAATCTTTCTCCGTTACTTCCCATGACACTTGACAAAGATTTCTAAATAAAGTCCCTTCACATCCACGGTTCTTTGTGGAAACATAAATTTACTTAGCAAATCTAATAGTCAGTTTCATCTGCAAAACCCAATGGAATTTTAGACTTACGTCAGTGAATTATGTTGAATAGCTTCAAGACATTCGCTTCAAGACACAAGTTTGAAGTCACATTCCAAGTGCATTTCTTAAAGTGGACCTAGCTCTATATTTTCATTCTGGGACTCCACTAGATTAGCTTTGCATGATTCACAGTTCAAAAAACTCCTCATTTATCTTATAAATGGCCCTTTATTCAGCCTCTCGGTTCAGCCTCTGTCTCTAACAGGCAGTCTTAGCTCCTGTCTCTTTAAGGCCCCCCTCCCAATGAACCCACTCTGTTCCGATTGGCCAGTTTTCCAGAGGCCTGCCATGGGCATTCATATCAGAGTTGTGTTAAGTTACTGCTGATGATGCAACATTTCCTGCTTTACTGCTTCATATTAGCTTTTAAATATAAAACTTTTAAATGACTAAATAATTTGAGCTTTGATTTGACCTTTATTGTGAAGAATTTACAGGAAATGAAACGTGTTCCTCACCAAATTAGCAGAGCTTCTTTAGCAGCACTAAAAACCGGTTGACACAATAACATATGGAGATATTTGGAGCTATTTGTTCAGTGATGATGATGTTTGATGAAGAGCTGCAGACGACCAGCACACCTCCAACAGGTAAACAGCTTATTTTACTTTGTCGTGCTGTGAAATGGAAAAACACATAACTCACAGCGCGCCAGCTTGACTCGAGTCATGGCTTTTTGCTCATAGGGATTTACTTCTCCATATGTTTACCTCATGATTTGACACTTTGGCCACGTTTAATATGAACATCCGACATTGAAGCTCAAGCTCAAGTTAAATACTTCTTGGTCTATGATATAATGTTTAAGGAATTCTGACATGTATTTATTTGACAGCACAAAGAACCTACAGTTGCACATAAATCTGTTTCATGTTAAAAGAATCTAAAATGTGGAAGGGAAAAGGTCATTTGAAGGATCTTAGGGCTCGTTTGTGGCACTATCCTTTTTGGCTCTGATGTTTTGAACTCAGCAGTTACCGAGGTACAGATTTGCTCTGTTTGCAGAAAAAGAAAGCTTCATTAAGACAGCCTTAAGATAAGGGCCGGTAGGGATACTAAACTTCTTTTTTATTCGCTATTAAAATGCCCTGCCTCAAAACTCCCAAAACATCTCATGGCCAATTAATTCACACTATCCTGATCAAAACAGTCAGCTAGTTAAAAAATGCCAACACAACCTAAAAACATAACAAGCAGCGGGAGAGAGGGGGAAGATAAACACTTTTGAAAAATCTCAGAGAACAATAAAGTAGTGATAGTGTTGTAACATCTGACAAGTGAATGAGATGTAGACAGAAGCAGAGGAAGTCTTCTAGTTTTTGGTGTGAAATCTATGCGAGCTTTTAGTGTGGATATCCTCCTGTCTCACAGCATTGTAAGCCCATTCAACAATGTGAACTGTGTCCTCAACAGGACACCATTGTACCTTAGTGGGGTCATTTTTCTCCTCGGGGAGCTATAGAATTGCACATTTCCAATGCTCAGTGAGAGCCAATGATGTGGTGGAGAGTACACCTGACTGAACTGAAGTTTTCCCAGTTTTTACTTGGGAATTAATCCAACTTATGAGGATCTATAAATATGAGATTAATTAATAATTTTAATTCAAATTAGCACAATAATCATTATTATTCTAAGTCTTGTGATAGAGATTTAAATAGTAGTTATCATTTGATGTATTTCTTGTATATATATATATGTTACAAATGCTGTTTTCAAACTAAGGGGTCAATGTTTGTTCTCAATTCAATGTGATATAATGCAATGTCACTGTGACACTGTGGTATAAGAAATACTATGCTAGGCTTGTTGAACTCTTGAACTTGTTTCTATCTGAAGGTTGTTTGCTGAAACCTGGGGTTAGCTAGAGATGTCTTTGCCTTAAGCCTATTGTCTTAGAAACTATGTGGATCATGAGGTACCTAGATGAGCTAAATTTGAAGGATATCCTTGTCTGAAGTTATTGACTGTCCATTAGGTCTATGTAAGTCATCCTATGACCATACTTGTTTGTACAAAAGTGTAACAGTTTGTGGAAGTGTCCATTGAGGGACCTGACTGTTTTTAACTTTGCTTCTGGAGAGGTATAAAGCTGTCTGGTTTGTGTTCACAATCATTAGGGAAAGGGCTGGCTTTAAGTAAAGGGCTGACTGAATAACATGCTTTCTCTCCAACAATACAAGATAAATTTATTTTTGTTTTGTTTACAACTATTGCACTCCTATAACATTGTTGGACTCAATTGACAGAAGATAAAAAGATCAAAAATGCAGCAGAACTAGCAATATTGGGCCTTATTCAAAAACAGTGCGTGCACACTGCCTTAGACCATGCCTATGCACAAATCATACTCTTTGTGTCCAAAGTCTTAAAAAATGATATAGTCAATATTTATTCAATATAAACAGTATATTAGAACCACAATTATTTAAAAAATGATTGAAACTAAATATACAACATTTAAAAGTGTGAAATTGCTAATAATACACAACTTATATACTAATTATAATATTAATAGCTAAGACTTTGTAATCCATAAATCATCATCATAAATGTAATGAAATTAGCAATATATTAAATTTGTCCTGTTCCCACTTTTAGATGACAATGGCGCTCTGCTTTCACTACATCTCAGCCTGTTATGGACAGAGACAAAACATGATGCACACCTGGCATAGCAGTAGGGATTTATTTAGATCAGTTCCACAGATGTACACATTTACCAACTTTTTATTTTGTTATGGACGTACTGCAGGCTGTATACAGGATTCACAATCGGGCTCCAAATGGTTGTGCCAATGACATGCTTATAGCCAAATCTGGCTTTTGTGACTTCTACGTCTGAAACTATCATTTGCATTTCACCAGCAGTAAAGTTTTTCTACAGTTTTACCATCACGGTCCTCTTTGCAGTGAGTGACAACTCTCTCCACTGCTGCATCGCTAAAACAGAGCTTTCCTTATATAGAGAAATGGGAGCATGGTAGTATGCTAATTACCAATAGCGGGCATGCGTCTGTCAATTTAGAATGACTCTGATTCACGAACATATGCACGGTAGTATAAACAAAATTGGTCGGTGTGCACGTCATGAATTTGGCGGTAATTTTGCATGCGCTCTTGTTTTGTGCGCAAAGTAATAACATTTCTACGTACATATTAGTGAATGACGCCCATTGTTTTTTTAATTCCACGCATTCCTCTACCTTGTCGCCATGTGCCACCTAATGCAACTCAACCACCGACAGTTCAGCCAGAGTTCTGAGTGTGTGTGTTATGCTAGTAGCGGCTAATTTAGCCTTGAGCCACTAGCCTCAAGCAGAGATGAGGAGAGGGCTACAGAGGTCTGGTACCCTCCACAACCCCAGATTTTTTAGATTTTAAAACTTGTAGTCTTCAGCCCCAACTGACGCCAAACTTATCAGATTTCACACAGTTCCCCTTTAACTTAGTTGTATCATACATGTATTGTATCTATAATAAGATATCTCACTATCACACATTTTGGCCTTGTTTTTGCTTTCGACTGGCGTATTTGCAGTGATATACACATATTTGACAAACCTCAACACATAGACTTGTGTCATCTGTAACATAAAGTATCATCTTCAGGAACTGAACTGAATCATTTTGGAGGCTGAATTTCAAACTGGGTCACTTCCTTGGAGACTTGCCAGAAGTATGACAAAGATACTCTATTTCAATCCGTTGCCACGGATGAAAGCAGACCTCAGCCATTAGTTTTGGCAATCTTCTCCATCAAACTACTCAATTCAATATATTGATTTATCAATGTATCAAAAGTTCTGTAACTAAGTTGAAGTAAAACTAAACTAAAATGTGTTACATAAAAAGCTACATACTTTAAATGATAAATCCGTCTTAGTCTGAGATGAGGCCCTGAAACACAATTAAACTCACAATGTTCATGCATCCAACATAAAGCACTGCACCCAATTAACCATAGATCAGATCTGCATGCCACAGGCTGGCCTACAGTGAGGTGTAAATAAATGCCACAGCAGCAGTGTCTGAACAATCCTTCCTTTGTACTCCACCTCGGCTAAATTCACAAACAACACACAACCAAATCTACCAACCGTTGTCACAGCAGCACCATGTCGATTTCAGTCCTGCTTGAGTTTGTAGCTGTGCACTTCCTGGACGGCTGAGAGGTGAAAGATGGAGTGGGATGGACACCGGTTTATATCAAAGACCCTATTCTAGTCTGATGTTTGAGTGAAAATTATGTGTATGTATGAGATGAAATTTCATTAAATAAAAAGAAACATAATTCGCACCCTGGAGCAGAAAAATAAACTCACCTAAAGTCAGTGCTCATAGGGGTTGTACCTTTAGTATGAGTTGTAGCTAGTTATTATAAGCTATAAACTAATAATTGTGATGATTTTATCGGTCTGAAATAGGGCCCCAGTCCAAGTCATCCATACCTGTCCCAATTTTTTAATGTGATTTTAAGGAATAATCCCCCTGAGCTGGAGCCATCTCCACTGTCTTCAGTGTTTGAGCATTGCCAGCAAACATTAATAACCGAGGCATATCTTGCACCAAAGCTATTAAGATATTCCTGGATAGTAGGCTGTTTTTAATCATTAATCTGTCAAATCTACTCATATTTGTAAGAACAAAGTAGTAATAAATATAACAGAAATTCACTCTTACAGCTTAATAAGCTGAGTGCTGGAGTTCAAAGCAAGGTAAGCTTCAACAACTGACACTCCCTATAATTACCCTGTAGACACGCGGGACAAATACAGAAACCTGGCATCATCTGGGTCTAAAATAAATCAAATAAACCACCAGAGATAAACTCCTCCACAATGAGAAAATGACAGTACTCCATCACCAGAGAATAATACAATGAGTCGCAATGAAAAGGTCACACTCATCACAAGCTGTACACCAATTAGCTGTTTCTCAAAGTAATTATCCATGAGAGCACTTAACAGCAATATGGGAATGTTTCACGGATTAAACAAAGACCAATCAATTTGTTATATCAAATCAGTCTTATGTTTTATTTTTTGAAGTTTTTAGTTTTGTAGCTATCTTTATATACATTTGTACTTGTTGGCTGATATGGAGAAACAGTATTATCTTAATAATATATATTTTCTGTCAAATGTTGACCTTGTCAAAGTCACATGATGAAAACTCAGATTCATGTTTTTGTTGTGTTTTAAGAGACCAAAATTCTTAATTTTTAAGAACAAATATATCAAGCATCATCATGCAGTGACAGATTTTGTCATTGTCGTCATTCAGACCTATTAATACCTATACAGGGGTGCACACAATGATTTTGATTTTCTTTCACGCACCAAGAGCACAAAGAAAGGTGTCAACTGTGCTCAAGATAAACTGTTAAGTTAAAGAGAACGATCTTAATATGTTCCTGTCCGATGTTTGACTCCAAGAAATCGCTCTCCAAAACAAAGAAGTAAAAGCGAAGCAGGATCAAAACAGGATCCTTCCACCGCGCCAACTGGGCAACAAGTAGTCGACTAATTTTACAGCCTTGACATTTAGGCTACCATATATCACGCAACTTCACTGTTGTATTGTTCAGCCTTCTTCCAGAGCACAAGCTAAAAAAACTGAGTGAGCACAGGAAACACAATGACCACTTTTATTCAACACACAATAAATGTGTCAGCGACAACAAATTTGTTAGTTTATGTGCCATTTTAAAGCCCACAACATCTTCTGATCCCAGTCTCTCCTTCAAAGTGGCTATTGAATGCATGTAAATCCCTTTTTCTTTTCATAAAGTACCTCTTTTGTTATCTCTTTCATTACACTGTGTCATACAGATCTCTGAGCCAAAACGAAAAAATTTGTACGGAAAATGTTTTTGCATGAAGCAGAGAAACCAAAGACCTCTTATTAATAAACATCGACCTCCGAAAGACTGCAGCTACAGGGATATAAAACCTTCCATACAGGCCTTCTGTCTGGGATAAATGGGGCAAACTAAAGGGGCCATTACGGGACAACGGGTAGTGGGACAACAAAACCTTAAACAAGCTACCGTGGGAGGGGTCACTGTAATTCACAATGATGCAGTTCCAATGAAGAAATGATGTCTTCAGTTTGTTTTACAGTAAGCTTTCTGTTTGTCATTGTTACACTGGCTTAATCTGATTGGCTTCAGCATGATTTGCTGGTTTCTCTTGTGTCCTGGTTTCTCCAACCGGACTCGTCCGATATAAACTAAAATCCGCAGACCAGAATCCATGTTGTGGTATAAATCATTTCAGATGCAAATGCAAATATATTACACCTAATCCCCAACATAGCATCTAGATAAACATAACGGATGTGTCAGCGTGGTACTGATGATGTGGTGCCTGCCTTTCACCAATTTCCAACCTGAATCCTACGATCGAAATCTAGGACGGACATGTGGAAATCTGACAGAAAAACTTCACACTGCAGCCTGTGACTTTGGAAAAATCTGTCCTCTCGGCTTCAATAATGCAATCATGCCATACATCTCTGTCACCACATGGTCACACCCCTCTCCTGCAACCTTTACAGTCTCTCTCTCTCGCTCTCCCTACCACACACACACACACATACACACATGGCTGTACACCTATCTAATGGAGAGAGTGGAGGTCCTGCATGGAGGATGTGAGGAGAATTTTAATAACCTTCTTCCTGTCCTGCTAGGCACTGCCACTTTCCATTTACAATGCAGGCCGAGATAATTGGTTTCACCTATCCAGTGGGACCCCTGTGTGTTAATCCATATGGTGCGTTTGTGTATCATCTGTCAGCTCGTGTACATACTGTTTTCAAGACAAAATATTGTCTTTTTAATCTAGTTTGAGTGTTTGATGGCAGCTTTAACATGTAACCAAACATGTCACAACGGCACAGAGACAGAAAGGACGTGAAAGGAGCAGGAAATCATTTTACGCAAACCACCTCAAGGCAAAACAAGCAGCTAATCAAATTTTACACAGCCAGACGATGCAACAATGCACATGAGCCACTTACTTGATGAAGTAGCTGGCTCCCTCGTCCGTGAAGCCCTCTTCCCATCCTCTTGGCAAATCTATAACACGGGACAAAAAAAAAAAAACATATTGAACGACCCGCCACAGGAAAACCACACTGCAGCAAAAAATGCCCCTTGATATCCTGAAAATCAGATAGTTTGACGCGTACCTGATCGTATCATATGTCCCGAGTTAACAGGTTCACCAGTGCGCGGATGTAGCCAAGTAGTGCTCTGAGTTTTATCACTGTAAGAAAGACACCTGTTACTGAACGATAATTAAAAAAACAACCAAAAAAAACCCTTCACAATACGTTAATATCTCACTAAGTAACCAACGTTGAATAGTTAAACCAGCTCACTTAATAAAAAAGACCCGGCCATCTCTACAAACTCCGTACGACCAGTGGTCAGGTAGGGTGTCCCGTCCGAGAGGTGCCGCCATGATCTCTCGTCTCCGGCTCCGGCTTGTCCCCCCCTCTTCCTTTCCGCAGACTTTTCCAGGGAGTCCAGATATAATACCACCGCTAGGGCTGCATAGTTTTTTAAAGGGGAAGAATACCGAACTCGTCAACACACTCCCTCAGTGTTTTTTCGTTGAAATTTGAGCTGACGAGAAGCGGATAACCTGTTCCCAGAAGTAGCAGTCTGGTGGACGAGTAAAGCAAAGCTCAGACCGCAACAAAACAATGGAATAATAAATGAAGTCCACTGCGGAGAAAAGTAGGGAGTAGCCCCTAGGGTGTAGTAGAACTGCACTGGTTTAATATGACTGGGACTTTTCAGGGCAATGGATTTTGGCACATAACACAATAAAAGTATGGCTTTAAGAAAACATCTGGGCCAATCCTAAAACTAATTTTAGAAGAAGTCACAGCTGAAAGCAAAGAACTGTAAGTTCTTTATTGCAGTAGTTCTCAAACTTTTTCACGTCAATGACCCCCTAAACTGACACAGATTAGATACGATTTTGTCCCAGGCTCCTGCATCGGATAAGATTTTTGCTTTTAGATGTTTTATTACAGAAAGTGTATGAAAACAATGACCAAAGTAGTCATACATTCTGTCATTATGTTACTTATGGATGGAATTATAGTGAAAATAAATTATTCTCCTTTTTTGCTGGGGGCCCCCTGGAACCCCCTCAAGGATCCTACTTTGAAAACCACTGCTTTAAAGAATATTAAAGGATTACCTACTTGAGTACCTCCTGTAAAGCTACTACAGTATGTGGAAATGTGAGTGTATTTGAGAAAGAGAAATTAAAGACTGATTAAATAAGGAACCAAGTATCCTTTAAGAAATGTGTCATCATAGGGTTATGAGAAACCCTGAAAACATATATGAGGAGATAAGAAGTAGGTCTAGTGTATACAACATCGAGATTTAATTTTTCAGCCCTTGAGTTGAGCATGTTTGTGTGCAGCACCACCTAAATAAAACTAAACCAACAGACAAGGAACTATTGCTGAGGGAAAAGAAGAAAATCAGTCACAAAGATAAAGTCAGAGAACACAAAACATTCACAGGCTCAGGGCCAACTTGGTGAGATTTGAGTGATGAGGACTGTCTACATTTTAACCCAGATGACGCCACCTTCAACTAGAAGTGAGTTAATCAATTTTGTCCGTGTGTGAGTCGTGATGCCAAACAATGTGAGTCTGTAGGTCTTCTTTAAGTCAGTAGTCAGTAGTAATAAACATTGCAATATACTCTCTTCTATTCATGTAATCTTCTTGAAACACAGTATTTAAAGTTATGTATTGATTCAGATATCTTGCCTTTGCACTAACCTTCCAACAATCTTTTTCTGAATATTGGATTCAAGAACATACAATATATTGTCCTGTGATGTTGTATAATTTGTATCATCCCTTCAACTAAAGAATGACAGAAATACCCACAGTCCTGTCTATGTTTACTCTAGTTTGGGGCTGCAACCAATGATTGTGTTCATTGTCAATTAATCTGATGATTATTTTCTCAATTAATCGATTAGTTTTTTGGTCTACAAAATGTCAGAAAACAGTTGGAAAGGTCGATCACTGTTTCCCAGAGCCCAAAATGTCCTCAAATGTCTTGTTTTGTCCCAGCCAACAGTCCACAACTGAAAAATATTTAGTTTACTATCATAGAGGACTAAATAAACCAGAAAATATTCACATTTGAGAAGCTGAAATCAGAGAATTTGGGCATGTTTTCTTAAAAAATTACTCAAAAATGGATAAGAATGGAAAAATGCACAACCGCTGTTCAGAGCCAGAGGTAGAAGGATGGAAAGAGACTTTCAGAAAAATATTATGGGGGAGGGGGTAAGCATCCCCCAAAAGTGGGGCCCTTTGTCATACAGTAACAATTTCAACTGCATAGTAATAGCTAGAGTAATAGCTTGTACAGTATGTGTGCATGTGTGCATGGAGCACAGCTTGCCTGCATGTGTGAATGAATAATACTGGAAGCTTTAGATGAAGTTTACCAGTCTCACATCACCTTCACTGCAGTCAGGCTTTGAGGACAGAGAGCCTTCCTGACCATGACACATTACAATAATGCTTACACTGCATCAAACAGACCTGCCCAATTTACCAAAGCTGCCCATAAATTTCACTTGAGTTGTGTGAGGGCAGGCGATGTTCAAAGTCACAGTAGTGTTGGCACAGGAGTTATTTTCGCTGAGCATTGGGCACCGGGAGTCAAAGGTTTCACAACATAATGACATGTTCTTTTACAAATGCATCATCACTAAAAGTGCCCTTCCCGTGCAGGATGTGGGGCTTTAACTAGGGAAGAGAAAATGGTTTGCCAATAAACTTGTCAAACAACCATAAAAAGACATGCAGAAATACCTCACCAGCCTCTTGTGTACCTTGTGGCGTATAGATTATGTGTCCTCTGTGGAGGGAAAATACTATGGGGTGCATGCACCCCAGTGAGCAGGAAGCAACAAACATCTGTCAACATTATAAATATTTGATCTGTGATTCCCTTTTGGGGAGGCTTTGTTGTAACATTCTCCAGTGGTTTAAGGCATTGTTCTTCAAAGGTTATCGGACATAAAACATTCCCTCTAAAAACCGTTATAATGCAGCTGCTGTGCAGAAACCAAATCATTGTAAACCGTAAAGTCTTATCTGCTTGGCAAAAAGTCAAAGAATTCAAGGCTTACATATGTTTCTAACCCTTTGTGTAGTTCACAAAGAATTAATAACAAGAAATTAATTATTTAGTTAATGAGATCTGCAGAGATGTGACAAATTAACTTGAAAACCAAAATTAGTGGAGAAACACAACATAAGAAATGCAGATACTTCCATACATGCACAAATTGAATGGTTCAATGAAAATTAGTATAATATGAATCATATGTTATGGCCTTCACAATCGCCAGATCTCATCCTTTGGTCTCAAATCTGAGGGAGATTTTTGGTCAGTGTGTTGGGCATTGCTTTCCACCATTGTAATCAAAGGACCATGTGAGGGAATGTCTTTTGGAAGCAGATTTTCACAGACTTTTATCTTCCACAGTATGAGAACTGCACCACGCCATTTCAGTGGACTTGAAGAAGAAAATAGCTGCACACTGACAGACGGAATTTGTTCTGTTCAGACAGAAATGCTCTGCGTGTAAGGTCAAGCAGAAATTGGCAGAGATCTGCAACAGACATAAATATACAGCCTGTATTCATCATTAACACAGCCAATAATTTAAAAACTGTGTCATTAAACGTGCAATTAACTTGGGTAGCTGGAACATCATGTATACTGCAGTGTAATCATCTGATATCCCTTCTTCATCCAATTGCTGTTATTTGACCTTGCCATGATTTATCATCATCCCCATTACATACACACCCACTTGTACATACTAATTTACACACAGAAATACACACATGGATGCGCAGTTGAGTGCAGCTCTGCAGTACGGTCTCTGCTGCTGCTGATGCACCGCTGATTCCTGCCTCTCGCCTGCCAGAGGCTCACAATGCAGCAAGGTGACTCAATGTTATTGTCTTCTCCTCAGAGAGCCTCCTCCTGCTGAATCACAGTTTACTAAAGGTGCTGAGCGGAAAATGTAATAAAGATTCTCTTGTTCTCTTCTGACTTTCAGTAGTTTGGGTACTAATTTATCTAGCAGATGCCCACAGGAAATCAATATCCTTTCTGAAATTCGTTTATACAAATGATCCTTTAATCTAAGTGGAATCAGGTATATAAATTAGTGTGTGGAGGTATTTCAAAGTGCCCTAATTATTATCAACACACAGTATAAAGCAATGTTTAGACAAGAGTCTATTGTTAGTTATGCAGGAAATTTAATCATCATATAGTTGTCTATTAAAAAGAAGTGCTGATCTTTCCCATCTGTTCAAGCTTTCCTTCACTTTCCACGTTAGTCGTGATCTAAAGACAATGATTAATTGCTTTTCCAGCTCATTTAACTATTACACTGACATCTACAGGGCAGGGATATTATATTTAGTCATAAGCCAACTGATCCAGATAAAAATTAGATTTATTGTCTTGCTGTACTTGCCAGGACTCATAAACAGTCTTTTTGGAGTTATTATTTAAGTGCTCATAGTTCCAGTAGAAAGCCAATGTTTTTACAACCCCTGTGCTACAATTGTATATCCTCTACGCAAGCTTGTACAAGCAGCTGTTGAGGTGTCGCAGCAACAAGAGGGCATCTGATTTTAGCACCATTTCGAAATTCACTTGAATTATATTTAATCTAATATTGTAATTTCTGCATGTATAATACAGCTAAGTAAGTAGAACAACTGCTGCAGGTGCTAACAAAGATCACAATATGTAGTTGGCTTTAATCATGCACTCATTAGCTCCTGTGCCTTCTAGCATATGTGACCAGTTAAGCAAACATGGACTTCCATCCAGCAAAGGATTATGAACAGACTGCAATGATGGATTTAGCCAACACATCCCAACAGCATCCTCTGCTGGAGAGATGGGGGCTCACCACGTGATGCCGAACCTAAAAACAGAGTTGAAGTGATCACTTTTACTTGGTGGGTTTGACCTGGTACTGTAGCACCCACAGGTCATGTGACAGCACTTAACGAATAGTGAAGTCAAGCAACTTTCAGTCTCTGTTGTGTCAAAATGCTAATGGCTACCTAGAGAGCAGAATATTTGATTAAGTTCAATTTGATGGTAGTGAAAGCTAGGCTATGTTTTTACATATAACCAAGTGAATTTAAATATTTGATAAATGACTCCTAACAATCACATTATACACAAAGTGCTTCATTGAGAATCAAGAACAGAAATACTTGGATAAATACTTTACAGAGACTAATGGATCATCATGCAGTGTCTTGATGTTTGTATACAAAGCAGTACATAGAAAACTGTTGACTTCTGTCAGATGACGTACAGTGGAGAACTTCACAAATAGATAATACTGTCTTTGAGTGTCTTCAAAAGCTCACAGAAGCTCTGGTTTAATCAGCCTTTAAGATGCAGAGTACACTGAGAGGAGTATGACAGTCTGAAAAAAACAGCCACAATGTTGCATGTGAGATCTCCCCATGAGCCCATTGAGCAGGGCTGGGGTAAGAGGTGAACTTGGACCCATTAATCACAGACTGCTGCTTGAGTAAAGACAGAGACCCAGCAGCTGTATTTGGGATCCTACACCTAGAAAGTAGCCTTAAAAATGACAAAGAAGGGAAGAGAGGGTGTCATATATTGCGAAATTCCCCTCAGTCCTTTGCAGTGTTCTGAAATTTGTTTAAATATCTGAAAAGCTGTTAAGGTGCGTATAATACTGACATGTGGTGGTGGAATAGTATATCACCACAATGCGATACTTGAATTTACTGCACATTTACTCAAGTACTGTATTTACTGTAAGTGCAGTTAAGAGGGTATTGCACTTTGGGTATCTCTAAATTTATTTTCCTGCTACTTTACACTTCTACTCCACTCTATTTTAGAGGGAAATGCTTTTTTTTTTTTTTACATCATCACATTTATCTGACAGTTATAATTACAAAATACTCAAATGAATATTGAAATATTCATTTCAGATTAATATTTTACATACATATGGCCATCTTATGAAATATGTTGCATAACTGATTAAACTAAAGTATGTAAAATAATTCAAAATAGCTCCCGCTTCAACATAGCCCACTGCATGCGCATCAGTAATAATAATCCAATATTACCATATACCGCCTAATAATATTGACAGGGGTCAATGATGCCTGCAAATATGAGTACTTTTAGTTTTGTAGGTACATTTTGCTGATAATACTTCTGTATTTCTTAAGTAACATTTTTAACACAGGACTTTTGCTTGTGATAGAGAATTGTTTTACATTGTGGTATTGCTACTTTTACCCAAGTAATAGATATCTGAATCACAATGCAGTAAATGAATGATAGGTGTTGTATTTCATTTAAGTTATGACATAATAAACGAGACATGTGGTGCACATTATAGTCCTTTAAATACAGGTTAATGTCTATTGGATAAGACATATTGAAAATCCACTGATAAAACATGCCCCTAAAAAGAGCAACAATGAATCATTTAGAACTGGCCTTATCTATGCTGCATCATGTGTGTTTCTTCTTCTTTTTCTTTATTGAAATATAAAACAAATACAATTTTCTTCTTCCACAAAATGATAATAAACAAAATATGGAAATATTCAGCCTGTGGTTTGGAGAAGAAAATTAAACAAAAACAAACAAACTATGAGCAAAGGGGAATTACAATTCATACAAAGATTTCAAACAAAAAACACGTTTTCAGAGTTTTTACAGCCTTTGGATTAGAGGAAAATTGAATTGAATCAATGTACTCTTTGACCTCCTTTGTAAAAATCAAGAAGTTCAGCCTTTTTCCAGTAAATTTGCTTTTATGATAATGAAATCTGGCCAATAAAATTAAATGATTTGTAATATATAGTATAAACAAGTTTTCCCTTCAGGAGAGTGCATTGGAGTAAAAGTCAGTAAAAACTGATTATTAACCCTTGGTTGTGAATTAGTGTAATGTGGGACACTGTCAAATGTGGGAAACCTAAACTAAAATGCATCTATCTCTTTTTCTAGCAAGTGCAAATGAATAGTACTGCTGTCAAATTAAACCTGAGGTGTCATGTGACTGAAATCATATGACTCCACACGTGTGATGCCATGGTTTGGGGCGGGCAGTCTTCCAAGGATTTAGAGTAATTTAATGTTAAGGATATAAATTTGTCATAAATGAAGCAATGTTGCTGCCGATTGTTATCAGATTGTGTTTATGATATATTAATGCATCAAAATATGCTATTATATGGTGAAAACATGTTTCATATGTTATATTTCAGTCAATTTTTCATTGCCCTACTTTAGAAAATATGGTTTGAAATGTGGTCCAGCATGATTTTACTAATGTGGAACAGTCATATATGTTATTAAACTGGTGAAATATGCATTTAAGTACATTAAATTTGCAATACCAATAGTTATTCAGGGGTCTTAGTCTTGTAATGCTTCATTTTTACTTATTTTTAAGCAGGTTGGAAATCATAGACTATTATTACTTATATTTATACATAATACATTACTATACTATTGTAGCAAAAACAATGTAATTACTAAAATGACCATATGTGGGCATGCACTTTGGCCTTGAGTGTTACTGACCAGATAAGTTTTTATTGTATGAATTAAGGTGATTTACATCTTTCAGCCTCCCAATGAGTGTCCCACATTTCAGCCTGAACTGTCCCACATTAGCAAAGGCTCATAATATGGGACAATTTGGAACAAGGAACACTTTTATATTTGCCATTTCTATGCCAAGTGTGATATTTGCATTCTCTTTTCTGATATGATTAGAAAACACCACGGGGATTTCAGAATGGGCTGCGGGTATATTAAACTTTATTTATTTATATATAGTGCATTGGCTTCATATCAAAATATATGGCTGAAGTGCCAACTGCAGAGATTGTCCTACATTACTCTTATTCACCTTACTAGAAGGGATTGCACCAAAAACCTTCGCATAATCCCCTTGTGTTACAGGGATGTTGTATTGAGGTAAAAACTCCTCATACTGTAAATCGATCCACCAGAATAACATCATGTGTTTCTCCTGGCCTTCTCCCTATTAAATTGCCGTTATCGCAACAAGAAGGGACCGCCCACCTGCTCTGTCGTCATCTCGCCACGTACGATCCAGTGCAACGCAACTTGCTGGTCAGTTTGACAGACAGCTGCGCTGACCAATGATGAGTTACCGCCACCACTGAGACAATCTGCAGTGCTGACGAGCAGGAAGTCCAGCTAAGAGGAAGCGACGTGAGCAGAACAGATGAGGTCCAGCATCCATAATAAAGTGAGTATGACACTTACCTAAAGGGCTCTTCAGGGAAGCTTTCAACATGATCTGTAGTGTCATCATGGACGTGTGGCGTTAGCTGTGTCGTTGAGACTGATATCATGAGTAGCTTGCTAGTAGCTGCTTAACCAAATGTGTCAGTGGCAGTGCTAAAGCTAACACCAACAGCTTCCTGTGGATATTATTAGCTGGCCAATAATGAGCAGCCAATGCAGACTAGCAGAGCTGTTTGAAGAGAAAATAAGGAAGCTGGCAATTTAAATGCTCTGGTTCCCGCAAACATATGCTGATTGTTTATCTTCATGTGCTGTATAGTGTAACTACATGTTACAGCAATACAACTGCTGTAACGTTTAAATGTCCTCATTTCCAGATGTGTTGGAGCCGGGCCCTACTCATCCTGCTGGTCCAGCTGCTGAGTGTGGAGGCAGTGCCCATCAGTATAGACAAGACAAAAGTCAAAGAGCCCGAGAAGACGCCTGAAGAGCCTCCAGCTAGTGTGGTGAGAAGTCACAGCTGTTTACACTCCTCTGTTTTTAATGAAGAAATGATCTCAAAGCAGAAGTCCTGCTCTGTCTTCTTACTGCTGTGCTAGGCAGCCCTGAAACAGTCCAGCAATGGATTACACTGCTCAATAAATGACAGAAGTTGATTTTGTTGGTTGACCATTTGGATCTGGTTTTGATAGTCGGTTATTTGCTCCATTTTTGTATGAAATGAAAGTCTTTTCTCTTTGCAGCATTACAAATATGGAGAATTTCATCTTTTTTTTAAATTGTAAAATGAAAAACAGCATGAGCACATGTAAGGGTTCATTTGGGGCTATGGCAACTTGTGACTGGCCTTTATTCATTTTATACAGTTAATGATTACATCAGTAGAAATGACTTCCGCTGCTTAATAGTTTGGCAGCAGGAGAGAGTTTGGCAGCAGGAACAGTGCCAAGACTAAGTTTAATGAGAGGTGGGCTGATTTCTCATAGGGCTACAATTAAATTAAATTGCCTTAATCAGATAAAATTATTTTAACTCAAAACTTATGATCCCACAAAGCCAATTTGCTATTTGTACAACAGTTCTAGATGTTTTAGCTTTGTGAGTGCACAGATTGGAGTCTCTGATTTCTGCCTTAAGTTAGTCCATTTTAAATTTTGACACATTAGGCTGCACAGAGCTTAAACAAATACTATGTAAGTTCTGCTTTGTGGTGAAAATTCCTCTAAATATAACCTTTTTGTTACTTCTTGGTCACTAGTCTTCAACCACAGAACAGCTGCACAAACAGTATGTGAATTTGCAGAAGGGAATAAAGCAGTTTATATGCATTAATACGAAACCTGTTATCTGTGTATCAAACAACAGAGGACCATACAAGTCAGCAGACCTGTATCCCATAAAAAGCTAAATATTCTGTTCCTCACTTACACCGTCTTCAGTATATCATACTTACAGATAAATGCTGATAACAATATGTTATTATATAATAAAATATAAGTAAATTTCTTGCTTGGTGTATTCAAGTGACATTTGATTTGTTGATGTTATAGGAAACTGGGCTCCACTATGACCGCTACCTCAGGGAAGTCATCGATTTTCTAGAAAAAGATCAGCATTTCAGAGAAAAGCTCCACAATACCGACATGGAAGACATCAAGGTATCCTGTGTTCCTTTTGTTTAGTCTTATCAGCATGGTGGGAAGTTTCCACCAGCCCTGAGTAAATTGTTAGAAAATCATTACTCTTGCTGGAAAATTTTGGACTTTCACTTGTCCAGGAATGTGATTAATTTTGGGGGAAAATCATGGATATTTTGGGAAATAATAACACTCAATCCAGGCTTTTTCTCTTGTAATTTTGGTCCACTATACCATTAATTTTAAGTTTACAGAACAATGAAAAACATAGATATTTTAGTAAAAAATATTTGTATGTGTTCTACTACAACCTTAGTGTTGAATAGTACTAACTGTTGTATTCATGTACAATATAGCAAGGTAAACTGGCCAAAGAACTGGACTTTGTCAGCCATCATGTCAGGACAAAACTGGATGAGTTGAAGAGGCAGGAGGTGAACAGACTCCGAACCCTGATTAAGGCCAAACAAGACCTTGAAGGAGGGAATGGTATGTTGTGTTCAGTTGTAACTTATATTTAATTTAAATATTATTTAAATTATATATATCTTATGTTTAAGGTCTAACTTCAGTACTAAATTAAGTTATGGGGAAAATGCTATGTTATATACTGTATCAATATATAGTATGTGTGTTCTTATTTATGGTATAATTTACCCCCCTGATAGACATAGCTGTGGACCACCAGGCTCTGCTGAAACAGTTTGAATACTTGAACCACATGAACCCACATACATTTGAAGTGGATGACCTGGATCGGCTCATCAAATCGGTAAATCTTATTGCTATCTCACACACAAACACACACACACACACACACACACACTACTTGCCTAAACCTAACCCTTACCCTAACCTTAACCACTGACCCAAAAATCAGCTTTTTTCCAAATTGGCGACATAACTTTTGTCCCCAATTGGACAAGCGGTCCCCAATCAACGAGTCATAAGTCTGAAATTTGTCCACAAAAGTAGCCTATGACAGACCCACAACGAAAATGTTGTGTGTTGTGCTTCACTTGAGAAAAGGACAACAACACAGGACCACACAAAACTGCTTTATTTATAAGCTACAAGTAATTGTCAGAGCTTTGTGAATTGTAGACAGCCATAAATTGTCAACATCCGGGAAGGAAAAGAAGGCAAACAATAGCTGTAGAGCAGTAGTGGCAGTATGGAAACCTGCAGTTCCTTCTGCAGCTAGTGTCATGTGACCTGCTTTTTTATTATCAGCACCTACTGTCAATTAAAACGTTTTTTTTCTAACTGTTCATTTTTGTACCATAGTTTATCTTTAAGGTTTGATTTTATGTCAGTGCTGTCTAGCAGTTGACCTGGATGTCCCTGATCTCAGACTTGACATGATCAGCACATGAACATGCTGAGGACCTGCAGGATCAGTCACAGCAATAAAGTCATTTTGACAAATTCTTTCAGACAAAATGTTGCCTTTCCTTAGCAAGTTTTTTGCAAGTTGATTTTCATACCAAATTGAATGACTGCCTAAGATGCATAAAAACATTCAGAAGATCTAAACAACACTGTATGCTGTTTGTATCCAGCGTGGTAAATTAGATTAGGTTCCAAGCTATAGCCCAATTTAAAATATTCAGATAAGATAACAGGACAAAAAACTGTAATTTCCCATAAAGTGTTGAGTAGGACGTTGCACTAAATTCATTTCTAAATCATTTTGTCCCTACATCAAGGCCACTAAAGATCTGGAGAACTATGACAAAGAGAGACATGAGGAGTTCAAGAAGTATGAAATGATGAAGGAGCACGACAGACGGGAACACCTGAAGACACTGGATGAGGATGAAAGAAAGAGAGAGGAGGAGCACTATGAGGAGATGAGGAAAAAACACGCTGACCACCCTAAAGTCAACCACCCAGTAAGTCTGATTCAGATAGACAACGTGATGTGTTTTGTTTCAGCTAATTAAGAGAAACTCTTTTTTTTTTAGTGCATTTGTATTTTTTTGTTGCATTATTGCAAATAAAACATATTGATTGTACTTGATTTGTACATAATGGGCTTTGTAGTGTATTTTGATAATTTATATGTAAACTATCTGCTAAAAGGTTGAAATGAGGAGTCATTTATCTATTTATTTATTTGTAATTCAAATTTGACTTTGCTTTTGTGTTTCAGGGTAGCCAGAATCAACTGAAGGAGGTGTGGGAAGAAGCCGATGGCTTAGATCCTGAGGATTTTGACCCCAAAACCTTTTTCAACCTGCATGGTAAGAACTTTACCAACTTGTACCTGTTAAAGATTGGAGGGATGGTGTTCATTCATCCAGTGCTACATAATCTGTATTGTCAAATATAGCAAAAAATGGTGCATTTGTTTACCACATTGTCATTTTTTCCCTTCTTCATGATGCAGATACCAATGGAGATGGCTTCTTTGATGAACAGGAACTGGAGGCATTGTTCACCAAGGAGGTAAAGACATTGCATCTGAAAATGTGTAATGTTTCAGTGAATGGTCTTTGCATTGACTGTTGGTCTCTGTGATTTCAGCTGGAAAAAATCTATGACCCTACAAATGAAGAGGATGATATGGTGGAGATGGAGGAGGAGAGGTTACGTATGAGAGAGCATGTTATGAATGAGGTACAGTAATTTACACTCGGGGCCCTATTTTCATGAAACTGTGTACTCCACACAGTACCCCTCCACCTGTTAACTGGTGTCTGTATAGCATATATAATCTATTCCTTCGTATAAAGCTCTTTGCTCCTGTCTTCCTCATAGGTGGATTCTAACAAAGACAGGCTGGTCTCTTTAGATGAGTTCCTGGTTGCTACAAAGAAAAAAGAATTCTTGGAGCCAGATAGTTGGGAGGTGAGACACAATACATGAGACTGTATCTTGTTGATATTATTTCGAAGTGTAGACACATGGTAGGAAATGGTGTCACATCCACTTTGTGTTCTTCAGACCTTGGAGCAGAACCAGGCTTACACAGACGAGGAGATGAGGGAGTTTGAGGAGCACCTTGCTCAGCAAGAGCAGGACCTCAACTTGAAGGCTGTTGACCTCCAGAAACAGAGAGATGAGCTGGAGAGACAACAGGAGCAGCTTAACGCACAGAAAATTGAGTTGCAACAGGTAGAGTGGCACACTGTCATTTGAATTACTTTTAGTTGCAAACAAGGCCAACACTGCAAACTGCAGGCTTGAGATGCCAATATACTCCATCAGAACTGCTTGTTGGATTGTCGAACATCTTCAGAAACCCCCTCCTTCAATACATTGAATGAACTAGTTATTTTCTAGCATAACCTGACCCTTACTGGCAGTGAATGTGCAGAATTTTTTATCAGCAGAATCTCAGTAATTAACCAAAAATTAATCATCAAGGTTTATTTAAGCTATCAAATTAATGTGACTACATTGTATTGTGTGCATATGCAAGAAAAACTTGTGAAACTCCATCGTTCTTTCCAGGCGGTGGAGCATATGGAACGACTGAAATCACAGAAAGTTGAACCCCCTCCTGAGGTTCACGGTGAGTTGCACCATCTCATTTATTTTTGGAAAGTTTGATTTTACAGACTGACGTCTTGAGAAATGTAAAACGGCCTTCTTTGTTACAGTTGAAGGAAATGCCATCCCAGACATACATGCAGCTGACAGCCAGTTGCATCCTGGACAAGAGGCCCAATCCCAAGAGCATCAACCTGCAGCCCACGCTCCTCAAGATACACCTCAGGAACATAATAATCAACAAAATCAAGATCTGAGCCAGCAGGGTCTTCCCCAAGCACACCATGATCTGCCACCGGGCCACCAAGAAGCCCTACAAGGCCAGCATAATGTGCCATAAAAATACTGTCAGAACTTGAGCCTGTACAACCTTACACCCAGACTTTTGCAGCCCCTCCAGTCCAGCGTGCAGAGGAGCAGTCCCTGCAGATTATTAGGCCTCTTTAACCAGCATGACTTAGGGGTTTGGAGGGCACTTGGGATGAAGGAGAGCAGCACAAAAGGAATCCCTGTTAAACGATACCAGTGTTTGATTACTGTAATTCTTGAATTACATAACGGAAAGTAAAATGACCAACCAAGGACATGCATTTTAAAACTACTTACATTTTCAAGGAGCTGAGTTTGATAACATTAGAAATTATCAAGAATGTTTGGTAATATGATTATACAAAAAATATAATTTTGTTGAGCTTTCATGGCCTACTGTTTGAACCTCTAAAACGAAACACTACTGGCTCCACAACCTGATGACTTTCATCCACGAGCCTGTTGGATATGTTCAGTGCAGCTGTTGAGCGGGATAAGGTGTAAAAAGTTTTTTCAGACTTAGAATTTTTGACTTAGATTTTCTGACTTGATTATAAAGATACCCGTGAACATTTCAAACAAGAGTTAAGTGTTTATTTTACATGTGTGACATGTTTGTCAGGTTTTTCTTTGGATAGCACCACACATTTGAGAAATTTAGTGAAAGGCATCTTTTTTTATGTTTTCTGCAATTACATTAATAGCCTAAATTGCAAAAGAGGCACGATACCATTACACAACATTTCAGTGTCATTAACCAGAAGCATTTTACTTAAAAAGTACAGACCACTTAATATTTTATATCCAATTATCCTCAGCTTTCCATCTTTTAACCAATCAATAAATCAGTGTAGCCCATGTTGCTCCAGAGACCTCATACTTGTGTCAAGAAATCATTTCACAGATATCTTTGCTCCTTTCTCAGTGTTCATTGTGGTTGCTGTCATACCGTGTCAGCTGTTTACCTACATTGAAAGACCACTATTTCATGTGTGTAGTCAGATTATTCTATCAAATGTAGAAAAGGTGTGCTCTGCCTAAAGAGACGAGTACTGGGCTTTTAAAAGCTGTCCATTTTTGGACCAAATTGCAATTTTTCTTAAAATAAAGATAGACATGAAATCACCCTCCAAACAACAAAAGATTTCCCCTCATTTCATTACACTCAGAGACGCTGATATGGGAGTTTGAGTTTACTTACAGTATGGTAGTATGATTCTGTTCAAAACAGATTTGCTAAGCAACCTCATTGCCACACATAGTGGGCAGATGGCAAGCCTCTTAAATACTAAGTTTGCATTCTTACAGTATAATGGGCATTTTAGTCTATTTTTCATATACAACTGTGTATGTGACATGTTTATTTATGAGTTGATCATGATTTTTGATTTGTTAAATGAAACAGTTTTGATGTTGGGAAGCTCATGCAAGTAAGCTGTAGACCTTTACTAAGGTGTCCTCAATCACAATTGTCTGCATCAAAGTATTTTGTTGACACAGCTGCTAGATTTGTTAAATTAGTTAAGTCAACTGAAAGATTTTATTAGAAAAAAGGGCAAAACAAGAGCTGAATCTATTACTAGTGTCTCAAAAATGCAGCAGTTTGTTTCTGTTGTCTGTTGAAATCAAAAATATCATATGAAAACCTCGACATTTGGTTTCTTTGCATCCAGTTCACATCACCGTATCTGGCAGCAGAAGTTTATTACTTAACCTAATTTGAGGAACTTCATAGCATGGTATACTTTTTCCCAAATATCCGTTTGGTGTGACTACAGTCCAGGTTCCATCTAATGTTTTCATGTAATGCTGTGGTTTCTTTTAGCTGACAGAGTGGTCATGTAAAACTGGTTTTGAGGTATTTCCATTGCATCCTGTGAATAAACGGGTCTGCCTTATTGTGGATTTGTTCATACAAACTTTAGACGATGGAATATATGTTTTTCTCTTTTTGCTGTGTCATTAGTTTTCTGTGCCAAGTGTTTCATTGAGACAAAACTGCATCATAATTTGCACAAAATGTACAGATTGTGTTTTCTGATCGCTTGCTGCTGGATAAAATAATCATTTGATGATACTGTACACCTCGGTAATAAAAAGCTACAACCTTTCAAGTTTGTGCAACCGATTTGATCACTTTCTGAATGATCCATTAAAATGTGTATAGTAGTGTCAGCGTATATCTACTATAAGCCATTAAATGTGGTAGAATGAACATGCTGCAAACATATAGATCACTATTACTGTATAAACAAACATGTTTGCCATCTATCATCACATTAAGACATCTATACATATTGGCTTTAATTACAGGATTAGATTGTTATATGACGAGCATACAGAAATAAGAACAGCTGGATGTCTCTCCTTAAATATACGTGAGCGAAATGCAACCCCGGTCCAAACCAAAGAAATACCAGCAAACAGCAGGTAATAGAACACAACTTTATTGAAACAGTCTCAACTAATAACATCAGCGTACAAAGAGGTGATGGCGCAAGAGGTGACAATGGGGTAAATAAAAATAAACATTAAATGCCTTTATGAAAACTATAGGATCAAGAGGAAAAACGTGGCTGACAGCACAGGGGAGAAGAAAATAATCATCATGGAATCAGATCGACAGTGGCAGGGTATTTTTTGCATTTATTTTGTACAAAAAATAAATTAATGAAATCTTTCAAGTTTACAGGAATATCTATTTGTTGTTTTATACCACACAGACTTGCTGATAATCCTACATGTTCATGTGAAGTTCAGCATTTTGTGTTAAAACATTAAGAGGATCTAGACAGACCAAAGCAGACTGACTGATAAGTAGGCCAGGAGTTAAAAAAATAAGATTACCAATGAGAAACAAAACATTGTTATAAAAGTGAGCTGGGGCGAACACATTCAAAAATCCTGAATGTTCAACGTGGCGCGACTTGACGGTCCTTAGGATCTTTTAGGATCTCATTGCTTGAGCGTTTCCTCGAGACAAACCTCGAGGTCCTTGGGCAGCTCCTCGTTTGTATCCTTGCTGATAGCCCTCCTACAAGAAACAACAGAAATTTAACATCAATGACCACTGATACGTTGGTACATTAAACCCTTAACTATCAAATCTGAGAATGATAATGAGATATTATATGAGCTTTTTGTTGCATGATGATTGTTTAATTATCAAAGGAAAACTTACCCTTTGGTAGGTGCTATTTGAATAGTCCCGGGGCGTGTTATATTGGGTTTGACCATAACCACTGTTGGGAGCATTTGAGAAAGGAGGGCGATAGCCTTCATATCCCCCTGATGACAAAAAAACATTATGATAAATAGTGGCCTTAATGGGTTTTCACCTGAAAGCAACAATGTGTAACATCAACATATAATTTTGTCAATACAATGAATAATTAGGTCACTGCATATATATCTATACAGCTTGATGCATGTACCTCTAAATCCATTAGAGGACCCCCGGTAGCCATTCATCATACCACGGGGGTTCCTGGGTCCACCCCTGGGCACGGCCCTGCTGTTGTAAAAGGACTGGCCTGACTGTCCAAATCCTGCACCTGGTGACGACTCTTCATGTCCGCCTGTTGGGGGCATGACCTGGGCTTGGGGCTGGAACCCAGCAACAACTGAACAGAAGCAAATGAGACAAAATACTTTAAAAGTCTATGATGCACCGGTGAATGTTCTGCAGTGTAGTTTTAAAACATAAGATATATTTCTGCAAGCTGAAAATAAAAAATAAAAAAATGGATCAACTCCTACTTTAGCTTTATTATCCCCAGCATGGTGAAACTAAACTGTCCTTTAGCTGGCAATTAACATAATATCTGGCTCTGACAACATTAAATATATCTTTCATGTAAAATGCACACAAACTTTAAGTTTGTATAAATGTTTCCTCTTAATACCAAAGGGGCCAGTATGCTTCAACAGAAGTGCTTGCTGCATGGTTGAAAAGCTTCAGAAACTCCATCCCCCACATCTTTCTGATGTCATTATTTGGTGGGCTGCATCCAACAATTTCTTTAATTCATTCATTACTCAACAATTCTGTCACTTTTTTATGTGTACAAACAAGTGCAACACAACAAATGCCTTCCGGTAGAGATTGCCTGAAAATGTGTATTAAGTATGTTATCCCAATATTTGATTACTCTGATGTGTTCGGACAGTATTTCACACCAACTGGTTAAGTTTACTGGTTAACCCTGCCCTTATATACTATGGGGTGAATATAGATGTGATGCCAAACAATGTTGACAGCTTGAATTTGTTTCCAAAAACAAACAACCATCTGTCACTCATCCCTCACCTGACTGTAGTGTCTCCTGTGGGATGTCAGGCTGGTCTACAGTATTCTCTGACTGGCTGCTAAAGCCCTGTCCATAGCCACCAGGGAACTGGCTAGGCTGCTTCAGAGGATCTGCTTGGCCATCAGTGGCTGGCGGCACAGGTGCATTCAGGTTAAATACCTAAAAAAAGGGGGGAAAAAAAAGTTTTCTGCATTTCTGTCCGCATCCAAACAATATCCCAATCACAATGTCCATACAAGTTCCAGCTTGATAATATAATGATATAGTATGACAGTAATAATAATAATACACCAGTCAGATTGTAAGATTAGGATAAGGTATTACATAAAATGTTCAGAATTATGAAGCTCTATATGGCTAGAGAAGAAAGGGTGTTCAGCGAGGTAGAGGAGGAGCGAGACGTAGGATTGGGAAAAGAAGGGACATGTCTAATTGTTGCCTGTGTAGACGGTCCACCAATAATCAACCATTCATATGCTGTTACTTCTTAGCAGTGTTACCTAGCCTGTATTTCTGATTTATTCTTATAGCTTCAGCTAGTAAATCCAAGTATGGAATCCGTTTCCAACACAATTAATTAAGTAAGTCCGAGGAGGTGCTGTATTGTTTAATTGGACTCAGATACAAAGCATACCGCTTGCACTGACTGGAAGGGTGCTGCGTTGACATTGATGCCTCCTGTGTGGGTGGGTTTGGAGACAGGTGGGAAGGCAGAGGACAGGGAGCATGGGGCAGGGGACTGCTCAGAAGACAGAGACATCGAGGCCTGGGGGGTGGGTGGGGTTGAAGGAGGGAATTCAGGAGGGAAGAAAAGGAGGATTGTGGAGAGGTGAACGGGAGAGACAGTAAATTTTTGTCCACACCAACGCTCTGGTTTTTAATCTTAAAGCTCCCTTCAGCTTTATGTTCATATTCAAATGAATCAAATGACTCCCTGTAGATGTACGTTACTTTCTACCATTTTCGGCTGTGCTTCCACTCTACTTACTTGTGAGGATTCCTGTGGTCCAGACACTGAACTTGTTTGAGGAAGTCTGGACTCTGAGTGTGCTGTTAGGAATATAAAGAGAAGTGCTTAAGAAAAAAAAAATCTTACTAACTGGTTTAATACCCTAATAGGATAATTTAACCAAGTTAGGGCGTTTTCAAACCTGCATTGTTTAGTCCGGCTGAATCGGACACGACTCCTTTGGGTGGATCTAAACATTGCAATTGTACTCTGACCTGCACCCTTTAGAGGAATTGAAACAAATTCTGGAGCGATTACGTTGTGGTGGGAACACGATCCCGCCTCGATTTGACCCCATCTACAAGGCATACTCTGCAAGTTTGAGGTAAGTGGGATGCAGATGAGCGAAATCAACAGTCGATAGCAGCTATCTGGAGAATGAATTGAGGTCTGACTAGCAGTGAACCACGTTGCCTTTTTGATATTTGGGCAGATAGGACCTTCGTCTCGACCTTCTTCCTGTGTTTATGTTCTTGCTTCCTACCCCAGACACATCTGACCAACGAGCAGAGTAAATGTTCTCACGCAACATGAGTGACGCATTTTGGTTGGCTTGAATTTTTTTTCCTGTGTGAAAAGAAACTGAATCAAGAGGAAAACGCAACAAGATTACCAAATTCTCCACTGATTGGACTCCTTCGACCAGAGCAAACGAACTACAGGTTTGAAAACACCCTTAAGCCCATTTCGACTAAAAGTTGCAGGTACTTTGGACCCAGAGGAACTAATCTCAGGAACTAAACTTGGCACTTTAAGTCCCTGTAGTGCAGTCCTGTTTGCGTTTCCACTGAATCTGAGGAACCAGGTAGATCATGAGGAATTAAAGAATGAGACACAGCATTCACACAAGGAAAAAAAAACAACACAGCTTTGTCCTGTTGTTCTTTGTATTTACTGCTGGATGTAATAAGTGAATGAAAAGGAGAAATGCAGAAGAGGAAAACAAAACTAAGAGCTTCTGTTTGTGTTTGACCAATCAGCGATGGTCATCCTTGCAAACCCCGCCCCAAAAGTTCCTGTACTTTTGGAAAGTACTACCCCCTAAGCAGGGACTTTTTGGGGGTAAAACAATCTCCCTGGACCTTTATTTAAACCCTGGTCCCTCTGGTGGAAACGCAGGTTCAGGAACTGAGTTCTTCAAAAGGTTCTTAGTTCCTGGGGAAAGTTCCTGCGGTCGAAATGTGGCTTTAGAAAACAAAAGATTTTTAAAAATGACCAGACGCCAGACAAATACCAGGACAGTGAGAGAACCTGGTCAGAATCAAGGTAAATTAACTGTGCTCACATGAAGCACAGCCCATCTGCTGCAGGTCAACAGTCTGCACAGGCTTCATCGGCTGGGCGGACACAATGGCTGGGTCAAGAGCCTGGCCATCGAACTCCAACATGGAGTCCTGGGGAACCAAATAAGAGTAAATGTATGGTTATAAACTGGTGACATCCGTGAATACTGACACAGAAATAGAGCACACAACGTCCACCGCTGAGGAGTAACTGTCATGAGCTGAATTACAGTACATGCTGGACCTTCTCACCTGCATGAAGTTGTACGTTCCTTGCATCTGGGCCATTAGATCTTGCACCGCCTGCTTTCTGACCACTGGGTCGTTGGCCGGAGGGGGAGAGACATGGTTCACAGTAACGGCTGGTTCTGGAGCCAGCTGGGCAGGGGGCTGGTGCTGGAGGGAATTCACCATCTATCAGGCACACAGACACGGCGTGTGACGGGGACATTAGAGTGTGCTCCAATAGGGGAAATATGAATACTGTGGTGATACAATAGTGCAGCATACCTGTGCCTCCACTGTCCACTCCTCCACTTGGTCTTTGTCTGTGCTGCTGTACGTGGTTTCTGGAATGAACTGTCTGTTTACAAACTGTAACACAAAAAAACATACTGTAACATCTGACAAGAAACAAAAAGGCTTTCAATTTTAAAATCATGATTTTCTTATTGCAGTATATTTTCAATAGTCATACAAATCTCACCTCTGTGGTTTCCATTTTTATTGGCTCTGTATAATTTTCAGTAGCTGTTCCTTCTGAAAGAAATAAAGAAAAGTAAAGACAGTTTTTCGACAGGGCTACTGACACACACGTCTGTTAATGTGTTTTAGAGCTGCAACTAAATTATTTTTCCTTCTTGATTAATCTGACAATTATTTTCTCAATTAATCGATCAGCTGTTTGGTCTACAAAACATCAGAAAATGATGAAAAAAAAATCACTGTTTCCCAGAATCCAGGGTGTCCTCAAATGTCTTCTTTTGACCCAATCAACAGTCAACAACCCAAAAGTATTAAGTTTACTATCATACAAGACTAAAGAAACCAGAAAATTTTCACATTTGTAAAGCTGGAATCAAGAGAATTTGGGCATTTTTTCTTAAAAAAATGACTCAAAACAACTAATCGATTATCAAAATAGTTGCCGATTAATTTTCTGTTGATTGACTAATCGTTGCAGGTCTAAATGTTTTGTTAGAGAGGTTACCGGGTTCTGATGGCTGCTCCCCAGCGTTAGACTCAGCCACCACGATCTGCTTCCCCTGCTCCTCGTCCTCCTCACATGTGCCATTCTGATGAGTTTGTGCTCTGTCAAAGTAACCACTCAGCAGCACCTTGTCCAGAGTGTCCTTCAGTGACTTATCTAGAACAAAGATAGTAAAAGTCAGGAAAACACTTAACTCATTGTTAAATTAACAATTTAATTGTGTGCATGGTGGTTGAGAATCAAATAACAGTATTAACTGAAGTCTATTTATTGGATTTTACTGCAATGTGTAATACACACACACACACAGTATACATACTGTGTTGGTACAATAAAGAACATTTTATTAGCTTTAAATCAACGTTCCATGAGCCATGAAAATACTTACATGTGGTCCCTGCCACAGCCTTGTCTCGGCCCTCAAGTAGTTCCCACAAGTGTACTGAGGCCTCATCATATTGCTCAGTCAACCTGCAAGTCACACACATGGGGGAATATACTCATACAATTTAGTATTATACTCTTGGCTCCGTTTCTGTACCCTTGCTCGCCGAGCCAGAGACAAAACTGCATCTCCTCACAGATTATTTCCATTATTTGAACAAAATATTATGTACCCACTACACATTACTTACACACAATATGATCACAATATATCTTAAATGTTTGTGGCACTAAAAAACACAGGAGGTGCCCCCTACCTGACGTCATAGTTCCTATCAGGTCCCACAAGTTTGTACAACTCATCAAGGGATGTGAGATCAGCATCAGTTAACAAGGGAGAACCAGAGGCATCAGGCCGTTTCAGGTCCTGCCTGACATTGTCATCTCCCAACTGGTCCAGTAAAAACTGCAGCTCCAATACTGTCTTAAGCCGCCGTTGTTCCCCCTCCTCCCGCTGCAGCTGCTCCCGTCTTGCAGTTTTCTTCACTGCCTTTTGAACCTGAACGCACAAAGTCAGACATGTTTCTGAGCATCACAAGATTTCCTCAACAAATCACCACCACCAAAGTGCACCCTGTACATCGCCGCACTTGTAAAATATAGAAATGTCAATGAGCCAGGAGCTAAGAGGTTGTGCTGTTCAATGCCAATCACCCCTCTGTTCCCTTAATGACTTTTGATATTTCAGGCTTTCCTGAGTCAGTCTGTACTGTAAATTCTTAGTCATTTTTAAGAGGGGTTGTTATGTAGGTCCTTTGAGTACAGTATCAGTTACCTTACAGATGGTGGTGACGTTTAAACTTGTAAGCGAGATCTCAATGTAGATTTTGCGATTATGTAGTTTTCCAAAGTGGGCATGAAATGTTACGGAAAACATGTTTCAATTGAATGATAACAAGGTTTGCATAGATCACAAGAATAAATATAACTTAGGACTCACCTCTTGGCCCAATGCCAGGAAGCTCTTCTGCAATTCTCGAGCAAACTCAAGGTTGTTGGTGATCTCTTGGTACTTTGTCAGCGCCTCCTTCAGGTACATCATGGAAAGAAAATTGAAATTGAGATTTGTGTATCATCTAAAAAATATATTTTGTTCACAGAAGACTGTAATAAAACAAGGCCCCATGTACAAATGAACAGCAAATGTCTTGTACATACCAACTGATCCTGATTCAGTCTTTCTCCCTTATCCTTCTTTGCTTGATAGTCATCCAGTTTGGACTGTAAGAGTATTAAAAATGCCAGATGTTATGTAGAGATATTTCAAGTGGGATGAAACAACAGACATATGAAAAAGGAATTTAAAAAATCATCCTTGCTTAACAGAAATTGACGTCTCACATTGGGAGCCTTACTTATCAATATGGTTTTATATATGAATGTGGGCCTAGTCAGAACAGATCCATCGTTTTGTAAACACAAGCAATGCCAGTAAGAACAAACTAGGTTACAAGAACTAGCATGTCTATGACACAGACCTGGGACAGACTGCTGTGTGGAGAAAATGGGAGCAAACTCAATGAGTCTTGAAATTCCGAATCCAGTATCAGATTTGAATGTTAAAGTGAAATGAAAGACAGTTTCTGACCTTGCTGCTATGTTTTATCAGCATACAAACCCAAATCCGTTAACTGATGGACTGTCACTATTGGTCAGCATTTAAAAAGTTAATTTAAAAATTGACTAGAACAACTCACTAGATAAACCCACAGTATCTTGCCTAACCTGTATCCTATAATATTTAAAATAAATTTGATGATATCCTGCGTTCTAATAAACTTCGGAGGACATCCAGTACAACACATTCACAAAGAAAATATAAATCTTATATCCTGCCTAATCAATCAACCAATATTTAATATTTAAAACACTAGAGGTACCTTTTTCTTTTCCATGTTGCGAACCTTCTTGTCAACCACACCAAGAACCTGCTTCATGGTCTCTGAATGACTTCCATTTCCCAGGTCTGGAATGGCAGACTGGACAGCATTGTTGCCAACCATTGCTGAAGGCATCTATATGGGGGGAGAGGTGGAGGAAATATGGAAATTTTTGTTCAGATGATCTTCTGTAATTTGACCTGCTCATTACCCCAAAGAACAGGACTTAACCGCATCAGCCACATGTTAAGAACATTGCTAATGGGCATGAGAAGTGTTTCTTTTTCACTTTACAGTGGGTATTAGCCTATAATATGTTCTTATGGCCAACGTTTATTTTCTAGGTGTCTATTCACAACTAGAGAATAAACAAATGAATATAAGCAGTCAAGGTTGCACATCTTCTTTACCGCGCTGTTGATCTCAGAAACTTCTCAGGCTGTCTTTGTTGATAAAAAGAATGTTTCACTTCCATTATAGATTCTGCTTTTAGATCCCAGTCTGTCAATACACCTTACTATTTAATTGTTGAGTGGAAAAAATAGGTCATCTTTGCAGTGTATAGACAGCTATAGACAAGTTGCTCATGGATTTGCTCCTGAATCATTTCAAATATCTGTAGCTTTGGATTTGTATTATTTACACATGTCCAAGTTATTTATATGAATATGTTAACATTATGATTGCTGTATATTGTGTTTGTTGCTCCTATACTGGATTAGAAAAAGATATTTTCATTTTCAGGTAAACTAATGCCAATTAAAGCTATGTATGTTTGTCTACATATATATGTATATAAATGTGTGTGTGTGTGTGTGTGTGTGTGTGTGTGTGTGTGTGTGCCTGTGTTATAATCTTATTTCTGATTAAGCTGCTTAAAGAAACATTTCCATTAATTTTTTGCAAACGGTGTCATTGAACACCGTTTGATGACTGCCACACTGACTGCCACCTGTAAATGTCAATCATATAAATTTATCTGATACTGAGATTGCCCAGGATGACGTTATTCACTTTATGTAACGTTAGTAAGTTTTGAATCGCATTGTTTTTACTAACTGACCGGATTTACTGTCGAGCAGGATTAACATCAGGATACTGGGGAGGCTGTGACTATGAGGGGAAGTGATACCGACGTTATCGAGCAAATTAACCAGTCTTTGATTTGGCCTAAGAAACGAATAAAACCGAGTATGGTTACCATGGGTTCTAAAGTTAGGTACATGGTTAGTTGGGGTTAGCTAAATGCATAGACTCTGAACTGAATAAGGAATTTAACAGAGGAACTTATCCAAAGTGAAAATGTCGGCCCTGCTTTTAAAAGTTAAAAAGCTTATAGCTCCTTTGAAGACACCGGCTAACCTCGCTGACAGATGCTATAACTGTTAATACGTAGCGTTGACGTTTCTGGCTTTCTTAGTAGGCCAGCTGTTCACTTTTCCAGGTTACCGTAAACTGCCAAACGCTAACTCAGATAACGTTATATTTAGTAAGCGGCCAGCGCAGGTCTTAATCTCCCTGTCCCATTGTTAGCTGGAAAGCTAAGTTAGCGTGCTCGTTAACATTATGCGGCTAATACTCTTTGAGTTAACCGGATGTCAGTTGCTACTTAATAATCAATAAAAAAGACATTTCTGGTGTTTATAAAAGAAACGATAATACACGATGACTTCAACTGTGAAAAACAAAGACCATCTCGGGACGCTGCGACAGCTCGTTATGTGCTCGTTTCGTCTCGAGTAAAGATGACAAAAGACGATTTTATGAGGCGCATAGCTAACAGATTAATGAGCCATTTGTTGACGATGACATGAATCCCATACCTTTATACTCTTTGTCTTCAAAGAGATTTCCTTAGACGGGGTTAACGTTAACTGTATAGGTGCAGTCTGAGTCTTTCACTTTCCGTGGTATTTTTCTAGAAGGATGCTCAGGCTCACACCGGCCAGTGGCTGAGTAGCTGCTGCTAGCGGCTACAAGGACCCCTCTGCTAACTTAAAGACTGCCTGACAATAAAACAAAAGAAAAAATGTCATTCTATTGTAAGATGATGCTGCAGTTGAACATGTGTAATTACAATACACTGTTGTAAAATTAAATAGGATTCCAATTGAATGTTTATGAATGACGGTGTTTGCTTCTTATTATTTTCATCTTTACTAGAAATTTCTTTTCCTAATGTATGATGTTGTTAAGACATAATTAAAGTCCTCCTCCACTCAAAATAGTTTTTCTTCTTGTTCTTTCAGTTGGATGTTTGAGCTTCACTGTGCAGAATGATGTATGTTCAGAGTTTGACACTTGTAGGCTGTTTTCACATTCATCTGCTGAAAGTGTTTCTGTGCTCACTGAAAATCTGATTTTAAGGGGTGGGCCAACAAACATTACTTGTAACATCAGAAATAGTTTGTGTCCAGAAGTAAAACTTTTGAAATGAAAAATGTTTGCATATTTATAGATTCTGTCAAACACAATGTTTTTGTTTGAGATGTTGTTGGTTTCAGCTGCAGACACACATATGACGTTTGGCCAAGTTTATGTAGATTAGAGCCTTTGCTCTAAGCATTGTTGTTGGGGTTTGCAGTGTGTTGGAAAAAAGTGATTCTTGTGCCACTTATTTCCAAAAATAACCCAGAAGAGATTTCCGTAAAGATCCCCTCCAGGCATGTTTTAAGATGTGTATAAAATACTCTACTTTGAATAATAATTTGTGTCTGAAAAATTCAATTGTCTTGTTAAAATCCTTATAATGACATTTACTTCTCTCTCATTAAAAATCACAGAATCTATAAATGTGCAAATATTTTTCATTTCTAAGGTTTAACTGCTGGACACAAGATGTTTCCTACTTCACTGTAGAGTTCATTCTCAGTGTTTGTGTACTGGAGGCTTCAAGTTTCCACATTACATTGTAAATTTAATACTGACCCTTGATTGGCGCCAAACTGTTTGTGATGTCACAGATAATGCTTGTAGTCTCGCCCCTTAAAATCAGATTTTCACTGAGCACAGAGAAACTTTCCTCTTTCAGCAGAATAATATGAAAACAGCCCTCTAGTGTCAAACTTTGCACATACATCATTCTGTACAGTGAAGCTAAAACATCCAACTGAAGGAACTAGAAGAAAAGCATATTTTTGAGTGGAGCGGGACTTATATATATATGTATTGTATATATGTATTAACAACATCATACAAAAAGTTGTAAGATCTGGACAACTGCTGTTTGACTTTAACAAAACGTAAACTTCCCTTTTTGTAAGGTTTATAAGAGACCTCTTTGGTCCAGACCCCATGATCATGCTGTGAGGAAAACTCTTAGCCATCATAGACGACAAGTTTAAATAGTTAAATCCCAGCTACAGTAAATGAGGTAAGGTATTGAAGACATAGATGAGCAGACAGAAATACAAGTAATTCCCTGTAATAGCAAAGAACCAGCAGAAGATGGCGCAAGTGGCAAATATACTGGAAGGGTCCCATACTTAAAAAACATCTGATAGCCAAGTACCTTAGCTGTTGTCTCAAATAGTCCTCTAGTGTACTTATCTTGCTGTTGTTGAAATTTGATGTTCTCTCTTTGCCATCACGTAGTAACCAAGCGACCATGTGCTGGAATTGAATAAAATAAAGAGAGTAATATATAGACGAGTAAAAAAGAAGAGGAGAACAGGGGTTTCCTCAGATGTTTAGGTTGTACTTCAGAGTAATTGTAATGACCAGGTTGTGCTACGTAAATACAACCAAGCCAAAACACAATGCAGTACACATGTACGTATACAAACAGTGGTATCACTGATTTAATACTCATTTCTTAAAATCAACACAGCCAGTGTTAAGATGAGTCATTAAAACTTAGTACTGGAAAATGCTGTTTATACATTTAAAATGCTGTGCAATTAATAAACGTTTGCATTCAGACATTTCTCCGCAGAGACTGAATTGATATGTTCTTGCTTGTTCTCATGGTTTTATTCCAATATGGTAAGTATTCAGAAACACATTTACATTTTGAGAGATCAGAGTGAAAGTTCAAATATCTCACACTTTCCATCATATGGTGAAAAAAAACAGCATATGAGAGCATCACTATTATCAAACCCTTGGAGCTTCAAACCTTTTCACTGAACTTTGACACTCAATTTTCACACCTCCTTTATGATCCGTGTGTCTGACTCTCTGTCCGATGCTGGATATGCATATAACTGGTGAGGTGGGGATGTATGGGATCCTTGGCCTCTCTCTCTGATGTGGGCAGCTGAGTAATGGCCATACATCCTTCAGTGCTCCTCTTCTGCAGCACATCTGACTGGATTAAATATGTGCTGAGGATTTATTGGCTGAAAAACCACAAGAGCCCCACAAACACTTTGGCCCCAGACCATTTGTAGTGAAGCCGAGGCAAGCACAAGAATTCATCTGCGACCTCTTTCTCTACCTCTACTCTCCCATTCAGATTATATATCTTTATATTTTCTCATCCATGACTTTTTCTCACACTTCCATTATCTCAAAAGGTCCCAAAAGTGTTCTCATCTTGTAATAAGACACAATAAACACAGAGGAGAAATCAGGATCTTGGGTATTTCCAGACTTTTTTTTTTTTTTTTTTTTTTAAGGAGGAAGGCTTTTTCCACTCACAGACTCTCTTAAATTAGTCGGGCAGCATTAATAATTCATGGCCCTCTGTGTTACAGACAGATTACAAGCTTCTCCACTTAACTACTATCATTATCATTATTACAGCCAGAGAATTTTATTCACCAGCATGCAAAGACTGAGGTTTGATTTTGGAGTGTGGTTCAAGGGTGGATTTGTTTACAATGCAGTCTTCTGGGACAAACTATGATGATTAGTGCCTCCCATTCTTCCCATTTTTAAAACCAAATGCACCATTTCTCACTGCAGTGCATTCACAAGACCATACCAGCAATGCCTTTGGTGATGGTGGTATTTTCAAAAAATCTGTATGACTTATAATGTGTTATGCCACAGAGGTGGGCTGCGAAACTGCTGTGTATTCATGACCACTTATATTTTTGAAGGTATGGACACAGTGCACGCTGACCTGATGCTCTGTAGGGGCTGGGGTCCTGTTTTGTGTGAAGGTAAACTGACACAGCAGCTGAAGATGAGCAGGGTAATCCTGCTGGTATTGATGGCAGACACCCATCAAGGTACAAATACATCCGTATGCACTCTGGCACTGGCCCTGCTATTAGATGAGATGGCCTCTCACTCTCTACTATACATCTTCAAATACGCTTAATCATTTATTTTCTTTTATTGTTTGAGTCCCTCACAACATGATTTAGTCCAGTCCTTAGTCTAACAACGTTCTCTCCCTTTCTGTCTCTCAGCTTTGCCATCTCATTATGAACCGTCTAACAGTAGAATTGACCAGAAAATGCAGGTAGTTATCACTGTATAAAAAAGATGCGGATCTGTATGTGTGCAAAAATGCGCATCTCTAGTTATAGTGACCACAGTATGATTTTACTGAGGAATCTTCTATAACTTCATGTCACCATTTTAATGGATCCAAGGATGCAATATCCAAATTCAGTTACATATAAAACATATTCATTTACATGTCTGTGGAGGGAGATTCATGTAATAGGTGATATGAATTATGTTTTTATGTAATTACACTGTGAATATGTCTATAATTCATGCACAAATGTACCAACACAAAGTTTGGCATTAATCCATTTTGTATGTACGTTCACATACACACACATGTGTGTGCGTGCAGTAGATTACAACCGAAGGAGAAAATTTCCAGTCTTAGGATTTAGCACAAGAAGAAATCTTTATATATGGCAAATATACACAAATTGTGTATATTTTTTTGCTATGTTCTATTTTTATATTAGGAAACTGCATTTTTATTTCTAAACCAAGGTTGGTAACACTCTCTTGAGGACAGAGAACAGGCTTCTCTTCCAATTTTCAAGTGTTCTTGGTTTCCACTTGTTTACATGTGAAGGTTTTCTTTCATCACAAGTTCCTTGTAAGCCACACAGAAGTCATTGAACTCAATCAACCCATTTAAGGAATGATGGCTTGATTTATGTGACAGCTGGTTAAAAGTGATGATATCAACCTTCAGTTCAGAACATCTGCTTTGCATATTACATAGTTCAAGAACAGTAAGCAATGTTTACTCTAAGTCTCATTGCTAATGATTTAACCACTGTATGTGTTAGATGTTAATAAAGTCAGAACAAAGATAAAATGCCAGACCATGGTGAGATGTGTATTTATATTCCAAATAGATGAATTATGAGTGAAGGATTTCAGGCTTAATGGATGATCTAAAGAAACAAGTCACTGACTTACAGTCAAAAGTAGCAGGTAAGATAAATATTAATCCCCACTGTTTGTTGATTATTACAACAAGACAAGCCACACATGTACAAATACTAAGATATAATTAGTAACTGAGGAAGCATTATCAAATGTCTATTCAACCACACTGAACATTTTGTGGGTAATATAGCAAACAGCTTTTCAACATATGCAATGCAAATCAGTCTTTGTTAAGAGTGACACTTTATTTACATAGAGCATTGAAATTATTGTTCACGTGTGGTAAGAAGGAGGGTGTGCACAACTTCTTTGTTATTTCTTTGTAACAGTTCTTTTGTCCTGCATGTGTGCTGCCATTTTCTCCACACCACTGTTAACCACAGCACATCAACAAAAATATCAAAATCAAAAATGCTTGAGAAAGCATTACAGATAAAAAAAATAATTCAACTCATTCAATCAAAAAATTTGAATCAAAAACACACTGTAACATGGTTTCTTTCTCATAAACTATTGTTGCATTCTTCTATTATAATATTTAGACACAGCCTGTATACCAAGAGAAGTTCAGGCATATTTGTTTTGTTGTTGTTAGATGGTCGGTTATTGCTGTGAGGAATGGAGTAAATGAGAAGGTGGAGGAAAGGTAAACTATGACCTTTGACTTCCTGTTCTGGCATTGCGTGACTAGTGTTGGCTCCTGAAGCTCAAACTTTAGCTGCTTTACTGGGTCAGCACTAACCTGGACTGCTCTGTGACAGGAATCCAACACACAAACTGATCTTATCTGACGGCGTGAAACCAGAGCAGACCTGGCACTTCTGTCCTACAGAGCCTGGCCCAGAGGGCATCATGGGAACTCTTGGAAAGCCAAATCAGGGATGAAACACCAACAGAGGTTCATAGTCTTTTGACCACCTCTGAAAATAGATTTGGAATAACATCTGTCAGTCATGGATATGGTTGGGACATCTCTCATGTTGCAGGAACATAATTAATAGAAAACTTTCACTGTTATATCAGTTCACACAAGAGAGATCAGACTAATGTTATTTATCAACTCACTTTCTGATTTCTTTTACCATTTTCTGGAACTAAAAATTGCTGTAAATAAAATAAAAGTGCTAAAAATCTAAACTATGTTTGTCTATACAAGCAAGACTATGCAAGGAATAAGATTTAATGACACAGAGCAAATAAGCATGAGATGTGAAATGGGTTTTGATGTATATAATGATGTAATACTTCTTTACTTCTATATAATATATACAGTATATAGCCAGGAAAAAAACACACCCAGAGGCTACACATAGTCAAAACAGATCTTCACCAGAGATGACAGGAGATGAGTTGAGCTGAAATATGCAGTCATGCACCCCTTTGAAACATTCTGCGGTTGCCGTTAAAACTCAATCCATTTTGCTGTAAAGCGGATGGAATGTGTCATGTTTACTCTGCGTTTAGATTCAAATCAATTTGGATGAAAAACTAAACCTAAACTCGGTGCCAAATAACCTCCGCTGTTGGTCTGTGTACTTTAAAGTTATGGAGGAGTTTTGGACTTCCACTGTTACCTCGGGTGAAATCTATCCCTGCTGAAAAACCAAAACAAAAAGCGATGTGGAGATAATAATACAACATGTTTCATCCAAGCTAGTCAAACTGGAAACATACTTGGATGTATCCTGACCGTGAAGATGGTATCAACCACCAACTGTGAACGGCCACAAAAATGTCTGACCTCCTCGAACACCAGCTCAAAATCAAACAGTTTGTGTTGCAACTGTAGATATTCAGTCTATCAAATCTTGAGTCAGGGTTTGAACTACAGGAGTAGTAGAGTCATATCTCTGAGGTCAGCTAAAGTGGAAGCTCTAATAAACAGTGCTTAAATAGCTCCAGCTTATATTTAATGTCTATATAACTGAAAGGTCAGGCAGACCAGGAGGACGTGTACAGAAAACCCCACAGTATGACTGGCCTGGAAACACATTAAAATGCAATACACATTCATCATATACCAAGTCAGAGCTAAAACAAACAAGTGCAGACCTGGACAATGACAAATGCAGGACTGTTTTAAATGAGTGTGCACAGAGCTCTGATATATGCATGATTGTTTCCTATAAGCATTCACGCAACATCGGGACACACAAGCGGTTGACGTCTGGTTAACATCCTCAACAAAAGTCTCTGTCATGACTCCCCTGTATCCCAGAATTCCCTCTGCTTCTGGTGAGACGTTTGCACAGAACTAGAGAGTATCTGGACCCTGTCAGCATTTCCCTGAAGACCTCAATTATACAGACGGGCTTAATTAGATCTGCCTTGATTGTTATTTCAAATGACGGGAATAACATGAAGCTGTGTGTTTGTCATCCCCACCCATCTCTCTCTGTCTTAGTGGTACTGAAGTGCTGTGTACAATTCTGTCCGGCTCCACGTCTTTCGTGTCTGGAGTTGGTGAGTGAGTGGGCGTTGTGACGGTGACGGTGAAGGGCTGACGTGGCAGGTGCTCTGCAGATGATCTGGGGTCAGACATTAGATTGAGCCTGAAGAGCTTTTAAGGAAAGGTAGGCTTTTGACATTACGCACCAGGCCTCTGTAACAGTATGTGGATTTATACAGAGCAACCAGCACCTTTATACTCCATCACAGACACACACACACACACTGGCACGCATAGGGTGACACCCAGTTGAGAAGAGTCCCAGAAGCACAACGAGTACATCACAGCGGCCAGGACCGAGTTTAATCATCCAGTGTTCCGCAACAGGTCTCTATTTGTGTTATGCATGCGTGTGAACAGGAGGAGGTCACATGTTTTGGCTTTGTTGGTGTATGCCATGTTATGTTTTGCTGCCTGAGTGTATTTGTGTGCATGTGTGCATTTGCATGTGTGCCTATTGTGATCAATAGACTGCCTCTAAAATTCTCATAGTGCTCATAGTTTGGGTTTGAGTCTCAGGCATCATCTAATGTTGTGGAATAAGTGGACAACAACAGTATTGTGCAAATATATAGTTAATCATCTTTTGTTGTTTAAATAATTATCAGTTAGTACAAAATGATAATTCATGTCAAATTTTGTAGTATTAGTAGAATCCGATTTTGATATTGACCCCTGTGTATTCCTTGGATCCCTTAAAATGGTGACAAGAAGTTATGGAAGATTCTTTTATAAACTGTGGGTTCAAAAAAGCTGAATCTAAGATAATGTGTCACTAAATATCAAACCTTTTTTTAAGGAAATAAACATGGTATTACGTCACGTTTGTTAATCTTTTGCATTAAGTATTGTACTTCTTCTTTACTGTCAAATTGTGAAGACATATATATGATAATTTACATAATCTAGTTTTTAGTGATTCATTTGAAACAAAAATGGGCAGAGTAAAATGGTTTCTTATAGTTACATTTTTTTTACGTCTTCTTTGTGATGGGGAGGTAGATGAAATAAATATTTTCAAAACATGATTTTTTTTTTTTTTTACCTTTAAAAAGTGTGCCTATGTTACTTTAAGGAGAGATTGTGGAGAGAGACACACACAGAGAAAGAGAGAGAGAGAAAGTGTGTGACTGACATCTGAGGCACAGCAGTTAATTATGTAGTTAAAGCTGCAGATCAAGTGGTATTGGTGGTGGTGTGACTATGCATTCATTGTGAAGCAGCCTTATGTTGCATCAGGTAGCCAAAAACAGGCTGTCGAAAATTGAGCTTGGCTCCTTTCCCATTTTCGAGCATTAAATTATGTTGTTTTATTAAGTCTGGGCAAAAATATTCTGAACATATAAAACTGATAACAGAACTTTCAAAGGGCAACCTCATCCCTAAAAATACTTCTAATTATGAGCCAACATGTGCTAACATCTGCGAGCAGTAATTGTCTCAAACTTGGATTGAGTTAGCTCTTGAGTTAAAAATACTGAAATTTATGGCAAGAAAAGATTTCCAAACTTTTTTGAACAAATGATAAAAAAAAAAATAAAAAAAACTATTCTCAGTCTGGTGAGGGAGGAGTTCAGGTGCAATTTTTGGACTGTGATATTTATGGACTAAGCCCACTAAACCCAAAAAAGATAATAGGCAATTGGGCAAAAAGAAGCCAATAGTGAATAAATAAATTACAAAACAAACTCTTTATATGGATATAATGGGACACAGGTGGTTTCCATTCTTTACTAAAGTAAAACAAAGGAACATGATGCGAAATTATCTTTTAATTTGTGCAGTCCACCTGTTCCGTACTACTGAATGTGATGTGCTGCAGGGAAAGCTGCTACTTTTTGACTTGCTAATTTGTTGGCTGTTCAGCTTGTTGTCTTGCACTAACAAGACTAATAACTTCATATTGCTGCAGTAGCCTCCATATGTGTTAACCGTATGTATCTTGGTCAAACATGACGTCTGTTTGGCTTGTCTTGCTTTGACTTATGTCAAGCTGTGGCTAATCCCTCCTGTTGCTCTGTATCTGCATGGGAAAGAAGAGACTGCAGTGATGCTTGGATTTTGTGCTCAAGCTGAGGCCTTTGAAGTCCCATGCCCCCGTGTCCTTAAAATAATTCTTTATTGTTTATTTGGTAATACAGCTTTTCTGTTAGGTTTTCATCTCTTTACCTAAAAACGACTCTGATCACTCTTGCTGACTCCACCCGAGTTTTCTTATATGTTAAAAGAACTCTTTTGGTTGCAAAAAAATAATGTAGCTTCTATTATGCCTGTTCAGTTCATATCAACAAACATTTCTGGAGGTCAGAGGGTACACGTCTGGGTTCCTCGGGATAGGAACAGAGTTGTGGTTCTGGTTTTAGACACACTGTTACTGCCACAGGAGGAACAGAGAGGGGCTCAGAGAATGCAGACTCTCCTGTCAGTGAAATAAAGCCAAGCCGTGCAGATAGCCAGCAGGGTTTGTTTCCCCCTGTCAGTGAAGAGAGGAGACCATGAACAGCGTAAATACAGCACTTCCTCCTCCTCATGGTTTTCATTCTCAGCAGCATTCTCCTTCCACTCAGTGCATCTCCTCCCAAACAAAAACACACACAGAAATATACCCACACTCCCAATTAGGCAAGACAGTGTGTCCACTAATGGAAAACTTCTTCACAATGACAAGAAACAGTCTCCAATCACATGTCGACAGACCTAAACAAGCAGAAATTAGCATTACGTTTTTTTAATGTCAGTCTGTGTATGCATATTTGGCAAAAAAAAAAAATCACATCTATAATTACACTTGTCATAATTCTGCTACAGTGTACTTCAGGACAAAAGCACGCACGACAAAGTAATTACAGTGACCTTATAGATGCAATCAAGAGCTCAGTGTCCTCCAGCAGTTCTCTTCTCTTTGTTCCACAGGACCATTTTAAGCACTTGTGTTTGCTGCTAGTTCTACAAAACAAACAAAGACAAGCAGAGTTGGAGCAGTGATTAGAGAAATCAACAAATCCTCAACAGGACATGAGCACATGAGCCTCTGGGCCGGATCAGGTTCTTTGGAAAGGGTGAGTCAACAAGGTTAGAGGATGAAGGGTGAATGTGATGAGGGTGTGCAGGGGTGCTCTGGGACCAGAGGTGTGAACTCCCAGCCGACAGAGCAGCCTCTCTCAATTTAGTTTACCATATCCGTCATGGGAACATCACTTCTATTTTCTTTTCATTACAGGACCAATCTCTTCACAATCCTTCCAAACAACAGTGGAATAACAGCTTATTTGCTCTGTGTGGCCTTGGTGGAAAGTGGAGTGATTGTAGTCTATGTGGAGGTCCACAGGATCCTCTTTGTTGTTGGGCTCTGTGCTCAGTGAAGGTGGAAACAATCTTTTCATTCATTGCAGAATTCAGTTTTCCCTAACAACAGATTGCCCTGTTGATTTTCCTCTGTGTCTCCACTGAATGATCTTACAGGTTGGCCGCTCATTAGTATGCCCATGATGCTGTGATGTGAATGAACAAATAAAATGTATAAAAGTAAATAAATAGATAAATGCAATAACTGTGGTTTACGATTAAAAAAATGAAAAATTAATGAGTATCAATAATGACATTATGACCTTATTTTGTGTTTAATGCGTGCAGAGGATATTGCCACAAAAAAACAAATCAAAACTGAAATACACTATATTGTTGGTGCACTGCTTCAACATTTTCAAGGAACATAATAGGTCAGGCATTTTCTGCCCATTTTGAAAACATGAACACATGTTTCCCTGTCTCGGTTTATTTGGCCAGACAGGTGAGTGATGCATAATGCCATAGCTTGGCACGCCTGTGCATGCCTCGGCTCTGTCTCTGCCTAATTGTCCTTCCCACACGTAGCCTGGTTCAGATCAGATCTGACAGAGTGTGTGAAGCAGACATACAGAATCACTCTCTGCATATGTGTGAAACACTTTAGGGTCTGTTTAGAGTTTCCCTGAGGACTGTTTTAAGATGTGTTTAACTGTACAGATGGCCCTGGCTTTTAGATTGGGTGTGGTGGGTACTAGCATATCAAAAGATAGTGATGATGATGGTAGGATATCAGTTACAGAACAAATGGCGCCACTGAGAGAGTCTTTGAAGTTGTCAAGGTAACAAGACTGATTGGCAAATGTGATGACAGGTTTTAACACTGTATCTTAATTTCATTGAACCAAATACGTTGTCAGTTTCCTTTGTAAGTTAAAATCCTCCTTGAAATCCTCCAAAACTCTCCAAGGATGAAGATACACTGAGAAGTTTGTTGCTTCTCCAGAGAGACAAGTTAACTAGAGGGGACATGTCAAATCTGTGTAGATTATCTACGCATAATCAAAAGCTCGTTTTCTCTAGTAAGTGTAGTCTAAGAGACACAATAAATCAATACTGTGTTGGAGGGAATTAGAATAATGTGTAAGTATGGCTACGCTCTGATATGATAGACTTTCAGAGGCCTGTTTATTGCAATGAAGATGGTACACTGCTGCCAGGAGTCCTTGAGATAGTTTCCTGCCATAATACCATGTGTGAAAAAGAAGAACATGAACCTCTCATTTTGAAAATAACGTTAACACCAGACTGGAACTGGAAAATGTCTGTTTTGAGAAATAAACCCTTGACTTATCTCATGAGTGAATCAAAGGGATGTTTTGAACATTATGTTGGCAATTATTGCTGTGGACTGTGGTGCTATCCAGCTATTCAGCGTGCTTTTTAGAAACAGCCAGACACTCCGTATACCCCTTTTTTGTCTGGGCTTAGCTTTTAATGTAACTGCAATCAACCACAACAAGATTTTTGAGGCCCAGCGTTCATCCCTTAGAAATCCCACCAAACGTGAGTAGTTTTGGAATTCCGGAGCACCATGCCAACCGTGAAGCCTCCCTGCCTCTCACAAGCACTGCATGGAGGGGCAATTTTCCTCCGGCTGAACTTCCCAAAGCTGCCTCACCTGGAACCAATCTGTAACACAATCGAAGGGTTCTGACTTGAAAGCCCATTCCTTCCCTTTGATAGTCTCTTCTTGGTAGCCTGCACGGCGCTGGAAACAGGCCTTTTGTAATCTGCAGATACAAAAGAGCCACGGATTGAGACGAGTATCCACCCATCAAAGTGTATTATGCAAAAAATCGAGAAACAAAGCTCAGATACTCTGTTTTTTCTGTCCTTTTTTTTTCTGGGATGAGGGGGAAATTGGGCTGGCGCTCGGAAATTTTAAGGTTGTTGTCATCTGCTATTTTCCTCTGGAGTAGCTTCTTTATTTACTCCTTTTACTGAGAAACAGTGTGGACATAAGTTATTGCTTCTCTTTGCTAACCTTTTAGCGACAAGTGTTAGTCGAACACTGAGCTCCTTTAACGTGATTCAACAGATTTTCTTCCCCAGTAGTTCTAAATTGTATCCCACCAGTGCTCTCACAGCTCTTCCAACAGACAAGGAAAGCAATTAAAGCTTAATAGCTGTCCTTTTAGGGCTCCTGGGAATTTTAGTCTTGAGTCAACATGCCAAACACTATTTCCTTCCTTCACTTCTTCCTCTGCAAGCAAAAGCACCCTCAAGCAAAACTGTATCATAGGCCTTTCCTCACTGATACCGTTTGTGACTGTACAGTAGGTAATGTAGTGTAAGGAGAAAAGTACATAAAATAACATTGAGAAAATGCAATAGCGAACCTGAACATGACAAACTAAAAACTAGCTCTAATCTCTCTAATACTATGAGCACAGGAAGATTCACCAGAGTCCACTTCATTCTCAGCACCCAGGAGAAGAAGTTATTTTTATGCAGAAGTCTTTGAATAGGTTATTTACTTGCTCATGCATGTGATTTCAATTGAGTGATTAGCTGCAATTGAATCAGCAGCAGAGGAGCAGAGCATGCGGATGTAAAGCATGAAATGAAAAGGACATTTGTTTAGGGAGCTGTTCTTCTACAGTCACAGTCCATAACTTGGACCGTCAAAAAAGTCACAAGCTCTAGACACTTGGCCAAAACTCTGCCCTTTGCTGCTCTACCCAGAGTGAAGTCCAGCCAAATTATACACTCATCGGTTCATTCTGCATAATGAACTTATCCTGTCTCCCTTTCATGTCACTTATTATCACACGCAAAGCTTTTGTTGTATGTCTAATTGTATTTCATACTCCAAAGGTCTTAGGCTTACAAAACAATTTGAAATCTAGGTTGAACTTTTGTGAATGATCTATTTTGTAAAAATCAATGGTCTCATCTTTCTATGTGTAAGTTCAACTTGTTATTGCAGTATTGTTTTTACATATGTTTGTTCATGTAAATGCCATATAATTTATAAAAACAGATAAACTTAGACCTGTATATTGCTGTGAGGATACAGAATAATAGCTGTGATTCTAGATATTGAGTCATGTAAAAAAAAAAAGGAATTTGCTCATTAGGCAGGTGTTTTAAGTTGATATTTATCCCATTCACCTGTCAATCATGACAATGCTGTTATTTGACAAAAATACTGCAATGCTATAACAAGGACCAACATCTGTACAAGGAAGATCAAGGACACAGAGTGGGAATATGATTTAAAACTTTACAAAACAATTATTGAACTCATGTAACCATCAGGTTTGCATTTGCCCTTTGATGAAATCATATAGAGGAGATCTGTCTCCTGCCTAGACTTTAAGATCACAAATATCAGTTGATCTATCCAGAAACAGAAGAAAAACAAATACAGATTCTAATTTAGGGTTGATATATTCTCTTGACCTTCATCAATCAAATGAGACACAAGATGGCATATAATTTAACTTACAGATCCCCTCCAGACATGTTTGAAAATATATTAATTTACTCTGCTTTGATTAATAATGTGTGTCTGATGTGGTTTTTCTACAAAACAAGTTCAATTGCCTTGTCAGAAATTCTTAAAATGACTTCTGCTCTTTCTACCTCATTAAAAATCCAGAACCTTGACTATGCAAATATTGTTCAAACAAAATTGTTTCAAACTGCTGAATGCAAGATGTCTCCTACTTCACCGTCCAAGTCCATTCCACTTCAAGTTTCCACATCATACTTTTGCAAGTTGCATATTGGACCATGATTGGTTCCAAATTAGTTGTGATCCTCACAAATCCCACTCGTAGGTACACGCCATTCTAACACAAGGAGAACATATTGTACAAACTCTGTACTAAAGGGCCACAGTCAGTCGTGTGAAGTTGGATCCTATGACTTCTCACTATGAGGCAACCACTGACCATGCCGCTCACATTTTAGGTTGTGAGTTACAAGGTCAAGAATTTCTGTCACTATAAACGTTGATGCTGTTATATAGTTACATACCCAGTAAATCATTTAAATGTATGGTTCAAGAGAACCATAACCTATTTTAGGGGAAGTCTGAGAGAGAAGCAGCTCATCTAGTGATGTTTGTTCTTTCTGAATCACTGTTTGGCTTTATTTTTTACCCCAAACACTTCTACTCATTCTTATTTAAGCCACTGTAGTAAAAGCACAAACGTCTTGTACTTTGTCATTTTTTATGTTGTTAGTTATTGGTTATTGGTTGTTATTGCTACAAAAGTGATACAACTTCATGAGTGTCACACAGTCTAGTTTAGTTAGGCTAGGTATGATGATAAAACTGTTGCATTATGAGATTCTGTAGTGCATCCGTACAGTAAGCTCTATTATTCAGAGCTGTATACATTTTTGTCTCAATGCACCTCAGACTCCCTCATCTTCTTCTTCCTCTGTCCTCTCAGACTGGTCACATTACACTAAAATGTCAATCTGATCAATTTTCTCACAGTTTCTGAGATCAGTTCATCAACTCAGTCTTGTTGTCTGTATTTCAGAGGAAAGGCTGCATGTCTGCCAAGCATGACTGTTTCTACCTTTTGCGTTTTGCTCTTATATGCTACAGTTATGTTGAAATCTCAGTGCATCGATTAGAAAACTGTAAAAACTGAAAGCTTTCAGTAGGCAGACAGTCCGGTCTAATAACTTCGTCAAAAAAGTAAAACAATGGATCTCAGTGTTTGTCTGAGGAGACTCTGGTCATAGTGATCCAAGGTTCTGCTCTCTACTTGTAAGATTAGACTCCTTCATGTTTGACTTGCACGACCCCAGCCTCAGTAAACAACACATGCAGCTGTAATTGGAATCACTTGGTCACCCTGAAGCAGGATGAACAGGGCTTTGTTGTCAGCAAGGCAGCTCACAGAACCTGGCATACATATCTCCAAGGTGGCTGGATCCACAGAAACCATATGAATGTTCCACACCTTCAAAAATCCTAAGCTGTAGCAGTTACTGTAGTGCCACTACTACTAATGATTATTACTACTACTATTATTACAATGCCAAATTTGATGTGAGTAATAATAACATCAAATTTGACAGTATTCATTTTGTTTCAGGCAGAAAAACAATGCAAGACCACAAAAAGATCACAATTACACATATTTCCATGACTAACTCCGCACAGGCATGTTTTACATTTACAAACACTTGTTGCTAGTTACCATGTGTCTCTCTATACTGAACTGACTCACATGCAGTGCACATGCAACACTATTTTAAAATCCAATTTAAATGGTTAGTCAATATTAGATTTTTGTTGAACCTGTGTCAGTGTTGCAGGACATTTACACAGAGAGAACACAATAACATGTTATAATCCATTTTGCACTTGACAGAGAGGAGGATAATGAACTATTAAATGCATCAAAATTGCAGTTTGTGTACTCTTTCTGTTCAAAAGTCTGATTTCATTGATCACACATGAAGATGTGTTATTGATAAAAATACACTAACCTTTATCAAAAAGTTGTTGCGTGTTGTTGCTCAGAGTCATCACTGATCAGCACCTGTTGCTCCACCAGGAACATTGAGGTCTGAACTTTATGTCGAGAGGATACATAACATTACACTGAATTTATCCGTTTATTTGGTATGCATTTACAATCTAATCCAATACAACAGGCCTGGAATAAATCCTGCCTGTTGCCAGTTTTGTTGACACAGGTGTAGAAGTGGTGGAAGTGTTGTACTGGACTCTAAGAGGTATTTTGCATTCGATGTACCTAATAAACTGATAAGTCAGTGAACCATTGTGCTCACAGAAAACAAACAAACAACACGTTTCATATTTTGCACTTGGCACTGTAGATGTATTCTTTTATTTCACATTTTTTTCTTCTCATAGTGTCTTGTACCATGTAATAATGGCAACACATAAATACAACCACAAATACAAATTCCAAGAAGACAAGGTGTACGTGTGGTGAAAAATTAATGTATGAATGAATAAGTTGTTTTGTTTCCTTTCTTAGTTCTCTGAATCTTTCCTCTTAACACTAAACATCATAAGATTGGATTGAAGGAAGGGCCATAGGACTGACTTACGAACACGCAGACATTATATGTGACAGAAATAGTAACCATTCATTCTTGTGTGATTCCTCAAACTTCCTAAAATGAATGAATGAGCATCTTCAGAAAGGGCATCTGCATCTGTGCGTATGTCCTCTCAAATTGAATAAAGAACATGACTCTGATTAGGATCCTGTTTGAAAGGACTGTTTTTTTTCCCCACAGCTTCCAGGACATTCCAGGATATTAGACCAGTGAGGGCTCTCTCTGTTTTCTCTTGGTGCTGACCTTTGCTAAAAAGGTCACTCAAGTTTCACTGCTGGTCATCGATGCTGTTGCGCTGCTCAGTCCCTCGGTAGTTCACCAGCCATCCTCGTCATAGGAGCTGTGACTCAAGATTGACGTCAAAACCTGGAAACATAAACTCCAGTATTTAATTAATGTTGATTTATTTTTTGAAATCTATCTGACTAATGAAAATGTAAGAAATTAAGTTATGATACATTTTTTTTATTGTTTGTTTGTTCATTCTTGTGACAGGGCAGCTCCAGCATACTTCTTATTTGTGTTGGACACTGAAACAATGTTTTGTGAGGATAAACATCTTACTTAAAAACTCACACTGTTCATAAACAGACTTTTTGGACTCATATACGAGTTCTCATCTATTTTTGAAATACTAAAAAAGTTCGTATGATGGTATCTAACTTTGAAAAAAAGGTTTCTTAACCCTTTAGGACAGTTCAGGGTACAGAACCAGTGTGTTTCTTGTCTTTGTTTGAGTCAAGTAACAGCACAGACACAGTGGTTGGACAAAATATTCAGTCAGAGTTTGAAAACTTTATTAATCTTGATTAATCATAACTATTCATTGCTGCAGTGCTTCTTATCAAAAGCTTGCTCTCTCTAGAACATGATAGAAGGTGAGGATAAAACATATGTCCTGTAGCTGACATGAGGATTTCCTGAGGCTGATGCAAAAATGAACCAACATTTTTATGAGACAGCATAATCTCATTGACAAACTACTAGAGATACAGTATAAGCCTCAACCCCTGAGAGCTACAGAGTATATACTGTACCTTTGAGAGAGACAGAAAAAAAACTTTAGTTCTGTTCTTCCATTGTTTATCAGTCAAATTCTTCCCCACAGTGCAAACAAAACACAATCTCTGAATATGAACAATGTTATATACTGCAGCTTTGAATCTTTAAATGTTGTGGTGTCTCTGTGGTGCAGCCGATCAACAAATCAGTAATTGCAGCTCATGATGCAACAGAAGAAACCAAATTTCAATCCAAATAAATGCAAGAGCCGTGACTGCCTTTGTTATCATTACTTATTTCATGACAGAGTTATTTATTCCTTGTTCATACTCTCTGTCTGTGTAACTAGAATCAAACGCATTTTACCCTCGTGTAATTACCACATAAACATGTTTAATGTAGCTTAATGTTTGTTTCAAAATCAAAATGAACAGTAATACACTAAAAAGGTTAGTATGATCCAGAGTCACAATGTCAAAGCTTTTGATAAACAGTTTACTGTGTGGCACCATAAGATTGTTTCATGTAGAGACCAATGCAAGCTGATACAGAAAATCTATTAAAATTTATTCATCCAACATCATAATTTCTGCATTATAGAAAAAATATAATATATAATAACTGAGGCTACATGTACAACAAACTGGTTGGCACACTGGTTCTGGTTGTTTGTGTGTCTGTACACCATGTAATGGACCTGACCAAACTAACAGAGGTTGATTTCTACCCAGTGTATGCTGAGAAAGGCTATGATCATTGTTAACCTGGACAGTAAAAGGAAAAGGTATAAATGCATGAAATGGATCTAATTTGTCATCCAAACTTAAAAATGATGTAAGTTTATGAAAAAGGAAATAAAGAGAAAGAAAAGAGAGAGAAAAAATACAACAATACAACATGACAATTTGTGGCTAATATAAAAAGTCTAGTCTCAGCATACATGTGCTGGAGGGTCCAAATTTTCACATCACACTTGTGTAATTTGGACCAAGATTGGCTTTTCAGCCTGTACATACATATCTTAAACTGAGATTTAAGGTCAACTAAGAAACTTTTCACTTTCAGCAGATTACTTTGAAAACAGCTGTAGGAGCCGCATTTAAGTTTATGTCTATTTATGCAATTTACTGATTTTTTCTATATTTGTGTTTGTAAGCAAAGTGTGCACCCGCCACAGGTGGTGAGGGTGCTCCTATAAGTTGGTGTGCATGGTGCATGGCGGGGGGAGAAAGTGGGTCTTTGACATCAGCCTTAGCTCTGTGAATGCATCTGCTGGTGAGCGGCATCTGCAGCACTACAGTTAAAAATGAAGGATACTGAAACAACTGCATCTTATTTTTGTGTTATGTTTATTTTGCAATAAATTCTAAGCAACAGTGAACGATGAACTCTCTCAGGATTTCTTCTTGGAAACAAGGCTGCAAGTTTGACATAATGCAACCGCACTCTCTATGTGGTAAAAACAATAGGAGATTGAAATAGATGTTAAAGGAAAAACCCAACTTTAAGATGTTTGCCATTACAACAGCCTTCTAGTGTCAAACTCTGCACATACATCAACAGTGAAGGTCACGTATCCAAGTTAAGTAGCAATGAGCAAAACACATTTTTGAGTTTAGGGGTCTTTAAAGATATCCCAAATTACAAAATAACTGATTTAATGGTATATTTTGCACAAAAATGCTTTTGAATAAGGAAATTTGTGTGCTCATATTAACGAAGCATGCTCATGTGTTTGTATGTGCCTATTTAATATTTTATCACTCCCACTTCACTTCAGCCTCATCTGGACATTTTCTGGCATTTCTCTGTGACACCTGCTTTTTAAAATTAGCTGGCTACTCTAAACTTTTGTGAGAAAATTTCTTATACGTGAAAGAAAATTCAGTGAGGCTATTGCTTGACATCTGTGCACATGTTCAACAGCAGCATCCCTGCCCTTTGACCTCTAACTGAACGTCCCACATGCTGCTGTTGCCCTCTTCTCTGGAGTCTTGGTGATGTCCAGTGGCCTGAGTTCGTAGGTCACAGTGATGACAGCGAGCACCTTGCTGCGAGACTCCTATCTGCCCACCAAAATAAACACAGGAGGGTCCGCTCCAGCACTCCACACAATACCCCCTGTCCACCTCTGACTGAGGCTCAGAGATTAAACACTAAGGATGCACAGGATCCTGCCTCCTCTAATCAAAATACTGTCAGGGTCAGAGGTTGAGCTGGGAGATCACAGACTTTTATCACAGAGACATTGTCCCAGAGAATGTGGCTTCTGGGAGAATCATGCCTTTTTTTTTTTTCTCCGTTGGACTCCTGTTTGAGGAACTTTTTACCACCACCTGCTTGTGTTTCTCTTTACTCTGCTTGCACAAGATCAGCCAGCGTGCATCAGTAAAAGAGAAAAAGTGATGTTCATGACAGTCCACATCTGTCACTGTCTTAAAAAAACCTACTAGATGTCAGGTGACCCCTTTTTTGAAAAGGTTTTTATGTAACACAAAGAAATATAAAAAATTTTGCATTTTATAATCAAGTCCATTAGAGAACCATCTATGCCAGAGAACACAGTAAAATCCTGTGTTTGATCTGTAATAATGTCAGTGACTGAAGGACAGAGGTAAAAACTTCTAGCGAACACCTGAGCAATGACTAAGTGTGGAACACCGCTTGGCAGATGTTCTGGCTATAAATAGTGCTGTCAACTCTTTTTTTGTTTTGCATTCAATTTTTTATGAGTACTTCTATATGGCTGTCACAAAGTATACAAGAGAAAAATGGAAAGGTTGCAGTAAGGAAGAACACAAAGGAACTTTGCTCTCCTCCCTGCATTCCACACTCTCTACATGCTACTGCACATACATCAAGGTAAAAAACTTGAGAACATGAGTCTCTCAAATAGCTATTCAGAAGCTACATTACTAAGATGTACTATGTTCTTGTTTTCATCAATGGATGCACCACATTTTCAAGCTAATTGCAACAGCCCGTTTGGATTATTTGATTATTATGTTATTGGGTTTACATAACTTGAGGGCACATTACACAACATTTTACATCTATAATTTGATCAGTCAGTGACTGCTTGTCCTTCCAATCCCACTAAGAATGTACACAGCTCTTTGCATATTCAGCCAATGAGATATTTTTGGCTCATTGTTTTGGTTCGACTCTCACCAGCCTTCTGTGGGATTGAGGCAGTCACTCTCCCCAAACCGGCTCAGAAAAGTCGCTTCCTCACTACTCACCCATCATGAGATGGTAGAGAAACTAGCGAACCACAGAGATACAGATATTTTTATCAGGCCCAAAACCAGTAGTTGAAGTATCATTTAGGACTTACATCTAACAGAAGACTCAGGCCCATGTTGCCCTGTTTCTGCTGAATGTGTATGTTGGCAAGTGTTTGCTGACCAATTATCCATAAGAATATACTGTAGGTTACAATTTGTCATTGAGCACTAAAAATCACTTAATGCAACTTTAAAATTGATAAATGGATGGTTCTTTGCTTAATAAGATTACAGAAATATGAAAATATGGAAATCAGTGGTCGATCATCATCTAAACACAGTGGCTTGTTTCGTATGTCTACACTATTATAAACCAAAAAGGGTTTCTGATATAACAATTTTGCTATTGAAACAAATTGGTTGGAAAACCTCATAAAACTAAGCCAGATACATTATGGTTTTATATCAACTTTCATTTTTGAGTTTCATGGTGGAGTACAAGGTTGAGGCTTGTATAAGGCAGGAGATCTTAAGTTAGTGTCTTTGAAAACATCTAGCTGTATAGGCCCAAGAATTGAAGACAATTGACTTCATTGGACTGTAAATGAAAGTCAATCTTATCCTAAAAGAATGAATACTTTAACTGTTTTTTGACAGCAACTACCCTTGTGTGGTTTACCAGACCTTCACAGAATACACTGCAAGTGGCGCTGGGTTTAACACAATGGTCAACTTTTTAGACTTTCAACTGTCTAGACTGTCTAGAAAGCCTAAACTATTATTTAAAACAATGCAAAAGAAAGTAGAGAAGAAAATGTACAGTATGCGAAAACAACAAACTGCATAACTGCATGGAAGGAGATCCACTGTAACCAAAAAGCTGACAGCATCAACCAACAAGCATCTGGTCATTTGCAAATACGGGGTGGTAGGGAGGGAGACAACAAATTGCTGGACATTTGTGTAATTTATTCAGAATACAGTCTCCCTCTAGATTGCAGCCTGCAACCTATTTGCACAGCATTATCTCTCAGAAGTGGTTGGAGTCGGGTGAGGTGCCAGTGCCGTGTTTCAGAAGTCTCTTCATACTGGTACACATTAGTATCACATGGCTCTACTGCTTGTTTTAACTTACCATATAGTACAGTTTAAAAATGTATACTACTCATGTTTTATTGGCAGCACATCTTATTTGACCCTAGAAAGACTGATTGCGTGTTTTTTAGTCCATTGTCCTACAAACAAATGAAACATTTAACCATTAAAAATTGAATTTTCAGCATCAATATGGCTCCAAATTATTCCTCAACTGACATTGTTCTCTCTGAAAGTTGGTCACCAATTTAGATAAATGTACTAAGAAATGGAAAGCACTAATTGTTTTTCACAGGAACCAGTCTGAAGGTGGTTGTGACCTTGAGAACATGTACAGTAGCTCAGTCTGAAAGACTGCCATCACATTTGCTGTTGTCAGCTGCGCAATCACCATGTTCATGTGTCATTATCCCCTGAGGAGCATATTTGAGGCCATGGTTTCCAGAGACTGTATAGCCAAATGAAGACCTCCCTTGAAGTTTTCTGCCCAGTAGAGCAAGTATAGTCGCTCTTGGGAGCTAAATTATAGGGACACACATGGTAGGCAAGAGAGGTTACCAAGCATACCAATTGTGATTGCAAAATAATCAAGAATTTGATGAATGGCAACAGTTTTTTTCTGTCTCATACTTTCTAAAAGTGCGTACTTCTTTTTCAGAGACAGTGCTTATGAGCAACTGTACTGTAATGTTGAGTACTGCAACATGAGAGCTGGCCCCTTTGTTATTAGTTTCATACTGTGAAGTTGGCTATAGCTCAGGTCATAGAGAAAGTTGGACAGCACGGTTGGTGGTTCAATCCCCGTCTCTTCCTTCCTGTTGTTTGATTTTAGTCAAATCTGAATTTATGGCTTTTTATTATAGAAAAAAACAAAATAAAATGTTCCTAGTCACTATATCATTTTTATTTTCTCAAAGTGCAAAATCACAGCAGGCCTTTGCACTCAAATGTTTCTTTAACAAGATTACACATTTACAGTTTGATTCTCAACGTGAACTCTTTTAAATCAATCAGAACAATAAGGTCGTGGTTAAACCTGAACAATTACCAGCTCGTAAGCAGCCAAACACCTCACCGCAGGCGCTTGTGTTTTTCTCACCCTGGTAGTTTAAATGCCTTGATGTTGGTAATGATGCTTTACCTGCAGCTTCTCACTTCCAAATACTCATCAAAACAGCAACAGTGCAGCATGGTAGTACTATGGCACAACTAACACACACTCTCCCAGTGAGAGCACCCTGACTACTGAATGACACTGCTCAGTTTGATCAGTAATATCTTCCAGAGGTTATCTGCTTGTGAGAATCTGCAATCTGCCAACCTTAACCCTTGGTCACATACACTCAAACCTCGCTCACTGCTGTGTGCTGTGTGTGTGCTCTGAATTTGATGAAGCGGGATAATTCTCTCAACTGATCATATCAGTAAAGGAGGAATCCCAAGATCAATGCCAGACTCTTGAGGTAGTCACATATGGGATGCATTTTTGCAGATCCTAATAAACTTTCATCTGTGTGGATCTGTGTATGTTGAGGGGCTGGATGGGCTGGGCACCATCTCCAGGCCTCCTACAAGTTCCGCAGAGCTCGAAAATAGTCAAGGTGTTTTACAGAACGCAGATGGAAAATAATAACCTTGAACTCAATCTGAGGATCCACACTGCACTGCACTGGCATGGAATACACATAAATGCTTCCACATACAGTAAATATGGTATAAACTGTACAAACAAATGCATTCCCAAACACAGACGACTAAGGAAAAGAGAATGCTCCAAGAGTACAACAACAAAAACAATCGTTTTAAAACCAAAAAAAGGTTATCAATATAAAAGTAGTGACTTCAAATTTGATTTTATATCACAAGCACATTTATTGAACTATGCAATCACATTTGGGAATCAAATTTAGTGCTTCTGAACCAACAAAACACTGTGGCCCACTGGGCGTTTACCTGTTCTATCTTTGAACCTGCCTGTCAGAAGGCGCCAGATGTTTAAAGCTCCTCCACAGGAAGTCCAGCAGATGTTTCACTGGCACTGTGTATAATGGAGGTGCAGACTGTTGCTCTGCCTGTGTACACCAAGATTACACACCAACCAAAACTCTTATTAAGGATGAAGAAAGCGAGAACAGATGATTTTTCTATCTTTACCTCCTCAGGCCTTTTTATTAAATTCAAGATAAGTGCAACCACTGGCTCTTCTTTTCTTTCCCTTCTTTCTTCATTTAATTTGATCAGAAAATATGCTGACGCAGTTTGGTCCCCCCCCCCCCCCCTCTCATGTGAAACCAATTTCAGCGGCGCATAAAAATCTTCTGCAGCGCTTCAAACAGACAGAGGCACGGCTCATCCTCGCCCAGAAGACCCTCACTCACATTGACCATACAGTAGATGTGTGAACCTGCAGGTGTGTTCTTACCACCAATCAATGCAGGGACACAGAGAGGGAGGAGAAGCTGTTTCACACATTGAGCAAATCCTTCACATAGTGATAGAGCTGGCAACACACTACCAAACAACCTGACATGGACATGAACAAAGCAACAGTATATTCAGTATGTTCTGCGCCACGCAGTCAGATCCACAGAAAGATGATATGGTGGCAAACATTTTTTTATGTATTGCTGTGAATGGGAGACAAACCAGACCTACAACCAGATATACATAAGCCACACATGCACCAGCATCAGTTTACCGCACAGCACTATGGATCTATAAAATAAAACACAGTTATGAAGAAACAATGAACAAACAAGAGACAGATAAGACATTATCTAATCCAATAATTAAAGTAGCCAGCATGTTTGACTTCAGTGTGACTTCAGTAACACATTTATTTGTGCAATATTGTTAACAAGTTGATTTTTTTTTGTGTGGTGAGCATTCATGGACTCCAAACTTAAGGCATGACCTTCGATAACAAGCACTTCTAGAAAACTACAGTTCAGTTCTTCTGTTTCTTTACTGTGGACCCATTTCTGCTTTCACAGCAGCTCCGGTAATTAGTGAAGAAAAAAGGGAGAGAATATACACAAGGATTGAAATTTAGGTTAAGAACATTTGTAATTGAAAGCAGTGTGTTTATGAAAAAAATGTTGATTTGGCTACATTAATTACAAATTTATCAAAGTAATGGCTGATACAAAAATAAAAAATAAAATAAAAATAGTGCAGACAAACATTTAATTTAGAAACCTCCTAAAAGTAAAAATTAGAATAAACTAGAATAGTATCTAAATTGTGATTCTTCCCCTTTGGTGTTGTTTTTGAATTGTTTCATTGATATAAGAGGGGTCAGTAATACAGTAATAAAATAGAAAACATATCTGTTTTTCATTATGTGTGTGTGACATTTAAAAAAGTCAATTTGGAGTGCTGTCTTAGTCTTTCTTTTTCATTATTTACTACGTTAAGGATCCAGCCAGTTTTCATAGTATTATTGTGAGTTGAGCGCGTTGAATCTTATTTTTTATGAATCAGACAATGACGACATTTATTGTGATCTATGGTTCACATTCATACATCTGTGTAGAATTTCTCTGACATTTTACTCTCAGTATGTTATCACTGTCCTTTGTGCCAAAATCCAAGATGAACAATCACACATGAAGTCAGTACAGAGTTAAACTGAGTGAAATACCACCATGCAAATATGAGCGCAATTGCAGAAATGTATTCACATGCCATAAAATCTTCGGATTGCCATAAGTAAGATATAACTTTGCTGACTTAAATCTGCTGTAGAGTCACTGTTAGTATATTCAGTGTAAAGAGTGTGAAGTGAAATGTTTTTGAAGAAGGGCTTAGAATATATTAGTGTAAGCACACTAATCAACAAATCTCTCATTTAAGGAAACAGAAAAATTGTTATAAATCAAGCAGAAATCTTTGAACTCTATTTGCACCTGCAACGCACTTAATGCATCTGCAAGTGAAAATTTACAGATATACAGTATACCTTATTGTTTCCTATGTACAAATCTTCATCACAAGGAAATCTGTGAAGCATTTTGCGTTTGTCCTGTGGGTTGTATCATTAAATCTGAGAACCAGTGCTCTACTCAACTGACTCCTTCTGAACTTTACTTTCTATCGCAGTGCTCTTCACGTCACTGATGGCTTTGAAAAAGTAAAAATAATTAGGAATAATTATGTTATGATACATACAATGACACAGCAGGTGAAAATATAGTAATACATGAGAGTTAGAAGGGTCAGTGTATAAGAATAAATAATATTAAAAGTATAGTAATAAAAGTGCACGTCTACTTCTTAGTTTGCCCAGTAATCATTTGATTCACTGCAAAAAAAGTGAAATGAAAGAAAAACTGTTGACTTTTTAAATCTTTGCATAGACTGGGTTGAGTCAAGTCATCAAAGAATCTGATGAAACACTGGTGCAGCGCTGTTGTCCCACACTGAAAACAGTGTAATAGGATATGACAGGAGAGTAATCTTTGATTCAGTCAGATACAGTGTAGATATTTGCATGTTATGGAGATGAAACACTTCACCACAGCTTGGCTCATTACTTTACACTGAAAAAGAGTGTGGTCGAGACTAATTACAGATGTTTTTCCCGTGGAGCAGGGTTGACCAACATCATGCCAGGTAGTGGCTCAAAACATTCCTCACTGTTGATTTGGACAGTGCCACTGAAATGATTTTCCAGTCCTGTGTTTTTAAAATTCTGCTGTGTTAAAAAAAAGAAAAAAAAAGAAAAAGAAAGCTAGCCCACAGTGTGTTTCAGAAACGCTCAACAAATCACTGCTGCACACACAACATATGATCCCCAGTTTGTTTAGGGAGGCTGGGGCTTGTTTGGGCATCTCATACGAAAAAGTATGAGATGCCCAAACAAGCCCTGTGAAGATGGAATGTCTCTTTTATGTGAAATTAAATAAGATCAGCTTGTGGGCCTCTCTCCTTCCTGTTCCGCTTTCCGTTTTATGTTCATTTCCATTCCTGAACAAAGCCGTCTCTCCACGGTGTATTAATGCCCATCAAAGGCCTCAATCAAGTTGCTTTGCCACAGGCTAAAGCCGAACTGGAGAGGCTAAAGTTTAATGTTGTCAGTGCAGTGAGGATGTGGGCTCATGTCTCTTCCGTGTCCTTGTGTTTTCTTTTAACCCCCACATTCACAAATATCTCACAAGTCCGGTTGGTGGAGGCAAGGCAATCCGAAAACAGCACACACTAAAGGGCCATTTCAAGGTCATTGACTGTGACAACAGTCTTACTCATTGTGCCATCAGGACAATGTCTTTATGTATTTCACTGAGAAAGCAGGAAAATTCAGAAAATAAAACATAATTACACAGGGCTTCCTAAAAAATTAGTCACGGCTGTGAGTCAATAGACTCTTAGTTTAGAAGTATCCGGCAATGAGAAATATTTAAGAAGAAGCTGCCGACTGTCTGCTGACATTTTCTCCCCCTGACTGGAATACTGTGCTTTGTATTAGTCTTAATTAAACTTCCCTTAAATGTATTAACCATGTGCATTGTGTGTTTGTGTCAGTGTGTAATTAACAACAAGGCTGAATTCAATTAAATCTCACTTGTTTTTTTAGACTTTCCCCCTCTGTGAACAGCTAAATTAAAAGTCTTAATTTAATTTTTAAGCATTTTTAAAGTAAAGAAATAATAATTTATCAATATAAAAGAACTTACAGTGATAAATCACAAGCAGTTTGTCTTTTTGCCGTCAATGAATATATTTATGCTCCTAATAAATAAAACACATAAAAGCTTTCATGAAATGAAATGAAAACCTGCTAAATGAAATTCTCATTTGACTCTTAATTACCACTGTCATTGATTTTAAATATTTTAACTCCTGTCAGTAATAGTAATGACTTCTTCCTACAGTCATTTTGCTGAATACTATACTATGTAAATACAGAAGTAACTTGTGTTTCTGGAGGAAAAATATGATGCCAGTGCTTTTTTTTCTCTGTGTGTGTGTTTTAATGCTCTCTTATTCACTGCAGGTGGGCCTACTGTCAGGGGGAAAGCTCTCCCTCGCTGTGCCAGAAAACTGACATGTAAATAACTCTTCAATAATGAGGAATACAGCTCTCTCTCTCTCTGACCATCCCAGGTTGTAAAAAAAGAGACCGCGCATGGTTCTTATAATAAAGCAATTACAGAAAGTAAAACTGGGGACACTTTTGTCTGTGAAATAAAGGGAGATCAAATCATGCTTGTGGCCAGAGCAGGAACCGCCCTCCAAACATGCCAGTGGAAATATAAAACACACTATATTCCATCTTTATTTACAGCAGTTGCAGACTTCCTGGAGCTACACTATAGATGAAAACAGATTAGACAATAATGAGGCACATATAGCATTCAGAATCCTGCTTAATGGCACTCTTACACTGCTTTATCTATAAAATTATTAATCAATTACCTTTCAGTTCTGGTGCATGGTGGTGAACATTAAGTCCTTAAACATCAGAGCGTTATTGTTTTGCATCCTGGAAATCACAAGAGTAACCTGCGTCCTTTCACTGAGTAGGTGAATCTGTGTAAAGGCTGTAACATTATTCCATTACAAGATCATTACCTAACATCAGCTCCCAGCTAAGAATAGCACAGACAGAAATATACTGTTTCAGCAGGTTTAAAAATCGGGTAAGTAATCATTAAGTCTGGTTCACTGCCATAAATCATGCTGCTGACATATGGCGAGAGAGTTCAAAGTAATTAGATATTTTGTTTGACTGTATTAGATGAAACATAAACTGTTATAAAGTCATTTCATCTTTCCCCTCTGGGACAGTCTGTTTACAGCTGAGTGTGAGTCAGGTTTTTGGGAGCATGAACGTTGCATCAGATGTACAAGTATGGAAACCTTTCGGGGTGAAGGGCTTGATATGAAACCCAATCATGTAAATGGAGCAGATTTGTTCTCCTCTGTCTCCCAGTTGCTTTCTTTTTTTTTTTCTCGCTCACACATGCGTGTTTGTGTGCATGTGTCCACCATGTGTGCATTGCTGTATGAATATGTTTGTGTGTTTGTTTCATTATCTGCACACTATGAACTGTATCTGCGGTATAGCTGTGAGTTCCCCCCACCCCCACTTGATCTACTCAATTTCCAAAAAAGCTCTGTACATCAATGTGCACCCAGACAGAGTTACAAGGTGACAGCACATACAAGGTGGCATCACAGTACAGTACCTGCACGACCAAACAGAGAGGTTGAAGGTCACACCTGTAGCAGAGGACTGACCAAACTGTGTGCTGTTAATCTGTTATTTTGTTAATGAACATGTCAACAGTCCACAGAACATTTTGACATGTTTCTGAAAACACATTTAAACTGACTTAGAAGATTACATCCTACAAATGATTGTACTTGATCATTATTGATGAAAAGACAGATTATTGCACGAATATAAATTTTAATACATGTTTAGGCATAATTTAAACTGATGTGTATCAAATAACTGGGCCATGAAAACTCAGATATGTTTATGAGCAATATCAAAAAATATATATTACTGGTTATTGGACTTGAAAGAAAACTGAATAATTGGAAAACATGTGCCTAATTATGTGCATAATTATTATGACATATTTCATGTAAGGCTTGTCTTGGCTGTCCTATTGTGGCTTTATCGTTAGTGGCATGACACAAACAATAACATAAACTACAATAGAATTAAATTACGATTTTTGTGCTCATTTTAAAATCCTTATTATTTTAACAGCGATAGATTGTTGTTATTCAATAATTGAGGATCCATTCACACCAGTGAGATTAGGTTGCTCATATGGGGGGAAACAGACTCTGAAACTGTGTGATATAAAACTGACATTAATGGTGGGATGTCGTCGACTTAAAGTTATTAACTAGTAACTTTACAATCATGTGTTATGTGAATTTAAAGTAAATAAAGTAAAGCATTATAAGCGGTAAAACAACTCAGGGCCTTTGTAACATTACTATCACAGGCACTTTGTGACTTTTTTTTTATATTCTCAACTCTGTTACCATTATTTCCTAGCTTGACCTGTACTATAATGTCTCCACAAGATTTGTTTTCGTTACTGAGAACACAGCTTTTCCACAGTCTGTAGCTACAATATCAATGTTCTGAACAGCTTTTCTGCAACAGATGGCTTTTCTGAGGCAGAAGTGTGAAAACACACGAAAAACAGGATTCAAAAAGAACTCGCCTCTCGCAGAAAACATGTTGCTGTGTCATGAAAATTCATATCGATCATGTAATTTTTTACACAACTAAACATAAATTGGGATTTTTTTATCTTTAATTTCGGCAATAAGCACAGGCTTTATTTCCTTGAGACCAAATCTATTAGACAAGATGAAAAAAACAAGGAAGCTATAATGATAATCTAATCTAAAATAATTAAGATTTAAGTGCAGTGTAGAATACAAGTGAGCCTGTGCGCAACGATACGTGATATTGCGGTGATATTACTATTTTAAAATAGCCTATATTTGTTTACCTTCATATATACACCACATGATAATATTTCTTAATCCTATAAATGACGAGAAATTGGAGAAAAACTATCCGGTTCTGTGAGTGTAAAATGCTTTTCATGACAAATTATAAAACATCAGCGGATGAAGGAAATAATTAGTGTGCAAGTGTCTCGATAATCCGTTTCAAGTGATAATTAAATCATTAAGTTCTTATAAACTAACAGCCACTTTCATTCAGGAGCCACAGAGTTTTGCCAGAGGAGACTGTGAGGACACAATGGGCTGAGTATGGATGATTTGCCCTTGATGAACCATTGCGAATGAAGCATAAAATTGTGCCCTCTCCGCTCTAGTCAGTGCCATCACTCATAGGCTATATTCATATCCAAATTGCATTAATGTCATGTGTTAAGCCCCCCGCCCCTATTTTGTAACCTTTTTTTTTTCTCTCTCTCTCTTTTTTTTTAACTTTTTTTTTTCTTTTTCAGCTAATAACCGACCTCACTCGTTCATGTCATCAGCACAATCACTTGGGAGAGGTCTTGAATCCAGGAGATCTGGGTCCCATCCTCTGAGGAAAGACGGGGTTTGTGAAACTCTTCTCAAACCTGAGGGGGAGTTTGGAGTGTTTGGTCAACGACAGTGGTTCCTGGAAAAGATCTGAATCGTTTTATAACCAAACCCAGCTGCGGTCTGGTGTGCGCTGCAGTCTCTGCGTGCATGTGTGTGTATGTTCATCTGTATGAGGTAGAGGAGGAGGGGGGTGTCTGCGCTTCCCTTTCCAAGAGAGAGAGAGAGTGAGTGAGAGAAAAGTTTGGTGTTTTTCTCCCCTTGACTCTTTTTTTTTAGGCATGAACGCCGAGACCTGCGTTTCATACGGCGACATGACATCCATGGATTCATATTATAGCCCCTCTGCAGCGCAAGGTAGGGATCACCAGACAGACCACTTTAGGACATTCCCAGCCACTGACACCAAATACAGCCCCACTGCCTTCCTGCCCAACAAAGGTCAGGCTTACGGAGAAAAGTCCCGGAGCCCCTTCCAACAGGAGTGCCAGTCATTGGATGCCGCAGCAGCTGGGCAAGGCACTTTCGGCAAATACCACGTCTTCATGCAGAGGTCTTCTTGCAAAACACCCCCCGAGGAGAGCAAACTGCACCAGGAGACCGGACACAACGGAGCGCTCATCCCGTGCTATGGTGAGTGAGGAACCCCCCACCCCTCCCCACAAAAAAAAAACTTAAAGATGATTTTGTTACTGAATTTTATCCCGAGACAAACATGTCAAGATTTGACGTTGTAAAGCTGTTTTCATCATAACGGAGCAATACGATCGAACACATGTCAAAATTATTATGAGTTATGCAACAAAAAATCACTGCAATCATTATCAGGATGTTTTCTCTGAGCTGCGTGCTACAGTTTTGTGTCTGAGAATTTCCTACATGGGCAGAAACTGTTTTAACTCTGTCAGTTATCGTCATTGCTCTCACACAATAGATCAGACTGGTTTGGAAGTTTTGATCGCGAATAATCGTACAGCTGCAGCAGCTGGTCTTTAGGGTTGCGTTAGCGCATGGACACAACTGAGGTGTGTCGGCCCTTGTTTGATCTTAAATTGTCTCTTTACTGTCTGGTAAGATAAGACCACTTATCCAAAACCATTTGAACGGGTTTGTTGCTTCTTATAATTCCCCTGTTTTGTTTTCTTCTTCGTGTGTTCTCTTAAAGAGGAGGGAAACCTCCTTCGTGCGTAAAAACGGATCAACAAACGTTTCTCTCTTGCAGCAATGTACAGGAGATCCCAGCTCTCGTCAACATGGCCCTGAAGTTATGTGCGTAACACAGTTAAGAAGGGACATAATCTTCCCGACTATCAGATTTTCCCTTTGGCCATCAAAATTAAATTAGGGCGCATTTAATGCGATAATCTACATTACAATCCTTAATATTGGAGCTGAGTCGCACAATTGAATTAACAGGTTTTCAGATGGCACAAATAGTGAGCTCCAAACTGATAATATTTTCATTTCATTGCTTGGTCTTATTGGCTCCAATTAGATTTAATTGCGCGGGGACGTCGCTGTAATGGGCGAATGATGAGGGTGTAAATAAAACTTTGACCCTCGTTTGAGAGACGGCCGCTTTGAAGCAGCATTAGTTGTTTTTTTGTTTTTTTGTTTTAACCTGCAAAGACCTTTTACCTACACACTTCTGATGTCACATTGAACACTGGATTATCAAGATTTGTCTGCAAAAAGGAGGCGTAAAAGGTTTTTGGTGAATTAAAACATGGTCAAACGTTCAGCTGGTTTTGCCCTCAGCTGCATCCCTGCCTGCTCATAAAGGAGAACACACACACACACACACACACACACACACACACATGCAAAGAAGACTAATATTTGATATCAGTGCGTCCTCTCTTTTTTAAATCCAGATTTATGTAATTCAACTGCCCATCCTGAAGGGGTTAAAAAGGCAGAAATGATGAGACAAACGAACAAACAAACAGGGTCTTTATTGTGTGATTCAAGCTGTTGCGTAAATGCTGATGCCTCATTATCATGTCTGTGGATTATTTCTAAGCTCGAAGATCAAATGTTGACACGTTTAAAATAATTGTATTTAAGACAATTCTGCAAAACGTCTTTAAACGTCTAGTGTCAAATCGTTTTTTTTTACTCTGAATTGAAAAGAGAAAATTATCATCCTGAATCAAATCATAAAGCCTGAGGGCTCTCTCTCTCTCTCTCTCTCTCTCTCTCTCTCTCTCTCTCTCTCTCCCTCTCTCTCTCTCTCTCTCTCTCTCTCTCTGCCTGTCTTTGCATACAAGTACAAACAATTTCATCTCGATACCTTGAACATGAAGATGATCCTCTCGTGAGTATTTTTTTTTGTGTTCAAATTAGGGTAAAAAACTAACTATTTGTATTATATTTTCTAAAATATTATGGAAATGTAAGCATATATAAACGGTGTACATGACCCCAAAAAGATATGAATAACCCCAACAAAGTGACAATAATAAGAAAAAGAAAAAGGAGAAGAAGAAAATAAACAAAATCGACTGAAGAAATGTTTTCGCTTTTACGCATGAAGCCATCATCCCTTTTTTCTTTGAATTACATGAGCTGCTTGTCCATCAGTATTACACCGAAACGCTTTAGTGGAAGTAGTTTAAGGATGTTATGACAGTTTCTGGAAATCGGCCTGCAGGAAAAGCCTTTATAGCTCCAAATATGTCAAGAACGTAGATCAATCTCTTTGAAAGCGCATACCGGTCTTTTATAATGGCTGTTAAGTTTTTATTACCTATTAACCTTGACATAGATCCGGTACAGCCGAGATGAAATTAAATTTTACTTCATGTCGTAAATAAACTGTAGTTATTATGTTGGGTAAACTGCCCCTTTTTGGACCACACCGCGAAGAAAGAAAATAAGAAAACGAATTTACAAAGATATTTCAAATTTTACGCGTCTTTCGCTCGACGTGAAGGACAAACACGTTTGTACGTATTCAGTCAGTAAGTCAGTAACATTAAACACGATTTAATTTAAATTCTCAACTTTTTTTGAGAGTTTTTTTTTTCTTTTTTCGATTCGCCATCAAAGTAAGATTTCTGGAGTCAAATGTGTCACTACAGGTTGTTTACCAGGCGCTCTCCTTTAACGATAAGGAGACTCCAATAATGACCGGATTCACACTGCAGAAGACAGGAAAAAACATCTCGGAGAGCTCTGGCATTAATGCGAGTCAGATGTCAACTTCTCTGTTTGCCTTTATTTCCCTGCTCACGGTGACTTGCAGGCCCTCAGACACAAAAAAAAACTCCTTTGAGAGCAGAGCCTGCTCAAAAGATTTATGTTTCAGCACTTTATCTCTGACGTAACTCTCATAACGGAAAGTAAAAGAATAATTCACATTCATGCGTAAATTACGCGCCAGTCAATAAAAACAAGAGCGAAATTCGTTGACACTGGTGGCTGTTGTCCTTGTGATTATGACAACCAATCTTTCTCCTGACTTCTACACCGCTGACTGGACATAAATTGAAGGGAGCAGTAAAATATGCTGAATTTACCAGCTGAGGAGAAAAAAATGATAAATGATTCCTGATGTTTTTATTGGAAAATGGTGGTGTATTTTACTTCCTGGCTCAGTGCTTTTATCAAACCTGTATTTTACACAATCGCCGGGTAGTTTCAAATGGTCAAAGAACGGCTTTGTTGCTGTAATTTGTGGCTGGATCCGTTCAGTCAAAGGTGATGTGATGACTGGTCTCAAAGCTGTCTGAAGGGTGCACGCTGCCAGCTACGCCAGAGACATTTTTGGCACATAGAAAACATCATGACTGTTTAATAAACATTCACATACATTAGAGTCACTGCAAACACAGTTCTATTGTTTCTACTCAACACATTGCCAATCATGTTGTTACATGAAATCAGCGAGGCAGCTCTTGGAGAATGGACAGCTTTTAGTCCGGTCTATGGAGCATCATAGTGACTGAAATTGAAAGAGAAATGTATGAGCAGTGTGGTCAACGTCAAAAAACAGCAAAACATATCAGGCAGATAAACTGACAAACTAAAAACTACACAGTGGTGGAAGAAGTACTATTTTCTGTAGTAAAAGTAGCAAATTAAAATACTTAATTACCAGTAAAATTCCTGCATTCAAAATTTTGAATTATATAGAAATGTTATAAGCAAAATGTCCGTAAAGTATTAAAAGTACTCTTTTTAATTTTTTTTAGTTGGTCATTTTTATCTTCTTGGGTATTTTAATATTTTCAATATCATATTTTTGAGCTGATTATGTTTTGCATGTAAAACCTCTAAAGTAGAGGAAGAAAGTAGCATCAGATAGAAATACATTAGTACAAGTAACTTAAAATTGTACTTAAGTTACTTTCCATCACTTTATTCAGCAGGTGTAGAAAAAGTCACACTGGCTGCCAAACAATAATTGATCCACTTATCAGTATATATAGAGAAAAATAGGTCCCTGAGGACGACTCAATCAGGCACTTCACAGTCCTAAAGCAGCCACCTACATGTCTTTGTGATCCTCCATAGACACCACATTTCTTCTTTTGATGTGTTCGTGTCTTCTCTCGGTGTCTGAGGGTGTTTGACCTTTAGCTCAGCTTGTCATCTGTTTGGAGAGAACTTCCCCTGTGTGCACAAAGCAGAGAAAATCCATTTGAAACCCCTCATTTGAAGCCTTGTAATGTCAACGCAGAGCTCTTTGCAACATTTGGAGTCCAGTTCAACATAGTAAACATTTAACTGCACCAATAAGACAAAGCATGTTACTTGTTGTTGCATGCGTGTTGAAATGTAGGCGGAATTGTAGAGGGATAATGTCTTTTAGTATCTTTTCTGTCTTTTACAGCGACAGTGATGTGCACTGCAATTACTTTAAAAACAAGCTGCGGGCATAATTTGAATCCATGAAAGGATGCAATTTATTCCAGCTTAAACTATAATTTAGTTTTTGGGCAAAGTGAAAATTTGATCCAGTTCTGCTGCCCTGCAAGGACAAATTAATTCCCTGCAGAAAGAGTAAACTCCAGCAGGACCAACATTCAGGTGTGATTGCTTCACCTTGTGTGATTTTGTCACTCTGTAATGAAGACCTCATCTTTTTTGCTTTTTTTTGTTCCTTCACCGCCTCAAACCTATATAGCACGACCATTTCAACCTCTCGTAATGGCCGTCTCAACTGATTGGTTGGAGCAGGGAGTAATGGGAACCAGCCATGCAGCCCAGACAACTGAGACACACTTCAGCAAGTCAATGACATGAGTGGAGGTGACAAGGACTCAGGATCATTTTACCATTTAGCTTAAAGTTTGGCAGGGCAATTTACATTAGGCTCAGTTTGCATGGACGAGTGAGAGCAGCAGGGCAAAAAGGCTCATGCAGTCCAGGACTTCCTTTGGTCTCTTTGTCACCGCTTCATGTAAACTGAACACTGATACAAAACCAACCGTGGAGGACTGCAGATCAGTTTTCACTGGTTTATGTCAATATAGAAGAGTGACCTTTTTGTCCAGTGCACTTAGTCTATTTTATTTGATTACATTTAAATTTCTATATTATAATATAATGGTGTGTATAATCTCAAAACCAGGGTATAAGGTTATTTAAGGTTTTTCAAGATATTTCCTTGTGTGCCAGTGTCTCAAAAATACTAAATTCAGTTTCTTGGAAGGAGAATATTGTTTTAGTACTGAGGGCTATTCAATATTTATACTCTTGACATGCTTGACTACTTAGCGCATGACCTAAACATCCAATTTACAGTAAGAGCACACATGAGTACAGTACAAATAGATCTTAAGATTCCCTTAACATATGTTTTCAGACATATAAAAACACTCTGCTTTTAAAAACAATTCTTGCAGATTGTAAGAAATTCTTAAAATTACATCTATTATCTCTCACTTTTTTGATAAATACAAAAATCCATAAATGTACAAATATTTCTGATTTAAAAAAGGTTAAATGCTAGATACAAGATGTCTCTTACTGAAAAACACTGGAGGCTTCAATTTTCCACATCAACCGTGTGCGGGTCGCCCTTGTGGCTTCCAAACTAGGTGTGATGTCACAAAATCTGCTCGTACATACACGTGTTAAACTCTGATTTCAGCTGAGCACCGAGAAACTTTCCCGTTCTAGTGTCAAACTCTGCACATACATCGTTCTGTACAGTGAAGCTAGAATCCAACTGAAGTTACAATAAGTAAAACACATTTCTGTGTGTAGGGAGACTTTTTCAACAACAGCAAAATAGTTTTCAGTGGAACTTGCTTTTTCTTGTTGTGTTTTTTTTGTTGTGGGATTCAATTTTTATTGTGTGATACTGACAGCAACAGGTGTGTGTTATTATGCAGTTTCATTGCACCAATTATACAAAAAATACTCCACCAGATTTGCTGGTAGTCGTTTGTTTCTCTATCTCAATGTTTCAAAACCTAATCTTCTGAATTTCCAGAGGTGAGGTTGGTAGATAGATAGGCCTCAGGCCAAGGACCATTTAATTAGATTTTGTTGGTGATTGAACAGTTGTATTTCTGCCATTTGACCATCATCATCATATTTCATCCTTACTTATGAAACTATCAGATATAGAGTTGTGTTTCCAAATCCAACAGGACTGTTTGTAGAGCAAAAGAATGCAACTTGAAAACTAAGCGTTAGGATTAATGTCTTTGGCTGGTTGAAATCGGGTGCATCGTGTGCTCTCAGACCACTGTTTGAAAATTTTAGATCAGTTGCTGAATCCTTGGTAGGAAGATGTGATCGTGCATGTTGTTAAGTGAGTTTCTCAGCAAAGTATTTTTCATTTTATGTGCGTGCACACAAAAAATGTACGCTACCAACTTTTTCCCACTCGGATGGAATGTTCTCCTTCGATCAGACAACAAAAACATGAGATGAAGGAAATTCAGTTTTGCTCCAACGTCTGAGAGAAACATTTGGAAGAGAGCTGGTGGGAGGAAGAGACACACAGAGGGGGGAGAGTGCGAGGAAGACAAAGAGTGCGTGAGAGGTGATTTATCAGTCTTAGGCTTTATGGATTTTTTTTTTTTTTTTTTTCATGGTCTGTGAATTTTGCACAGCCTGCTGTGATGGATCATCTCACTGCTCAGTCAGCAGAGTTGAATTTCAAAGTGAATGGCTACCTATCACATCTTCACAAAAAGACAACTTTTTGTTAAAAAAACAAAACAAAACAGTAATATGCTGATATTTGCTGAGGTTCTGTCTGTTTGCGAATCACAGCAGACGGATGCATATGTATGGAAGTGTATGTAGAGTATGCGGATGTGTGCATATTGTCCCAAAATGTTTTATTAAATGTACCTGACACCACACTGTGCAAGTACAGCCATGCTATTCTTAGGCCATGTTATTTGTGCTTCCAAAAAGAGACAAGGTTAGATTTCAAGAGCAGAGAAACTTACTGCTTTGTGATAAGCTCTATTTTGCATGCAGCAGTGCAGACAGAGAGCTATTTCCAATGCTAGTCTCAATGTGCGGTGACACTATTGTTAGACAAAGCCAAAGGGCACCAAATATACAGTAGTTTTATATATCATATGTGTCATATCATTCTTGCCTGGGCTTGGCTGTTCAGCCCACTCAGCATCAGGCATCAGTGTCTTAGCCTGTCTCTACATCTTGCAGCCAAGCGAGACTCAAGAAGTATCCGCAATTCAAAGCTCCATGTTACATCCCAATCCATATTTTAAGACAGGAAAACAAACTCACCCTTCTAAAGATGTACAAATAAATACTTTGCTCACACATTTCCTTTCCTACTTTCTCTGCTTTTAGTTAGACAACTTTTTTCTTTCCTTTTCAAGCTCTTCATCTCTTTTCTCTCCGCTATTTATGTCTCCCATTATTTGGGATATTTCTTTTTTTTTTTTTTTTTTTTTCATTATGAAGCAACATGTTGTTAATCTCTCTCAGTCGCCGTGTGGTGTGTAATTTATGGTGTTTCCTCTTAACACTGTGAGCTGACCCCAGTCATCCCAGTCAATAAAGAGGCAAGGAAGGTGCCCTGTCGCTTTACAGCCAGTTAAATTACACTTTGATGTTGCCCCCTCGTTTTCAACTGTGAATTAATGGCTGTCTGTACTGAATGTCTGACCCACAAGAACGTCATCCTGGCACTGGAAGGCTCTCAGGTTAAGTTATTCAATCAGTCTTTCGTCTGACTTTGATGTTAATAACATAAATGATATAGTATGTTGTGAAAATTATCACTAATATCGGATATTTAGCAACATACTCTTTTGTTGACCTGTTTTTCGGTGGTCAGGTGGGAATATTCATATGAGGTAAAGTGAAAATTACCTCTCCACTTGTTCTGAAGCACTTTCGGTGTGTCTAATTTTTACAGAGCAACCTCTGTGCCCGCTCACAGCTACGGAGTCTCCACTCCTCACTGTGCACAGTAACTGGAACAGATGCTGACTGTTGGATCCACTGCAGAGAAAATAGAACATTCTGTGGTTTGCATGGCATATTCATCTCAATAGAAAGAAATGAGTTTTGGGTTAAAAAACTTGTGAGTGTGGTGGATTATTGTTGGGACCTTCTTGTGTTAAGACAGCACACGCAGGAGTGCAGGTGTAAGCTGAAAATGGAAAGTCTTTGTGTAATGTAATTTAACTCGGAGAGAAAGCCAGTTGTACTCGTGATCCAACATGTGTTTTTCACAGTCAGGCCTTCATGCCTCTTTCCATAGAGACTTTATCCTGACAGGCATTGTTTGCTATAAGACTTTCTTATGTTCCTCGTACATATGGCGTTCCCTGCAGGGGGGCACACTGCTGTTCACCTTGAGCAATGCTGGAGAGCCTTACAGCTACAGCAGATTGCATGGATAACAAGGAGGAGATTGTCACAATATCCCGTTCTTGCCAAAAAAACATCAGTGACATGCGATATAAACAACGGCCTTTGATCAGCAAGAGGCCTCATGATTTCAAACAGCCTGACAGCTCTTGCCTTGTGGGGACTGCGGGTGTCAGCCAGGGAAATATGATGAAATAACTAGAGTATTTATGCTGGGATAAAAACACATTTGCTCCATTCAAGACTAACAGGATGTCTTAGTCATGGACAGCGAGGCAATGTTGAGGCCGTTAGACCCCCAGCGAGGGTTCTGCCACCAAAACATGGCTCCACAGCTCGCGTCCATTTCCAGTGCTGTTAGACAAACCTCTCAGGAAGCAGTGCCTCAGTGTGCAGTGAATCTTGCATGGCTAAATTACATATATAGCCGTTCTGCTCTGAAATATTGTCCTGTGTCATATGTGGTTGACAGAAACAAAGACCACTTCCATCCTTCCAGCTGGTGGGAGTTTATTCTCTCCTTGCAAAGCTGACTACAATAAAATAACATCAGTACAGCAATAAAATAAAAGTATATAGGCTGTGCTGTTTACCATTACTGTCGTGGGGTTTTGAACCTCAGTACTTTTTTTGGTACTGGTCGAAATGTGTTTGTAGCACAGAGTAACAAAAGCTGCAAAGTACAAAAAGCGACCATCGATTGCTTTCTAAGATTTGCACTTTCACGCTTTTTTCTGTATTTATTTATGCAAGTTTTTGTGTGGCTGCTTGTTTTTAGAAAACATTTAGAAGTTTGGCTTCTTTTCCTAAAGGGAAAAGGTTTTTGTTTCAGAGAAACATATACTGGATTCCACAAAGTAAGATTGAAAAAATAGTGTTTTGATATCATATTGGCACAAGTTTAAAAAAAAATAAATCAAAAGATACTCAGCCTAAGTCATCACGTACAGTAGTCAGTTCTCAATAGTTCCATAAAAAATACCAGTCCTTATCAATACAGTTACCATTCAATATGAACATCTGTATTTCTTAAAAAGTGACATTTTGCCATCAGCCAAAAGCTTTTTGGTATTTTAGACATGATGATTAAAACTGAATTTCAACAATGGACATAAAATGTGTGCAGTGAAATACGAGTTGCACAAAATTATCGGTAAAAACAAAAGTGTGAGGTCACATACATGAATAGAATAAAAATAATATCAGTACATCAAAACTGCACTTTTATATTGACAGCTTTAGAGGAAAAAGACATCAGACTGAAGGAGAAACCACTCATGTTGCAACAAGGCTAGCTTGACATTGGTATCCTACCTTGCTGCAATAAAGTGCTGTACTTTTGCTGACCAAAAATAAAAATTCTATACAGCAAAATCATACTAACTCATCTTTACACCACTGTTTAACTTTTCTATCAAGTTTTAACACTCACAGCAGTAACAGAGAATCATTTCTCCTCAGCAAGGCTTATACCAGCAGTATCAAAGGTCACATCACGAAAATAGAATAAATAAAATAAAATCTATTTTCAAAATACACACAGAGATAAATATAAATGTGTATACATGAAAAATAAGAACATAATATGTGCAGAAATAAAGAGGGATTTTTTAAAATGAAATATACTGTTTCTTCCATCACATGTGTTACATGGACAAACCACATATTAACCCATCCAGTAATAAAATCTAATTTGTGGGATCAATCCTCATCTAATGGAGAAAGACCACAACTTTCTTGATCTTTTCAAACACACTTGTGCCTATATAGAAAATGTCTTTGTATTGTAACAACAACAAAAAAGATGCAGTTGAAAGATGCACTTTTGTGTGTTTGTATGAGAGCGAGCGCATGATAAGCTATCCAATCACCTCACCTTGCAGCACATTACCCAACATGGCTGCGAGCTGAGGGTCATCGGGTGTTTGTGAGATCTTCTCTGCTGACTGAGTGCTGAGAATTGCACAGGGAGCTCACATGAACACACACACCTCCGGGTTCTAACCTGACAAAGTCTCTGGATGAGCACAGATGTCCTGAAAATAACTCCTAACCTCATGGTATCGCAGAGCAGGAAGGTGCAGCGCTGTGAGCCGCCACTAGACCGAGCCAGAAGACAGGCGGCTCATTTAACAGCCTGAAACTATGTCCTCTACACACTTTTAGCAATCACACCCCCCACAACGGGGAGTGTATTGATGCAAAGATATGTGTATAAACTGGATAGTTGAGTGAAGTGCAGCGGTGGGGTGAAAAGAACTGCCAGCTTAGACAAGAACACTGGCAGAGACATGGCTGTGGAAATTTATGATCAGAGAGCTGCCTGAGGTTTTACAGTTAAGCTGCAGCCATGAAGAAAAGCAAGTGTGTGTGTGCGTGTGTGTGTGTGTGTGTGAGAGAGAGAAAGAGTATAAAGATGGGTCTTTCTCTTTTCTCGTGGTTAGAAATTACTACCTGGCAAATAAATTGTGACAGTTTTACTTCCAGGTGACTTTGCAACCACATGATAGACCTCAATCACATGCACGACTGATAAACAGAGAGGTTGAGTGAAAGACAGAAGTGTGTGCGCACATGTGTGTGTGTTTGTCTTATAACAGAGGGTGGTTGGGGAGGGTATGCAGTAAAAAGCTGCAACTTTCTGTCAGGCTCAAATTATGTCCAAGGTGTCTGTTCCCCAGCACATCACAGAATGATCTACGAACTACAACTGGATCCTGTAAGCAGCTAGTGATCCGGGCCATCCGTTACATGCAGGCAGATAGACAAACAAATCGACACACGTACTGAGAACTGCGTGCCGCCAACAGATTTCACAACTGTCTCAGAATTTCCTCACAAAGAGCGAGAAATTCCTTTGTTCCACCCTGTCAAACTCCATGAATTATTACATTGATCCAACAAATAAATTTTGAGTTATGGATATATTGCCAGAGCCAAGAGTGACTGAATATTTGAGTTGAGTTGAATAGAGGCACAGTAAAAATGTTTTGTCCAGGTGGCAATGGTGGTAAATTCAAATAAAACATAATATTTCAGCATTTATGTTCCAGCAGTAGTCAATTATGTTTTAACATTATTTGAATTAAAATCATTTTGAATTAAAATCATTTGCATTTTTTTTACAAAATTTTCCAAAAGCCTTTCAATCACTATTGTTGCACTGCAGGTAGACAGTACTGCAAACAGCTTCAAAACTTTGCATGTGACATCAAAAAGAGGGAGTTAAGAATCTTTAAGGTCTAAATATGAGCAAAGTTCCACATTTTCTGTGTTGTATAAACCTGTTAAAACTTTGCATTGCAGCTTAACTCTTCACAGGTGAAAAACTTTTAAATATTAGCTCTAGGACATAATGCATTAAATCTATCGAATTATTATAATACATGTTGCTCACTAAAATGACAGGTGTTGTCTATAAAAGCCAAGTTATAACATTGCCTTTTGCTTTACATCATCTGTTGGCTTTCATACTTTCCTTTATTTCCACTTTCATCTTCAGGTAGGGGGTAACACATTCACAAAAATCTGTTTTGATTGAATCCTTTTAATCCTGAAAAAAAAAACTATGAAAACAAAAACCTCTTTTTACAGTGTTTCATCTCCTTCCTTTCTCTGCAGGTAAAGACAGTTCAGGTCTGACAGACTCCGACTTGGCACCAGACTCCGACCACCCTGGAATGGACACCAGCTATCTGGCTGTGAAAGATCAGGGTGTCAAGGCGGCCTCTGATAGGCCGCCAGGCACTGATTTAGCAAGCCCTCTGGACAAAGGTGACGGTGGTGAAAGCAACAAGGGCAAGAAGAGGCGCAACCGCACGACCTTCACAAGCTACCAGCTGGAAGAGCTGGAGAAGGTTTTCCAGAAGACGCACTATCCTGACGTTTACGCCCGGGAGCAGCTGGCACTGAGGACTGACCTGACTGAAGCTCGTGTGCAGGTAATGCAGGAGACTTGACAACATTTTTACCAAATGCTGCTTAACTGTGCCAGCGGATTTAAAAAGAAAACACAAATCAACAAACATATCAGATTTCTTATAATAGATAATTTCTTATAATAATTTACAACCACATGCCTGTCCTATCAGCAAGTCAAAAATGAGCTCTTCATCACAGCAGAACAGACAATGTTTGAACAACACAACCTCGTGTGTCCTTCAACATCTGCAGCTCTGCAGAGATAACGTCACTCGCAGAACAACATGAGAGATTTATCTGGTAATGTGGGAGTAGGGAGGAGAGAGTGGGGGAGTGGGAGCTAACAGAGGCCAGGGGGCCCAGGGGGCCGAGGTTTGAGCTGCCTGGGCCTCATATGTTCGGTTTTAGGGGAGCAGACTTTCATCAACATGTGAGGAGACATGCTCCACTCTGTTGTGTTTCGATGGGATCGTCATCGGTGGGCTTTTTCTTTGTATCTGAGCTGTTTCGTTTCCTGAATTTGTGAGTTCAGTTCTGCTGGTATTAGTCGGGCCTGAGGCATACAGCACCCCTCAGACTGAAACCCCTCTAGTGACCTTTTGGCCCGATTAGCATACAATCCGGTCATGACTGCTGTAATGCATTCCAACACTGTTGAACAGAGAGAGACCTCTATTTCTATATGTGTGTGGTGTATATCTACATCAGTGTGTGTGTGTGTGTGTATGTGTGTACCACGGACTACCAAAGCCCCTGGATTTTCTGTGTTTTTCTTTCATTAACATCCTGTTCAGACAAGAATGTGTCCCTGCTGTGGTCTCCAGGGTAGGTGTGAAACCCTTCCCATGAGCTTTGAGAAAGTTAGCGATTGATATTTCAAATCATATCTGACTTCGGAGCACTTTTAAGGCATGGGACGTACTATAGCTTTGCTCAAACTAATGCAAAGTTCTGTGTATAGTTGCCACATTTTGGCTACATAACAGTTGTGTGCCAGTGGGATGAGATGAAAACCAAATCTTTTACATGACGAGCTGGAACAGTGACCAGAAAAGCTTTGCAGTGAAACACAGGAAGTCTGTGCAGCCGCGGGGTTATAACTCAGCCCTGAGGCTCTTAAGGTATGCTGCTCTGCTCTGCTCTGTTGCTCATACTATCACGGACCTGCCTGCTTCAGATGGATGCAGCTTTACAGCCATCGGCTCTCCCAGCGGCCCTCTTAAACACTCAAGTTAAAAAGATAAAAGACACGAGATGCCTTGTCAGTCAGAGAACAGGGCTCTGTATTCTATTCAGGTCATTCACATGCGAGAGGACTCGCAGCTCATGAATTCAGTGTCTGGAGTGAAAACCTTTATGGCTGTAGAAAAGTTTGCGTTTAAAATTTAAAGCACATATAGTTTAAATACTAAAACTAAAAACATTTTTTTGAACATTTTCTAGGCTATGTCTCTTCATTGACTCATGTTACTAACATAAAGAACAAGGGACTTTCAGCTGAAAAAGTTAAGGTCTGGAGTTGTTTGCTTTTTCTGTCTTTGGGTTTCAAAGGGAGAGAGTAAGTTCGGATCTGAGTCACATGCACTACGGATACACGGGAAGGTCGGAGGTCAAGGGTCAAGGGTTTCAACAACATCACATCTCTCAGATTTTGCCGTTGTTTTAGTCCAGCGAGCTCAGAGAGCTGAGATGCCATCTGCCATGTGGAGTTCACCATGCAAACACAGGTGTCCATATGACTTTATCAATCCAAACAGTTAATGAAAGATAAAACAGCAGGAGAGCCTGATTTGACTGCAGGATACGGTTGTAATAGAGAATCAGTCCAAGCTTGCAGAAAAGATAAAATAGTCTTATAGTAATTTCTTTCATTTTCTAAACAATGTGGAGGTGAATTATCTGATGGTGAGAAATCATGAAGACAATTTTAAGAAATAATAGAAAATACACTTTACCTTCCAGAGCCATTTGTCAGATTTAGAGCTGAAATGATTAGTTGATTAATTGATTGGTCGACCGACAGAATAAAAATCCCTATTTTTAGTCAAGAATGCCGAACATTCCCCAGTTTCAGCTTCTGTTGTGATAATTTTCTTTAATTTGTCTTCTTTGATACTAAACAGTCTTTTTTCAGATTTTGAACAAAACAAACCTGTGATTGCCACATTTCACTATATTCTAACATTTTTTAGACTGAATGATTAATCGATTTAACTGTCAACTTCATGACAGAAGGAAAGGAAATGCAGAATATTTAAGCTGTAAACAAATCTTAAAAACTAATATTAGATTACTAGATTATAGTTGTTGAGTTTGAGTACAACACATCACCAATTAGAAAAGCATAAACTGATATCAAATTGCAGCACCTATATCTTATTGTATCAGGCCAGGGAAATAAGAAATTATGTTGTAGAGGATTTTGGTGAAAATAGAACAAACTTACATTTAATGAACAACAACAGTGGTCAGAGGTGTTTCCATGATATTATTATTGGTGCTTTGGGGGGTGTTGGAAAACCGAAGCCAGGCTCAGCCTCGGATTTCTTTTTACTTTGCTTTGGAAGCTGACATGAGTGACAGCAGAGGCGGGTTATCAATCCTCTGAGCTGGTCTCTCACTTCAAAGTGTTTTCAGCCCCATACAGCTCTCCTGCTGGGGCCAGGTTGGTATTTCTCTGCTCTTTCTCTCTGGGGCTGTAACATAAATAAAGCCTCATTGAAAGTCCACCAGCTACTTAAGCTGTCAAGGTCTTTACCAATTACTGTCACGACGCAGTGTGTGCAACACAAAAATATGTTCTCCCTGTATAATAGCCAACAGACTCGGCACAAAAGATTGAGCAGATGAGAGTGGGGCAGCGGTTGGTAGTCGGTGACACTGTATATTAGGAAGACTTTTAATGTATAATTATTATAGAATATGTTTTTTTATTGGAAAAACACAGTGATCTTGTATGGAGTTATAGATCCTGAGTCAAACAGCACAGGGGAAGATGCATGAAAACATCAAGGAGAGAAGGATTATGATCTGTGTGCTTCTTTAATTTAGGAAGAGACAGGATCTGAAAGCCAGAAGCTTAAGACTTCAGGAAATTAAAAAGGAAAATGCAAACAAACCCCAGTTATAATCCCATCTCACTTTTCAATTTCCCATATTGCCTCCTTAGATTTTTAATGAAGTGTATGAGCAAAGAGCAGATACACGGAATATGTTTGTGCTGGTAAACTCATGCCATAATCAGTACAGTCAGGTAGTTACAGTCAGATAGTCAAGAGATGCGTATCAGGCATCAGTTTTGAAGAGAAGCATGCCAGTTGTAAAGCCCATCAAAGACAAATATATTTAGATTTCTTTCACCCAGACTGATGGTAATTTAAACACAACCATGCTTTCAATAAACAACAGTTTCAGATTCGGATGATTACAGAAAACAGTCACAAGAAAAGCGCCCTGCTTTTGTCAGAGTGCAAATAAGCAAAGGTGAAGTGGTTTATATTTTGTTTTGAGGACTCAGATGCAGTGAAGGCTGCACATTGTTTACAAAAATTAGTTTCTCTTCCCTTTTTGTCTGTGCTTTTTTTTTTTATTCCTTCACTTGAACCTACAAAAACGTACATCTGTATTGTTTGTACATGTGTGCTGGTTCACACTTAGAAAAGACGTTTGCATATTTGATGTGCTGGGGATATCATTTTTGATCTTCAGCCTTTCAGTCTTTTGGCAAAACTGCATGGGACCATTTTTCCATTTAAAAGGGGAACTCAGATTTGTATCTATAGAAAAGTATTTCCTTCAGACTTGAGGGGAAGGTTGCTGTTAGAGGGTTTCGGAGTACAAGTCAAGTGAATTCTAAACCTCACCTTGACATAAGACCAAGACCACTGAGCTGGATGAAACTAAAGAGCCCCTTTTCTTTCTCTCTGATAAAATCACTAAAATTCCAATGTTTTCCCTCCGCAGGTGTGGTTCCAAAACCGAAGGGCGAAATGGAGAAAGAGGGAGCGTTTTGGTCAGATGCAGCAGGTCCGAACACACTTCTCCACGGCTTACGAGCTGCCTCTTCTGACACGCCCTGAGAATTATGCACAGGTACAGAATGAGTATCTCAACTCAAGTTTGATATTTTTTATTTACTCCAAATCACGTATATTTTAAGTCATTTCAACTTGCAGACTGAAAACTTGCTTGTGATCGGTTCATAACGAAGAACATTTAATTGCCTTCAATTTTTTGTCAAAGAAAGAAAAAATTGATTGTTGTTTATTAATGCTGTTGCCCGCACAGAAAAAAAATCATATATTCTTTTAGATTTCCAACAACTTTGCTCAATTCTTTTCTGGGACTCTGAAATGCAGATCAAGTCAAGGATTTCTTGAAGGCACCAACAAGGAATATTTTCAAAACAGTTTCTACTCATAACTGCATATGCAGACAATAACACAGCTGTGATGAAAACATAAAGACTCTATTATGTACCAAACTAACTGGAAATCAATGACTGCATGGGAAGTAGAAAAGTAAAAATACAATAAGTTGTAGATGACGGGCCAAGCAACCAGTATAGTCTTGAAATTTTTGTAAAGATGCATTAGAATATGAATGAGCTCAGAGGAGACCACATGTCTGATTAGCTCAATAATGAGAAAATTATCCCCACGGCTCCATCACTCTTGAACAATTTTGATTTCCTGTCATTATTTCAGATTCAGAACCCCTCCTGGATCGGTGGCAGCAGTGCAGCATCTCCTGTGCCGGGCTGCGTTGTGTCCTGTGACACCGTGACTCCCTGTATGACCCCTCACCCCCACTCTGCCAGCGGGGTGTCTGATTTTCTGGGTGTGCCAAGCCCCGGAGGTCATGTGGGACAGGCTCACATGGGCAGCCTGTTCGGAGGATCTCCTGGCATGGCTACGGGCATCAACACGTACGATCTCAACATGGACCCTGACCGCAAGTCCTCCAGTATCGCCGCTTTGCGCATGAAGGCCAAAGAGCACAGTGCAGCCATATCTTGGGCCACATGATGTGTTGATACCTGCTGGATAGGGGGGGGGACCTTTTTGTCCCTTGAGATGTCTAAGCCAACCCAGCATGGGGTGAGGGGGCACTAAAATCTAAAACTACAGGCAGCAGTGACTACTTTCATAAATGTTGCAATAAAATGATTATGCAAATGAAGATTACACAAAGAGATTTGGAAAGATAAGTGCTGTGTTTCTCAACGCCTCTGCTCTGTGGCGAGAAAGCATCCACAATGGGCGAGTGAGCTTTGTGGAAAGCTTGGTGGGACGTAATGCTGTACTGTAGAGCAAGTTACAGTGTAGTACTGATGATAAGCAAAAGAAAATGTTTAATTATTTCAAACAAATCCATGCACTTATTTGCTAAAATACAGAAAATTCTGTGTGTACAGTGCTTTCAGTGTCATTGTAGTTCAGGTGCTGTTTTATTCTTACTTTGTTATTTAAATTTTGAGTGTTAATGTTTTTTTTTTTCTTCAGCTAATTTGTTGCTGGATTTGATTAAAATAGTTCATCAAGCATCCTTAAAAACTGAAATTCTAATTTAGTTGTTATATGCTGTGTACATATTATTCTGCCAATCTTTATCAGCAGAAGTGTGTAACTTAGTCACGCTGGTGCTCTGACAATGCTACAAAAAACTGTTTATATCCAGCATATCTGTCAAATTATGCAGCTTCTCAGATTCAACACAAACATTAAAATAACCACCCGAGTGTGCGTTTCAGATACTAAAAAAGTGGTTCTACCTTCTAGCATTTAAAAGTTAAACAGATGAAATGTGGTTTGTTTTAGTGTGGTCAGGGTGAGAGATCCACCTGCCACACTGACTCAGCCTGCTGATGACCAGGGAGAGGAAGCGATGGAGGAGGAAGTGGTGTTTGAGCATGAGAGAGAGGCACAGCAGGCCTGCTGCTCTCGGGGCTGAAGAGCCTGGGAGCGCCAGCCTCCCGAACAGAGCCAGCTCTGTTTTCAGGAGAACAAACTCCAAGTGGACATGACTGTGCCCCTTGCTTTTCCAAGTCTCTGGAGTTTCAGAGGGAGAAGTGCCTACTAGTCAGTCAGACTGCCAGAAATAACACCTGAAACCAGCAGCAGCCACCTTTGAACAGAGGAGGCTGGTGGAGATTACGCAGAGTGTGTTGACACTTTAAAATACTGAACGGATGTCAGTGTTCAACAGATTTTTTTTGGACTCAAACTCACCGATGGCTGTTTGGCTGTCAAAGCTGACCAGTAAATGGTCGTGAAGCAGCACTGACATACATGTCATTTTCTTTCCCACTTTTCTCTCATTTTTCTCTGTGTTAAGTAAAAAGCAATCAACCAGATTGATGCGCAACATCCTCCTTCATCTTCAGCAAAGTTTTGACTATGAGACTTAGCACTCAGAAAATGTCATTTGCGTCCTCCATAATCCCTGATGTGGTCCTCCTATTTTACCAGAATAAAAACATGCTCCTTTTGATCACATACATATCTCTGAATGATGTTGGATGATGGTGTTCAAGGTTGGTGTGATTTCTATGATGTTTCAGGTGAGGCACGCAAAAAAGGCACTGTGTCAGTTGGTTTTTGGTGATTTGATTACTTGCAAATTTGTTTGTGAATTTTCACCACTGGAGCATGAAAATCTCAACTGGGTCCGTCATTATTACATAACCTTGTGGTGATGTCTTGTAGAAGGGCCATGTATCAAAAATGAATAACTTACATCGTGCTCACATGATGCATTATCCAACATAAAATTGTGTTTAATCAAATTACCAAAAACTAACAGACATACAGAAAAAAAAACCTTATATAATATTGCAGCACAGTACTGATTGTTTTCTGGATCTTGGCAACATATTATGAAGCAAATTTTTTGCCTTGACCCCCAAAAAAGTTCATCCAGACATGGTTACCAGATACAAACGTTGATAGTTAAAAATTGTAAGGTTGTGTAGAGCAGCACAAGAAAACATGGCTGTGCCAATACTGTCCCAGAGTTTCAGCATGTGTGTTGTTTGAGCCCAGCCTCATTCGTTTTTTTGGCATGATATCAGAGCAGGAGCAGTTTTAGTAAAGCCACTAACATGATAGAGTGAGCTCAGTCTCAGCTCTGGTTACAGCCTTTGCTCCCTGTTTACCTCTATCCGGGCTCGAAACAATATGTCTGTGTTTGTTTGTGTCCCTCTGTGGGAAGAGAAGAGAGGGGGGAAAGAAGGGGCAAGGCAGGGGCTGAAGTGGAAATCGCCCACCTTATTTTTTCCCCTGGTAACTACCTCCTCCAGTGACAGAAATAGTAGATGAGGTTTTCCAATTCAGTATCAGGGGGTGTTCTTCTTTTGTTTGTAAGGTCCGATTTAGGCCTTAAGCATAACCAAAGGTTGCATGGTTTCAGAAACTGAACCTGACCTTGTAGTACACCTTCAGGCACAGCAACCATCGCTAATTCCCTAAATGGAACCACATTCACTGTCCTTCTGGGCAGGTAAGAGAAGCGGGGTGCAGGCTATAACCTGTCAGCAGAGCAGTCACCCCGCGGTCGTCCAAATTACATCCAGTTTTACTCTCCGGTCCAAATCCAAGGCATGTGCATAATCCTGACTATATAGTACATATCTCAAAACTAAGAGGAACTCCTTGGAAATGTGGACATGGGGCCCCCTCTGCTCTTGCTGAGGGGTTGGACAGAGGGCGAGCCGTGAGGGCGTCTGCTGTGTTCCGGTGTTCTGGGAAAAGGACAGTGCACACAGCTGCGCTCAGGGGGTAAATGCAAAACAAACATGCCTCACACATGCTTCCCCCTCAGCTGTCATGGCTCTGCTTTCAAAGATTCTCTCTCCCCCCTCCCCACCCTCATCACCCACCTCAGTACACACATTGCACTGTTCCTCTCCCCCCTTTGCTCACTTCCACTGTGTCCACTGGTCCAAAGCTGCAGCCCCCATCGCAGGGTTCGAGGTTCTCTGGCTCAGGGGCGAGGCACAGCCACACCGCCAAACCCAGGAAGGCTTTTTAATTAACACTGAGCCATGTGGAGGCTGCAGTATTGTGTGTCAGGACAGACAGGGCTGTCTGTCTTTGCCTTGGTTTAATGTAGACTGCTCTTCTGCACAGTGCCCATGGACATACAGGCATCCAGTAGCTCAGGTTTATGCAATGTATACTCACTGTTTACCATTTTCACTCTGTTCTGTCTTCCTGTATTTATGTGTCTCTCCTTTTGGACTGAAAACATCTTCAGTGATGTCATCCTCTACTTAACCCCCCTTCTTTCTATCCCATATCACAGCTTCAGTTGATTGTCCTACAGTCACATACGAATTGTTAATGCAAGATTAGCTTCACATAAAAAGCCTTATCCTCCTGAATGCTGCATTACTCCTGAGGTCATCTTCCACTTTTTCTCATTTTCTAATACTACTGAAGTCAGGCAATCAGTATAGGAGTAATTATATAATAAATATGTGTGCTATTGTGTGCATGTACATTTTTGGTGCATGCAAAATGGATTGAAGTGTTGACTCTTGGAGATGATACTAATTTGATGTTTGATTTTTTTTTTTTTTTGTGAGACAATGATATCAAGTATTTGAGTAAAATTGTATTTCCAAAGTTGTTTGAACATTGTTTTTCTTGAGATATGTAATTCTTAAGAGTTTCAAAAGGTTTTTTCAAGTTTTTTTGTGGCTTTAAGCTGTCTTCTGAAATGAGTGTATGAATTTACTTATGCTTGTGTTGTGTGATTAAAGTACAATAAGTTATTGCACTTCTATTCAGAATCAGTGTTCATTATTGGATTTTGAATGAAATGTTAAACATTCCTGAAAAGCTGAAAGCAACAAAAGAAACAGTATAATGGATACATTTCTTGCAAGGTAATAGTGATGCTTGTACTCTCTAGTTCCTCAGCAGACCAAATGTCACCCGAAACTCTGTAATAAGTGTTACCGACAGTACAGAGAAAAATCACGACAACTATTCACCAATTAGTATTTAGAAATCCTTCAAGTCACGCCCAGTTTCAAGAAAAGCCTTTCAAGTAATCAGCTCAAGACACTGATTAGCCGCAACGTGTGAATACAGTTGTCTGCTGTTGTTTAAAAAACTATGAATTTACAGCGTCTTATTGCTTTGCACCATCCTGCCAAAATATTGTCATCCCTGTCATCACATTCAGAAATCCCTGTGCATTTCAGTCCCTTTGAAGGGACACGAGTGCTGAAATGAGATCGCACAACCCGCAAGAGTATCACACTAATTGAAGTTGACAAAAATACGAACTGCGCCCTTTTGTACTGCTGACATTGAACAGGGTGGATTAGGCAGCGTATATTAACAACAGGTGACAGGCTGGAGGGAACAGTGGATGTGCCGTGTCACGGAGGGTTGACTCTGGATGGTCACAGTGTAAACCTCAGCACCTCACTCACATAGTATATACATACAGTATATATGGGATAAAAAAAAAACCCTTAAAACTGACACACTTTAGTGTGGTCTTTATTTATCATGTATTAAAAAGTCATAGATACATAAAATCAGTCAAAAACAAAATTTAAAACAATTTCATTGACCTTATGAAAATAAAAAAGGCAAATAAAAACATCACAAGGCAATGTTAACATCGTAGACTGCATTGCTCTCCATGTTATATCCTACTTACTGGAGCTTTGACAGCTAGTGATGATGGGGACACAAAAGGATATAAATACACACATGTAACAGCTACAATAAAATGGTAAAAAAAAAAAAAAAAAAAAGACCAGGCATCAAAGTTGCTTTATACACTGTTTGAAAAACATAGATTTGTCTATTGATACAGTATGATTTCAAATGCATGGCAAACAAATAATTACTCTTATGCAGTGTTCATATGCATAAATCAACTCTTTGTTGCTTTTTTATGTATAAATATAAAGAAAGACTTGCCCCAGCAATATTAACTTACAATTCAGGATGGTCCAGTAGCTCAGCAACATTTTTCTTTAAAGTTTAAATGGCCAGCTACTCTAAATATTAGATTTATGATACCAGCTTTGTCTAATGGTCCAATCAGATTGTGTAAAACTGAATTTACGAGAACCATTTACTGCACATCATCTGCTGGCCACCATGTTTTGTATTATATCACTTTTGATAAAGCCTACATAGATATGTCGCTGAATGATTAACTATATATCATGTAAATCAAACATTTATTACTTTTTCTTTTCATATAGTACAACCAAAAGATTCAGGTCCATGTCTGTCTTTGAAAAAAAAAATCCTTGTTATAGCATCATAAATTATGACTATTATACAGCACTGCTGCAAAATATATATATATGTATATATACACTGTATACACTGATTCCAGAGCAGCTGGAGCTCAAAGTTTCCAGCTCCAAAACAGCAACAGTGAGGAACCACAAGCCTCCAGTCGGTCAGTCTATCCATCAAATCTCAGACTCAGGGGAACACTCCAGCAACCGCTCATGTAACATTAGTGTGTAGATTAGTGTTGGAAATGAGTTTTTATTTATTTTTTTTGTTAACTTTAAACCAAATTAACAAATTAATGGAAAGGTGAATGTAAACTAAACTGGGAAGTGACAGGAGCATGTACCACTTCAGTCTGAATATTGATGTCCTGGTAGAAAAGATGACAGTGATGGTGGAAAATGTGTTGAGGCTGTGACGAGGTCCAAACATCTGTTACAGGCTGGTCAGAGGCTGCCGATGTTGGGGAAGCTCTTGAGCTTCTCTGGGAAGTCGTCTTTATAGAGAACTGGGTCTGCACGGTGCTCCACCACCTTCAGAGGCATTGTCCCAAAAACTGACGCAAACTTGTTGATGCACTCAGATCTAGGGAGGAAAACAAAATGCATTTACTTCAAAAGCAGGTCACAACCATTTAGCAATACTTGCTAATCATATACATGGATGTGAATGAGTTTAAATTTTTCAATCTTTCCTAAGTATTTTTTATTCTATTTTATTTCTACATTTTTACATGTTTACTGGCATAGAGTGGCTATATCCAATCATTGATTTCTGTTTTATTTCTTGTAAAGTATTTTTGAACAGCACACAACATACAAAACTGTGGCACCACAGAGTACCAAACTTTTGACTTTGTTTCACTGATAAATGTTGTTGCAAACAAGCAGATCTGGGGTGTATTCCAGAAAGTGTTTTTTTTTTGTTTTTTTTTAAGATAAATGTGCACCGTCCACATACACATGAATTAATATCTCAAAGACTCTGCCTTTTATTTACCTGTTGCCATAGTGAATCGTACTATCAGAGCTCCATTGATGATGGCTTTTTTCATTCACCATGCACAAGCTTAACTCTGAACTGAACTGACTCTGATCAGCTGAGTTTCCCATCTAAGGTTTCATCAACTGTGTTTCATACAAATCTGATGTCCCATGCACACACAGGTTATGTTTACTGCTGAAAGAAGACACTGTTCACTGCAGTTCACAAGTGTTTGTGCTATGAGCAACACATAACAGAATATGATGAAAGTGAAAAAAACAACAACAAATGGTTAAAGAACAGTATTTGCACTGAAAATGGTGTTTTTAAAATCTCAATTTCAGCCTAATGTTGGATTTTTTAAAAATATTTAAAATAAACCAAGAAATTCCTGGATATCTTAGAAATAAAAACAAACAACGAGCTGACTACCTACTGAAAAAGTAATACAGGTGCATTCTTGCAAAGTCTACAATTTGCATAACACTTCGGTCACAAAAACTGGAAAACAAGAAATTTCCAGTTGCAATTTGTACACATGCATGAAAACAAAAAATTAAAAAAAAAAAGATTCTACTGTGCTCATCCAAGGGGAAAAAAAGAAAGAGAGAAAAAAAATTGTACCTCTCCACCATGTGTGTCTGATCCAGGGACAGTCCATCTATGGCAGTACACTCAGGACACTTGAACTTTTTCCTGGGGGTCACCTAAACAAAAGTAACGTCAGTTCAGTTTAACCGTTTGTCAAACCTCAACAGCCCAGACAGACGCTAATAAACTGTCCAGTCTGGTGATATAAGTCTGTGACATCCTACAAGAACTCATTCACAGCGGGGGGAAATTGTCTGAATTCTCATCAGTAGACTGATGATGTATGGCTTTCCTCTGTCTAACCTCCATCACATCTACACTCTGCCACATGCCTGCACCCAACGCTCGACCTGTGAATGTATTGTGTGTGTAGAAGAGGAAAGAAGAGAGAAGAAGACAGTCGGGGTGAGTGTTTTCTGAAGGAACCTGTTTAAGATATGGTAGGAGGTGGGAGTGCGGGTGCAGGCGTGGGGAAGTGTGCAGCTTGTGATTTGATGGCAGGGTGTGCGTGAGCTCCGGTAAGCTTAGGAAAACATACTCGGAGGGGGAGTGCCAGTGAGTGACACCCAGATAAGGGAGGTTAAGGCTGGGCTTTAGCTCGGGCCCCTGCACCTGGGCAAAGTCAGTGTGACGGGGAGGGGGAGAGGCAGTGAAGTAGAAGGGTGAGAACTGATCAGACCCAGAGATGCTGGTCCGCTCTGTCAGGCTTCATCCTCCCCCTGCAAGTTTAAAGCACCCACACCAGTCAGTGATATGAATGTACCTTTATGGGGGCTTTGCCTGTGATGTTAGCCACCAGAAAGTTCATGGCAATATCCTCACAGTTCATATGAGCATCCACCCAGTTCTTGATGTCTCCTGGCATCTTGTACGTGTACAAATAGTTGAAGTACTGGAATGGAAGCAGATTGACAATAACAAATGATCATTTGGTATAATATAGATATATACTGCAGATTCATTATGTACAATAATGCAGACAGTTTGACTGGATGACCCAAGAGTATGTAGGAGGAATCACTGCTCTAGAATTTGCTTTGAACTTAAGTGAGTGTGTGAGCTTTTAAGTAGAAGTCAGATAACCTTGCCCTACCTATGACACACTGCTCGTCTATCACTGTAACCTTCTTGCCTACAATCCGATCCTTCACATTCCCAAAATCAAGGGCCTACAGGAAACACTGTAATCCTTTCTGCAAACTTCATATTTCATTTGATTTCCAGTTATAAATGTACAATTTCCTTTCCATTACTAAGCTAAAGTTCAAACATCTATGAGTAACTTTCAGGGAAACTTGTGTGAGAGGCAGAGATCAAGCAACCAAAACTACTCAATTTCAGCCAGGCATTTCCAGGTCACCTTGTGGTAAAAGGCAGCTCCCGTCAGAACCATGGAGACCTCGTTGGTCCACTCTGACTCATACTTCCACTTCCCCATTTCATGGTCCCAGAGATGCAGCCGGCCTGGGTAGCCCACCAGCCTGTCTGGGAACTCCCTCCATACCTGGAGCAAGTGGCAGGAAAGAAGACAGATTGAGCTGAATTGAACCAAAGTGAGAAGTGCAGGCTTACACCAAAAGATTCATATTAGGATCCAGTCTCTAGGCTATTTAAAACAGAATTTAAAGGGGCACCCCACCATTTTTGCACATTAAGACCAATTTACACACCTTACGGAATACTATTCAGCCTGCAAAAACAGTTGTATTATGGGGGTGAGGAATTTGAAAAACATCATGTTTACCAATCAGGGAGGATTTTAAAAGAGATGCTATTATGTTGTATTATGGGAGGATTTTTTTTTTCAGTGTTTTTGGAGTTTGACCCATCCTAGGGACTAAAAGTCAGGATACCTCAGCTTCTGCTTAGATTTTGACTTGGGGTCTAATGGTTTATATATTCGTCCTGAACCATCATAGTACGGACGTTGCGGTCCAGTGAATGCAGTCATACGAAAAGTACTTTCTGCAACCCAAATAATTACTGTCAAAATAGTTTAATAATCCACTTAGTCTGACATGCGCAGCAATAATTCTTCCACCCAGAATGTTATGACAGTGCACCAAAATCATGCTCATGGGTCTATGCTAGCCAGCTTAGCCAAGGTAGCCTGGTTACCCTGGTTACCCTTTAGTGTCGCTGCCGTCAGAATGACAAACGACAGACCCCTAACACTGACTGTGTGCAACACTATTATTAAAATATGCTCTGTTATCTACGTAGTGAAACAATACCACGCCCCCCCCCCCTCCCGTCTCTGTGACAGTCGGCTTTTCACTGAGCGTTTGAGTGAAGCCGTTGAGAACAACAATAAAAACATTGATTTCTGACGTGGTCAGACAGCACGTCATAAGAACCACTTCAGAGAGAGAAAAATGTAGTTAAAAAGTATGAAAGCGAAAGTAGTGGTTTGGTCCCTCTGACTGATATTTTTTTATTTAACGCGGAGGTCCCTTGAGATTGAAATCTCTTTTCCAAGGGAGACTTGGCCAAGACAGCACGTCAGTTACAGTTTAAGGAGGAATAAAACACTACAGATAGGGAATACAAACAAGGAAGAGACTGAATCCAGCTCAAATAAGGCAATTACAATTCTCAGTAAGATTGACTTTTAACATGGCTTTAAATTTATTATTATACTGTATTAATTGTTATATATGACATCATTAGATAATTAATAATGAAGCAACAGTGTGTAAGCACCATGTTACTGTTGTAATTGCTGGAGGTGAGGTTAGTTTCAACCACCTTTTATATAGTTAGACCATAAATCAGCATAAAACAGTTGTCAGCAGGTGTCCTTTGCAAGAAACAGAAAGGTTGTTTTTTCCATTGCAGCAAAACTAAACTGTTTCAGTAATAGTTTCCACTGCAGCACAACAAAACTTTTTCAGAAATAGTTTTGGCCAATGAGCTATTGTTGGATGTTTACATTTTTCAAAATAAAAGCCCCAAATGTTATTTTTTTACCTTTTTTCTGCTCTATGGAAATCGTACTGAACCGTGAATTTTGTGTACCACTAAACCCATCATTTTGACCATTCTTTTAAAAATCTCTCTCTCTTCAATCCTCCAAATTTATGGAAGAAAATATTGAATTGCTGGAGTACCCCTTTAAGAATTATGAAATCAATCTTAAGTTTCCAAATATCTCTGTCTGAGCCAAAAATCTCTTCTGAGAGTCAAATAAAAATATATTTTCAGACAGAAGAAGCTTGGCTGAATATTTTTGCTCGACAGAAACCAAGAGGCACTGTCATCTAGTCAGACAGACAGCTCCTCTACGGTATCCTGCCTCTAATTGAATGTAATTATCCTTAAACTGAGCACAATTTTATTAAATGGCTTCTAAATGCATTCAGGTGAGTGTGCCGGGCTAAGTGGGGCTGGCCAGGTATGGCATGGAAAGCATCAGCTCTAGACCTGTCATCATTCTTCACACATCAAACACAACCAGCGGGCAGTCAAATCCCCACTAGTGGAGAATGAGACTGTAATCTCCCTGAATGACTTTAAACTCTGGGATCAACTTGAAATGGTTCCCTGCATTACATGCCATCAGGGGAAAGATGGGAAAGTATAGTCAAGGTTAAGGTCTTTTTTTCCCCCTCACCTCATAGCCAAACTGCAGTTCATCAGATGTCAGCATGATGATGTCATCATCGATTGCCAGCACAGCTTCTGTCTCGATCTCGTCGTAGGGGAAAAAACGGTTACTCAGCTTGTTCTCTTTTGTTCGTACAACTTTGAGGGGAACACCAATCTTTGGCCAAAGAGACTCTGCCAAGAGGAAAACAACAACAGAAGAGCCATTATATTTCTAGCTTTTTACACAGATATAGAGCTGAAATGGTGAGTCAACTAATTGACTAGTCAATGTACACAAAATGAATTGGAAATCAATTAATTGTTTAAACCATTTTTCAAGCAAAAATGCCCCAAATTTGCTGGTTCAAGCTTTTCAAATGTGAAGAATTCCTGTTTTTATTTGCCTTAAATGATAGTTTATTGACTATCTTCAGATTTTGGCCTGGTGGGTTAGCAAAACAAGCTGAGTGAAGGCATCACCTTGGGCTCTGGAAAAATTGTGATGAGCAATTTTCACAATTTTATGACATTTCATGATTTAACTAATTAATCTAAAGAAAAAAACTTGGCAGATTAATTGATAAAGAAATTAACTGTTGTACACAGTATATAGTATTGGACAGTATAGTTCACTTTTTTCATACATTCTGTAGAAACTGAAAAAAATAATAAATATGGCTACTATCAGTGCCTGAAGATGGGTGAAGATTTATGATGTCATTCACCACTGACAGATATTTGAAGTCTGTCCTGGCAGTGGAAAACAGTGCTCTGGGAGTTTAACTTCACTCAATGGCTCGTATCGCTGCGCTAACCTCAAGCACGTGCAAATGTAACCACACTACAATTCTTCATGAGGCAAATCAACAAAGTGTTTTTTCAGGGGAATATTTCAAAGACCTTGGGCAGTGTCCATGGCACGGACTATGGCACAGACGGATCACACAGAATGTGTCCCCTCATTAATGGTGTAACTGGGGCCTGGCAGACCATAAGAGGAGCTCTAGGTCCGCCTAACCACGTCTGAGGACTCCTGTCAAAAGCTATTGTCGGGAAACTGCTATGTTAAATGCCCAGAGTTTCTTATTTCACTCTGTCCATGTTCCTGTCAGCCCTTCTTCCATTTCCAAAGCTGGAAAGAGACAGTAGGAGTGGGGGAATTATAGGTTATTATCTAAATTCAGCCTCACCTTGGCATGAGTCAAGATGCACACACTGTAAAACCTACATATAACTTATTTACTCCTCTGTGACTTTTTAAAATTGTAAACAAGAAGTGACAAAATAAATCCCATGTTCTGAAGAAAAAGCTTTGGCTTATTGGCTGTTTGGCAGTTATTCATAGCTGCTGTAAAGGTACTGCAGCACTGTTATCCTGCTAAAAAAAAGATCCTTTATAAGAATAAGCACTGAAAGCAAGTCAAGACAATTTGATAAGAATAATGACATTTAAACCTGTTACAAAATACGATCTTCTGACTCAAAAACAGAAAAAGCAATAATACTGGACTGTGTACAAAAACATTTTTATCCTTGGTCAGCATCTTCTTATAAAATAAGAAACATGGGTCGAAGCAAAAACAGCAGCCTGTAAACACATCTGATCAAGGCTCGGTGTGAATGAGAAAGAAATCTTCTCTCATATTGGACTGAGCCCCATGAGTCTGACCCGTCAATGGCCCCTTGTTAATTCTAATGGGTCACAAAGCTCCAGCCAGGCGCCGCTGACGCCTCTAATGAAACGGCAACTCACAGCCACGAGGGAGCACTTCAAAGTCGTCTCACTTCTTCATTACGTTAGCCAACTCTTACAGCGGCAGGACCGATTTAATTCCTGGTCAAGAACGGACTTTATCTGAGTTAAGCCGTCAGTGGGGTAAAGGCACGGGTTAACAGTTGTATACTTAATTGTCATATTAAGGCAAACGATTAGAGCGCAAGGTGCAATAAATAATGACTAATACGAGCTTACTCTGACACATCTCCAATGGACTTAAACTGATAAAGTAACAACCGTGATAGACAGAAGAAACAGATGTAAATAATACCTGCTGGTCAGTCATGACTGAGACCTGCTGATGTCTTCTTTAGGTTGTCTTGGTACAAAAATACATTATGCTTGTTGTTGTGCTGAGTAATGTGCATAATAAAAACATCTCAGTTGTTCAGCTATCACTTGTTATTCTGTTACTTGTGTTCTGTTTGAGGGTTGCCAAGCTACTCTACACTCTCTTCACTCTCTGTAAAACAGAAAGCCAGAGAGCTGTGGCTCAAGCGTTCAACATGTCCTGACAGCATTTATTCTGAAGAGATGAGGCTTGGCTGCTCTTTCTATTATCACTCATCTGTTATACATCAGAGGCCCCACTTTGGGACTTAAAAACCACTGTGGCATCAACACCCCTACTCACAACTTGTTACACATTTTTATAACAATTTTTATAGAGCCGAGCAGGTGTCACAGAGGGAAAAAAAAAATTTGTGAGCACAAATTAGTAAATCACTCAATTAACACTCAATGTCACCTTACTTTAGTAGCAGAAGTGACACTACAGGTTATTAGACACATTAGTTTTAGCTATGTGTACCTGATAAACTGGCTACTGGCTATATATACACAACTTCATCTTCTAAAAAGCATCATGAACTTTCTTATTTTGGTAAGAATCTGTGCATGGTTATACTCACCCTCAGGAGGACTCTTATTCTGGTTATTCCACACAACCAGCAGCTTAGCCAAGCTAGGCACCTTGGAGATTTCTGTGATGACCCGGAAGAGACTCTCAACGCGGTCGTAAGTGAGCACCACTGCTGTGAACCCAGGTGCCCTTGGTGGGATAAGTGGCAAGAACAGAGGGCTGTTCACACTGGACCACTTCTACACAAGACAGAAAACAAAGACAAATATGAGCAGATTAAGCCTCACACATCTTTTTCATTTCTATTGAAAACTACTGTAAAGTTTAGCTTCGTGTCTTCTGTGTCACCCTCATCTGTCACATTTTCCATGATTTAATGCACTATAACAGTGCTTCACTGGACAATGAGGTCACCTGCAATAATTTCCACATGATGGTTTTTATTATGGAGCAAGAATCATCCAATAATGTCTCTCGGGGGCTAATAGAGGCAGAGCAAAGAATGCCAAAAACTTCCAGTCAGACATTGGCCCAGAATGCCACGTAAACTTTACAGAAGCAGCAGTTCATGACAAAGAAAAAAACAGAGAGGAGTTTTCAAACAGGACTGGCTGGCTATTCTCATATGTATACAGGTCTTTTGGTGTTACTATGATGGGTGAAACTCTTCTGGGACCCAGGAGAGAAAAAGAGTGGGACAGGGAAGTAGAAGCAGAAAAGGTGAGGAACACTGCCAGGTAGTGAATAGTGACTTTTCTTTCATTGCTCCCCATTAAAATGGCCTGTAAACCCCCTGTGAGCCCCACTGACTCCAGCTTAGGTCAAGTGACACTTTTAAAGTAAGGAAGCCAAATGAGAGGTTTCTAATGCTATATGTGTGTGCTAAATACTTTAAATTACTAAAAGTCATTCAGATTGGACAACTAGCATTAGCCGGGAATAAAGTAACGAGAACTTAATTTTTGGTGCGCTTTTTTAAAACTTACATTTGGTGTTACTTTTTAATTCTTTCAAACTCTCATTTAAAATAAAAAGACAGCCCATACTTATCAGCCTCCTAAAATGTTCCACCCATGGTTACAGTGACAATTCTCAGTCTGAGAAGGGCCAAGAGAGCAGATCTAACACAATAAATTTGAGGGCTTCTTGAAGTACAAATAAAGTTTGTTTTTCCTCTGGTCCCAGGTGGCCACAAACACACAGTGGCTCCTTCCACAGCATCAACACAAGTCTGTCAACAGAGACACAGCCACTGCCTTTTACACGACATCTGTCACTCCTCAACCAATAAAAAGTCACTTTACTGGCAAGTGGAAACTTCCTCGTGGTCGTTCTCACATTGTCAAACAAGCAGAGAGGGAAATAATTAAACTAACGCATATACGCAGCACAGATGCATTAAAAACAGAATAAAAGAGGCAGAGACCACTTAAGTCATTTGTCAAATTGAGTGAATTAGATGAAAAGAAAGCCACAGCTAAATATGTCACCAACAAATCTGAAGGAGTTGATTAGTCTTTTTTTATACTTATTTGGTTATTTGAACTGCTGAGTGGTTCTTCATTTATCTGAGACACTTGAAAACCCTCAAAAGGTACCTAGATTAAAAGCAAGATAAAATGAAGAACCGCCAAGTATTCAAAATGGCTTCATCTGTCCAGAGACATTCTCACTGAAACAAGTTTTTACATCCAACTTTAAAATCACAAATATTATATATATTACTGATATGCACAGGTGCAGATAAACAGCAGTGTTACATCTGATCTAATCTCTCAATTTATTGCTTAAGGCAAACAACAAACTTGCAACACAAGATACATAAACGTCTACAAGTATGAGAACAGTAACATTTTATTTATTATTTTGGTTCCATTTCAGCAAACTGGATTTCAGTCCAGTCAAAAGATTGAAAGGAAAGAATTCTACGGACTCAAATTAAACCTGTACAAATACTTTTGGACTGCACTGCACTGTAACTAGACAGTGATCAATGCTGAATAAGACTTCATTCACTCCAGATGGTTCATTGATGGCCAAAACACAGTTTTAAAATGCTGGCAAATTTAAAAGTCTGAGATGCCTCAACCTTACAACTTTGCCACTACCTACAACTCCTTCACAAAAAGCAGCTTGTCCTTTATTCTGAAAACCCCCTTCTAAAAGGCACCAGCAATTCTGGGAAATGTGCTTTCAATTACCAGCCTGAAGACTACAGGAGGTGGGGTGGGGGTGGGGGTGGGGGGGATCTCAGCCTGATTTATTTAGTGCTCTGTTCAAGTCCTTCTCACCATCCATTCACTGAATCCATCAAGAAAAAAAAAAAAACACTTCATCTCCCATCTAAGGCAGGAATGGCACCCCGACACAATTAACCTCCAGGTCTCCACAAACTTTGAGACCTGAGTGATGCTAATATATTACGCTAAGGGTTGGACCAAACATTTTGACATGATAGAGCAAAGTCAAGTGTAAATGCTAATTAACAAGCTACCTGTTCAGAGGAAAACAGGTCAAACGTGGTCCAGACTGAGCAGCTGCCTGTCTGGAAACCCATTAATCCTGCATAACTGTATGGATTTGAGCAGCACTGGATTCCCAAATAATTACAACACCTGTCAGCTTGTTTACACCAACACAACCTGATTGTGACTATCACCTCTCTTATATTAGCATTTGAGTGTGTCTGCTTATAATGATACTCGCAGACACTCGTATGCAGCATCAACAGACATATTCTCACATGCATGCGCCTCTACCCCACAGGCTGAAGATAGAGGAGACTCTAGATCAGACTGGGCTGATTAACAACTCCTAAGAGATGGTCGCACAGCCAAGCTGTCTGCAACCACAAACTCCCATAACCGCAGAGATGCTAAACACACACACACACACACACACTCACTCACTATTCTTCACATCCAGAGTACTCTCTACAAACACAGTGACTCAGACATGCAGGAACTTATTTTTCACCACAATGGAGGCATCCTCCTAGCGCCGAACTGCTGACACAAACTCGCTGCCTCAGAGCCAGTTGGGTGTATACCAAACTGTGAAGCTCTGCATGTGTGGTGCTTCAGAAAGAAGGAAGGCATCTACTGTCACTCTGCCATGGAGGCTTTGATTTACAAGGCACAGGAGAGTGGGGAGGCTTATGTGGCACTGTGAGGGTCTGTATAGTCAAAGCTCCTTTCTGGACGGGTGGCATTCTGAATGCTGGGAAAACTTCTAGGAGTACAACTACACATACTCTACAGAATATAGCTGTATGTTGGAAGGGAGCAGCCTTTAGGATACTTTAATTGATAAATATTGGACACTTCTGAAAGACAAATATTGAAAGTTAGGTCACAATAATGAGAGATTATCTCAAAAGTAAAAAATACTTCAAGTCTACAATTACATACCACTACAGGTGGATTGTTCCACTGCTCATAAGAACGTGCAGCATATGGGTAGATGCGGTCATTGATGATCTGCAGCGTTGTCAAGCCAATCGCCTTCATGGAGCTGAAGTAGGCCTCCCAGAACCAGCGTGCCTATGGACAAATGGAACAAAGTTCTTAAAATGTACCCATGCAAACCCAAAAAACAAAACAAAACAAAACAAAAAAGCAAAAGAACACATGTGTTCTTAACAACTTTCTGAAATATTCACTTTACAGATGTAGACAATAGAGGTTCAGAATTAGATTTTTGCACTGACTGATGAATAAAGACACATGTATGAAAAGTGACACTCTTTTCATACTCAAAATATGCTGCATATAGGTGTAAGAAAATCCCGTTGTTGTTCCCGGAATTAGTCATCATAAAGGTAATGTTAATGAATGTGTAACAGAGCAATTTTAATTTTTATGTCTGTGCTGAAAACAATAACTGTTTATATGGACTCCAATGATTGACATTAAAGGTCCAGGTTCAGATTGCAACCAAATGAATACGACCCCCCCCCCCCCTCCAACCTGTGTTGGACAACCTACGGTGGCCCCGAAACTTGTGAAATATGCGAAAGGCCCTCTCCAGAGCCAATGTTTGGTTTGTCTGTTCTGAGCTACTGTAGAATCATGGCAGTGCAACACGAAGATGACCCACTCCCTATGCAGATATAAAGGGCTCATTCTAAGGTAACAAAAACACAACAGTTGCTATTTTCATGGTATTATACACTTATTAAAACATACTTATGAATATTATATTCCATTTCTGCCAAATCCATTCATCTAGATGCCACTAAATTCTACACACTGGACCTTTAAGTCAAACAAGATTTCATTATTTCATTAAAACTTAATATTAATTGTTAAATTGTGGACATGTTGGTATTGTTTATAAAACAGAGCATTTTTTATGCTATGGATAACGGCCATTATGATAGAAGATAACATCAGTGTGAAGTCATAACTGTAAAATCCAGATTTTTCCCTCCTGTCCAAGTCTTTAAAGACAGTTTTGCAGCCTTCTTCAGCCTCATGACCTTCAACAATGCTTCTTCTGAAGTTCTCTGAAATCTCTTTTGACTGTGTCTGTTTTACTTCAACAGATCTCTGATGTGAAAAGCAGACTTCAATGATAACTGAACTCTCAACCCATATCTTAATGTTATCACATCGGCCAGAATACCGAACTCCCAACTGCACTCATTTTAAGTTTGCTTCACAAAGTTTTTTCAGCCATGATCGAAAATATGAATAAGAATACCTGCTTTAAATGTGTTTTGTTTATGTTATGAAACAACAACAAACTCTTTTTCATGGCTGTGCATTTATATAAAATGTGAAGGTTACAATGAACTGATCAGTCTTGAGTAAATCTACAGAGGATGACAAATGTGTCTGGTCTCCTTGCCTCCTGCAGGTCCTGTCCCTTTGCCCCTTTTCTATTAAGACACTTCAAGGTACAGTTCAGAGGCGAGAGAACCCTATAAGAGTTAATGAAGCTTCAAACAACACTGTCTCCTGCCAGGAGACACTGTGCTACACTGACCTGACTCCACCCCACCAGCTCCTCAATGACCCACATTTCCGGGGTAGAGGATGTGAATATTTGTGTGTCTTGTCCACCTCCAATAATGCACCAGTGTGTGTGTTAATGGTTACCATGATATGGTATGTAGCATCGTGCAACAACTCAAAAACAGCTTTTATTTTCATAGAGGGGTGAGGAGAATCCAAAAAGACTTTCTAATCTCAGAGGGGAATCCCAACGGCCCATAAATCAGCCAGTGATGAAAGTTTCTTTTCCGACTGGTAGGAGGCAGAAAGCAAACTGTGCTGGCCCTGGGGCCCCTCCCACCATCCTCCACCCTCTCCCAGCGCCTGCAGAAATTTTTATGAGCAGGGAAGAAGAGACAGCGTTGCAAGAGAGGAAGAGAGACCCCTACTCCACCTTTGGATTGCATCCAGTCTAGAACCATAATCTACACTTCCTTTGTGTTTGATCTACTGACGAACAAAGACCTGCCATGAGCTAACCACAATTTATTTCACCCATAAAAACAAAACTAATCATAATGTAAGCAAATTGTTAACCTGCTGCTAAAAATGAGATATAGAACAAACAATCCAAAGACGGTCAGGTCCAATAAGATATTCCTCTGTAAGTCAAGCAGAACAGTCATCACATGTAATGTTTGGTTTAAACTTAATATTCTCATTTCCTTCCAGATCAGCAGCTTCAGCTCTTTTTTTGTTCTCTCTACTCTGTTTTTGTTGTTTAAAATCGTTAGTCAAAGTCACAATTAGAAACAGTTTAGAGTACAGAAGTCTGCATCACTTTGTTTAACTCAGTGAAAGTTGTCAAGTGCCTGACAGATTATTCTACCTATACACCAGAACTGGTAGCCAGTGAGCTGTGGACAGAACCGGGCAATCATTAGTGTTTTTGACGTAATCAGAAACAGCAGCAAAACCATTTCTGTTTCAATCATGTGAGATGCTCACTGGGAATATTCTTTTGCTCGAGATTTATTAGCACTTTACTTTTAACTGTGATCAAAACATTTCTACACACTCATACACAGAGTCCAAAATTAACACCCGCCAGGCGCCAAATGCGGGTGAATTTATTCTTTGGAGAGTAAATTATGGAGGCTGTCCGCCACTCTCACCGGTAGGAAAAAATGAATTTCCTACACGCGCTGGAGAAAGCTGCTGGTTTGCTGTCACTTCAATCTGCTAGATCTGCCGTGCTATGTGTGTCATGCGTAATACGTAACTGCTTCAATCGTCAAACCATGTGATTTTTGGTTACAGTACATGAGGTACTTGTTGCTGTCATCCGGGCAGTTGAAACAAACACTGCTAGCTATGTGGAGATTTATTGCAGGAGTGGAGCCGCCAGCAAAGAAAAAGAACTTCAGGCGGAAGACACCACTGCTGCCGTGGCCAATGCAAGTGCCCCCTCCTTGTCTCATCCGCAGACACTGCCATCGAGGAAATTCGAGAGGTGGCGATAAAATGATTCAGGTGCTCCAAGAACAAGTCAAAGAACAACTCCAAGAGGACTGAACATGAAACCACAGAATAAAAAATATTACTACTAATACTCTTAACTTATTACTCTTTACTTGTTATTGTTAATTCATCAAACTCTTTAATAAATGAGCCTTCCTGCACTTAAAGGTGAATACCACTGAATTTATCAATCAAATGTGTGACCCTTTAGTGTTGAAACAGTTATATTTCTGTGTACAGTTAGTGTTACTAATATTATTACTGCACACTAATATAATATTGATTGAGAATCGCATATGAGACCAAGATGACATGCTAAATAGCAATAATGGCAAATTGCAATAGTAAAAAGCAATTTGTCTGGCCGGTAAATTTTTTCATCTACCAGCCATCATAGCAGGTAATCGAAAAAGTAAATTGTGGACCCCACTCATACACACACGGCTTGCTAATTATTATGACTACCTGGTCTCCCAGGTGTAAATAAAACTAGTAGGACTTTTTGGTCCAGAAGACAACAACTGCAGACCAGCAGGCTTCATGTGAGATAACACAGCCTTGGTACTAGTGAGCCCCGTAGTTTCCTGGATTTCAGACAACTGAACTCACGCCTGTATTCTTTTTGACTCACGATATTTTGCAGAGTTACACCAGGGACACCTTGGGACAGCACTGTGCTCTCTTTTGTTCCAACTCAACGCCTTCAAGTTTAACTTTGGGCTGTGAAATTGAAGGAATGAGTGTTTGAAAGAATGCATAGGATCTGGTGGCAAACCTCAGCTGATAGTTCAAGGAGATCAAATCTGCAATCACTGACCTCCTGTCATCATCCTGTCTGACTGTTCAGTTATGTATAGGGGGCTGCACATAAAAAAAAAAAAGACTGGACCGAAGAGGCGGTATATAAGGCAGGGGAGAGTAGACTGACTTGACATACTCTATAAATCAGCTGCAGCCAGTGTTTGTTCTGCAAGGTGGAGAGCTGGGAAGGCTACATAGGCTACATACAGTGTATGAGAGGCTACATCAAAGTTAAGAAGACAGGTAGGATCAACAGACTGTAAAAAAGGCAAGCCTTGTTGCAGGGTTTAAGCTGAATACAAAGGAAAAAATAGAGGAAGGGAGAAGGAGAAAGTAGAACTCCCATCTCGCATATATATTGTAATTTAATAACAGAGTTGATTTGGCTGTGCTAATCTAATAAAGGTCTGCAGTGTTTGTGTCCTATTCTGAAAGTATGACCCAACCAGGCTCATGGGAGTCAGTACGCAAAACATTGGCTCAGTGGCCTCACTTGAACACTGTTAACATCTTGCAGCTGTGTAGTATGTGATCTTTTAAAATGTGAGCTAAATGAAGGCTATTACATCAGCTCAAATTTGAAAATGAGCTCTGTTGTCTGAAATGAGTCTGCTGACTACTAATTAAAGCTCAACAGTAGTTTACCACAGTTTGACCTGGTCTCCAATAAGACTTGTCACTTAAGTTAACCAAATGTTCTGTTCACAGAACCATCTGAGAAGTTGTCCTTGGAAACTGTTTGGGTAAAGAGCAATGATTTGATGAACCATCTGTCTATCACCGTCTTACCTTGCAAGGCAGCTGGATTCGCGAGATCAAAAGATCACAAGATCACAAGAGAGTCCTCACAGGACACTGATTGGTCCGAACCACCAGTTCGGACACAAGCACATAGCTTGAAGCCTGACAAGATAGATTCTCGCATGATCTCAGGAATCCAGCTGCCTTGCAAGTTAACAATATATTTGTATAAGGTAAAACACACAAACCTTACCACCATGACAACTAATAAATAGAAATGAATACTTATTTGAGGACATTACTTCTCTCTACCCAGAAAAGCTCATATTAATAAGTTTTGGTTAATTAATTTTGTCTTCTCCCTACAAAACCTTCTCTCAACAATCACAGACTTTGAAGAAGCTCTGTTTTTTGCAACCTGAAGATATATCACACATTTCTGTTTTCTGGACTCTGACTCTTATAAGGACTAACTATAAATTATGTTGACAAAATCTTAAACTGTACCACAGAAATTAGTTGTGAGTGGTCCAAATTGTATGGTAATGTCTTTGAGGTAAGTATGCACCGTCGATTCTTAGTTTTACATTTGTAAGCGCAAAGGTTAGACTATGTGGGAACACAGACATACAAACACTATCAAAGCAAAGACTACTGAGCCCTCTGCTGGTAAAACTTATGAAATACACTCAACCAGCTCAACCACAACAAATTCAGTGTGAGCTTTCTGCAAATAACTAGGAATCGATCTCTCTCTCAGCACTAAAAATCTATTCTTACTAACAGAAAGAGAGAAATGTTTCGAGATGTACGCATGTAAAAGAGTATAACATTACACATATCCTGGACAGGATGGACCTTTTGTACTAATTCAGTTCAGTGTCTTGATCAAGGACACTTTGGCATGTGGACAGGAGGAGCAGGGGATTGAGATACCAACCCTGCTCATTGTGTTTTTTAAAAACGGTTTACTGAACTGAACTGAAGAGGGTAGAATAATATGATTTTCTCTATAACCATGACTATGTGCATTGAACAGTACAGAGTGGGTTTAGTGTGACCAAGAGCTCACAAAATGCTAAATATGGGTTTATGTTTAGTTCCACAAAACTGATAATAAAATAACTTCAATAGAGGAATGTTTCAGACAAGAATAGGCATGCAGCCTACTGACATGTATATAGACCATCAGAAAAAGCAAAAGAGTACAGATATACGCTACTAAGTTAACTGTGAGCTATACACAGCAGAATGCCCCCTCTTCATGAGCAAGCCACGTTGTAGAGCTTGTCTAGTGTAATCCAACCTCAAGCCGTCTCTGAGTCTTTGGCCTAAAATGTCTGTTTGGCCAGTATAATTGGTAAATGGACTAGAGTTGATACAAGGCAATGAGGAGCAGCTGAACTTGTACACTTCTCCCCTAGCTGCTTCCACTTTTGTTTATTGTGGCTCAATACAGCTATCAAATGGAAGGAAAGAGTGAGCCGTCTTCCATCATTTCAGTTGAGCTAAAATCAACATAGTTGAGACTTCTGGAGGCTTTTTAAAAATGTAGACTGAGCAAAGGAGGAGGGAATTCAAACTTAGAAAAAAATTAGGGTAATATCCAACTGTCTGTCTTTCGTGCATCACAGAAAATTTGTTTTGGCTTTCATAGGCTTGATTGGTTGGTTGATTAAGGCACAGAAACATCTCAGACATGACATGCAAGTGCTCTACCCCTCTGACCAACATGTCAGTCTGGGGGTTCTCTGAGTACTTGAACTACACCTGAATGAAAGGCATTTAAATATGTTCTGTCAAGAAATGTTTTCTTTTCAGCTAGACACTGAGATCAGTACCTGTCTCTGCATCTCTTCCACTTGTCTGTGAGGAATGCTCTTTAGGATGGTGTACATTTCAGAAAGCTTCTCCTCTGGAATAACCACAGACGCCCTGTGCAAAACCATGAACATAAGATAAGTGACCTTAATTGAGCTAGACAGTAAATGCCATTTACTTGTTTTTCAACAATTCATTGACTTAAACAGACCTTTTCCAGTCAAGTACTTCAGAGAACGGCAGAATGTAGGAGTCAGCAAGGATGACAGGGACACAACCAGCCTGCAGCACATCACTGAGGGCAGCCTGACCCAAACGTGCCCCCCTCAAAACCACACAAAATGATGATTCCTGCAGAGATGCATCATGAGGAAACTGTTATTGGGACATGTGATTTTTCATTGTACAAACACACACCAGATTCCAGTATTAAGCACAACTCTATTAACCCTTATCCACACAGAAACTGTTGGTAGTACAAACATCAGGATTTGGGATGGAAAAAAATATGAATATATGAAAATAACAGATTAGATTTTTAGTCGTAAAATTTAAGAAAGTAGTGCTGTAAACAACGATGATGCATCTTGACATTCAAAAATTGATCTTTTCACACAGCTGTGCTTCCCACCTGCAGGATCTGTGGGTAGTCATACACCTGCCCCTTGTAGCAGCGTTTTCGTGCAGAGGCAGCTCCCTGAGAGAGATTGCTACACTTGTCCAGAAGGAGCAATGCCTCTCCATTTTCTTCCTTCAAGCGTTCGAGTTCAGCACGGTACTCTCGGTGAATGGCAGTCTGAGAAGACAGAATAAAGTAGCGCCGGGGCCTGGGGGAATGAAGACAGGAGATATGCAGCTAGTTATCAAGTCATACTTTTTTGCTGAATGTATAACTCCTTAATCAAGACTAACCTAAAAGTAAAAAAACAAACAAACAACAAAGAAAAAACTTCTTTCATTTTATTCAGGTATGTATTCTAGGTGTCACATTATTATGTTCCAGCGAATCGCTGCTTGTAGACAAGTTGCTGATTAATAAAATTAGTGACAAGATAATGAGAGTTTAAGAGTGAAATGAGCTCACCCAGGCTGTCTCTCGGGCAGCTCAACATCAGCAGAGAGGGGGCTGTAAACTGGGATGCTGACATCATAACCTTGTCTGTAGGTCCATGTAGAGAAACCACCACCAGCCAGCAGTGCTCTGAAACAAACAGAAAAGGCCTGGACTGTGAAAGTGCTTCAACACGCTGTGGATTTCAACAGGAACAGGAACAGGAACAGACAAGTTCACTCATTCATCTTTTTGCTTCCTATGAGTAATTATTTATCAACAATCCTGATGTGAGACATGAAGTAACATCAAACAAGGCTTGGCGATTGGCATAGTTAACAGAACCCATATCGTTCAAATGTCTAGGTGATAAAAAAGTATTTTGGATTCTGTTCTACTCTCAGGCAAGGTGAATATAAAGTGGAAACACACTGACAGTCACCCACACCTGGTTCTGATGAGGCTCCATGCCAAATGGACTCCAGCTGGATGAGCCCAGGAAATTCTTTACAGCTAAAGATAGTGCTCATTGTCTCAAGGCTGTGTATTCATAAACCCAACCTCTTACAACCATCACTCTAGCCCCCAGGACATTTTGAGAAACACACAGGGCTCTTTGCTGGTAAATACCACCAGCTTTGAAACATATCCTCAAGGCCTCTTGAAAATATGTTATAGTATATTCTAACTACTTGTAAGTATCTCTTTCATCTTCTTAAAATGATCATAACACATGTGGGTGAGTACAGATAATGGACAATTGTACTTGAGGTTGTGTGATCCATTGTTCTATGAAAATTTATGTCTGTCTCATCTGACTACAAAGGAGCTATAAAAAAAACAACAAAAAAAACAGGAAACAAAAAAAGGGATGTACATAAACAAGAAATGATTTATCGTTTCGTTCTGTATCTACAACTTTGTAGCAGTGCATTATTTATCTATTCATTAGATAATTTTAAAGCCATAAATATCTGGGTTACCTGCTGTATGACATCTGCTGTCTGTTTTTGTTCTACACATTTACGTTCAACACAGCAATGTATGTAATTAATTCCACTGTATCATTTTAACATGCTAGAATATTGCAGAAGTGAAACATTACTGTTAATTTCAGATTTCTCCAATTTTTTGAACCATGATGCTGATTATAATAGACCCATTCTTATGTTACACAAATGGCTTTAGAAGATGTAGCTACCTGTCTCTGGGCACATCCAAAGCAGTATTGTAGTCTGGAGGGCCTCCAGGTAGCATGTTGAAAAGTAGATGATTCATTCCTTTGTCCCACCTACAAAAACATACACTGGATTAGTGCTAGAATGATAGGCTGATTAAAGATAAGGGAATAATGGCAGTTTTGCTGATCAATTAATGGTGTAAACAATTGTGAAATATTAAAACATAAAACATTCACTTTTATAGAGACAAAAATGTGAAGATTTATTTGCTTTTCTCTTTTTCATTGTAACATTGTAAACTGAATATATTTTAGGTTTTGGATGTTGGTCACATCTAGAGAAATTTAAGCCATCATTTTGGGCTCTGGTGTCTTATGTAACTTAAGAAGTTATCTGGTCTTTTTTCTGACATAAACTGAGTGATTACTCTATTAATATAAATATCAATAGATTACTTGGTAATAAAACAATCAGGATCTACACTTGAGCCTTAACAAAAATGATAACTGCACAGATATGAGAGCAATTTGAGAAAAATAATTTCATAAAGGGGAATAACTGCAGAGTGCCTGACTGCAACTGACATTGACAAAGCAGTAAAACTCTACTACCTGTTGTGATTACAACAGATTAAAGATATGAATTAATTTCATGACTAGGATTTGAGTAAACGTTACCTGGGTAGCATTGCTAGTGCCTGGGCAGTCTCTCTGATACGCAGGGAGTTCTGATTCAGCACATCGATAGATGGGATAAAAAGACAAGCCCTAGTGACATCATCCGTGTAAAAGTCACTGTCAGAGATGGCACTAAGAAGATCATTGTATTCTCGTGACAGTCCCGTGCTGCTGATGGGAACCCCCAGTTCATCCACAAACCTCTGCAGAGGGTAGATGTAAACCTACAAAAGCAACAATTTCAACACTGGGTCATAATTTCAACCAAGAACCACTCAGGGACCAATGAGAAGGTAGATCTGAAAGGCAAGTACCTTGATTCGGTTCTTGGGATTGTAGCCACATCTGTACACATCAAAGCAGGTGTGCATACGACAGCTGAGGTCACCCCTCTCAGGAATGGGACTGGAGACAGGGAGGCGGATCAGAGGTGCATCATGAACACTGCGTTTATCCAGGGTCCAGTCAGCTGTGGACTCAATGGAGTGAGGCCAGAACTGAAACATCCCAGTGGCGATGAGTCCAAGCAGCACCACGGAGAAGAGGGTGATGTAGTATATGCGGTGTTTGGTTTTCATCCGTGGGATAAGAGCTGGCCCCCGCGAAGTGTATTTACCAGAGGCATACATGCCTGACTCCTCTCTGTCCAACCAGCCACTATTAAGACAGAGCTGAGATAAGTGACAGCTTCATGTACTGTTTATATACAATAAAGTAGTCTACATTAGCCTCAAGTACCAGTCAAAACAATATCTGAAAACGTTACCCTGTATGATAAATACAGTCACTGGTCCTCTTAAATCGAAGAGATTCTTGATGTCTGTCACAACAACTTGTCGTTAATATGATAGCTACATTTGACAGTAAGGTTAATATGCTAACTTACCCTTAGCTACTGTTAAACCAATGTCACCCGAAACCATAAACTTTGACCACAACGTGAGGAAAAAAAACAGAACAACTTATTTTGGCTAATTTTCTAGATAAACTGCCAAAACAGCGACGAGAGTGGCTATTTCCTCTTAAATAAACGTTAACCAGGAAGCTAACTTGGCAAACAACAGCTAACATTCATGCTAAGTTAGCCTACTTACGTTAGCTGGCGTTAATAAACGTTAGAAAATTACGGAAAATGATGACAATTATTTTCTAACGTTATGTGTATTCCATTGAATGTTTTACCCACCGAGATGTTTAACTGAAGGGGCTTCGACAGTTCGGTGTCAATTCATGGCAACGGTGAGAAAACTAACTAAGCTAACGGCTCACTTGTAAATACAGTGGTAATGCTAACCTAGCAGCAAGCTAACGTTAGCACTCCAGGAAATCTTTCAGTGACTTTCGGAAGTAATTCTTCTTTGCTTCTGACATGTGACTCGGGGGTAGAGACTTTGTTTCCCTCTGGTGGTTGGACATCATAATGACATATTCATATACATATACTGTCTCTAACAGATGTTGTGCTCTCCAACAAGTCTGATAGTCCTTTAGCACAGGTATGAACCATAGACTGTATATAAAGTTTTAATACATTGAAGCTGCATGGTATCTGGGGACTCACTAAAACCAGAACTTTTAATAACATATTATCTCATTCTACTCTTTAATAAAAATGTGTTGATGAATATTTGATGTGTTGTTTTTGTTTTTTTTGTATCATTTTGAAGATGATAATAATGACAATGTCAGTACCGACGTTTGAGGCCTACATTTATGGGTATGGCTGTATCCATGTGCATGTGTGGGGTGCAAAAAATGCAAAACCACACCTCAGGGCCTTTTTTTGTGTGTGTATGACGTATGTGTTTTTATGTTTATTTATAGGTTGGTATCAATTCATGAAGTCTTCATGCTCGTGTGAGAAGCAGAAAGAGCAGAATTATCAGTTCCACTAGCTCCATAGACTGTATATATATATATATATATATATATATATATATATATATATATATATATATACATATACACAGTCTATGGTACAGCCACAGGTATGAACTCACAGACACGTTTGGTGTTAGTTGAATGGGAAAGTACAGGGTAAATATTTAACTCAACATCCAGTTATAAAATTATTGTGTTGTACAGTAGGGCAATTATTGTTTTTCCGACTTTTACTATTCACACAAGCCAAGCTGGTGTTGGATAGCTTTTCTGCTTCACTAAATAAAATTATCATTTAAAAACTGTATATTGTGTTTACTCTATCCCACCTATGGACATTGCACGTTATAAATCTCATAATCTTTGCACATCTGTGATCTTTGATCTAACATCGCACAGTACATTAACATAACTTGTATTATTATCATCATTATTAAACCTGTATTAGCTCTTCTCACATAGAATATTTCTGACATTTTTTCTTTGTAAATTTCTTTCTTTCTTTTTTATATTATTTAGGACTACTTAATTTATAAATTTAATTATTTTTGACTGTTATGCACAACAACACCAAGGCAAATTCCTTGTATGTGCAAACCTATTTGGTAGTAAACCTGGTTCTGATTCTGATTACTCAGGTTGCCTTTGTTTTATGTTAAATTTTGTTTGAAGATCTGAAACAATTAGGTATGAGATATGTACAAAAATAGAAGAAATCAAGAGGAGGGGTAGGAGTAGTTGATGATTTAGTGGCTTTTGAATACTAGATTTGACCTTTGAACTTGTCAGAACAAAACTTTTCATCTACCTGCCAGACACATAAGTACCATCTAAGAATATGTGGGATTTACCCTTGAGAGCATATTAACAAATATTATAGGACTAAATATCAGGACACATATAAACTTACTCACTATATCTGTTTGGATACATAATGAAAAAGTGAATCTATAAAGGTGTAGGTTAATAACTACACAGAACAGCATTTTAGTATATTTAACCCCATAATAATTCATATCCAGGGCTACAAATAAGTCATAACTGCATTATAATTTGAGTAGGTGTTGTTAAATTGAACACAGAGATTTTAGTGATCCTCCCTGTCCTCAGTTGGGCAGTGATCACAGATTTCACAAATATCATGGAGTAGTTAAAAGCAAAACTGATCTTAAACCATATAAATGAATAAGCATTTCAAATAAGATGATAATGATGACGAAAAGCAGATGTTACTTAAGTAGTTAACTGGACAACTGCTTTGTGAGACCGGTCCAAGGTGTGTCATTGGTGTTATCAAACAGACACCACCCATCCATGCTGTTTCATTTGACCCATGGCACCTCTATAAGGCTCAACAGTAGAATCTGATCCCTATCAGACCTACTGTACACTCATAGACTGCACCTACACTTGGACTTAAATATAGCTCAGGACAACTCATGCCACCTTTACTCAAAATCCATCTGCACTCAGCAGTTTTAAAACTGATGACACATTCTTTACATCTTCAATCTATAGCACAAACCTTCTCGGGATGGGTCCATTTGGCAAAAACTCCTTAGACAAAGTACCTTCCCTCACATATCCAGGGTACTTGGCATCAAAAGTCATTTGTTTAAAACAATTAATTTAAAAATAGCTGAGTCTGTACTCCGTTGCCAAAATGCATCTACAACTTAAAGTATCTTTTAGGAGAAACTCATTAGACATTTCATCCTTCCATTATACTTTTAATGACACAATCTTATGCTATTTATATCCAGTCAATTTTCTTAACAGAACAAGATAAGACATTGCACCTCAGCAGAAATGGTATCCACCCCAGCTTCCATGGCACAAGTGCACTTTCAGCAAACATTTTTCATTCAGTTACTACAGCTTCACATCACTGACTGTTATTCACTCCACAACAGCTCTGGACTACTCTCATAGACTGTAAAAAAAATATATTACTCTTATAATATATCCATGCACACCGGTCACTGATCACTCTTCCTTGTCCCCAGTGACCTCTTCACCACCCACTCCTCCTACAGCCCTAATAATTCTCATGATAATCCAGAGAGCCTCTCTATCATCCCAGTTATAATCAATAATTGATGATACAAACGCTATAATGCAGAATGCAAAACCTGTTCTAATCTGGTTACGCCCCCTTTTATAACTCTGCTCCTGAACATTCCTGACGTTAATGTTCCCTTTATCAAATTTAGGCTGTTAAATGTTAGGTATCTCTCTAATAAGACATTAGTCATAAATGACTTCATTTTGTCCCAGTAACTGAAACTTAAACTGAAATCAGGCTGAAGGAAGGAAAATATTGTCAAGTTTTGGAGCCCCCCAAATTTTGGCTATTTTAACCCCCTGGGCTAAATGGCCATGGTGGTGGTCTAGCTGTGGTTTAAAAAATCACTTTAAATGCTATCTAGTTACTGTTAAGTTACTGTCAAAAAAGTTAGCAGCTTTGAGGCTCTCATGTTTCTTATAAGCTGCACTATTCCTGTATGTTGCATTGTCATTTACTGTCCACCAAAACCGAACAGTAATTTTTTATGACTTCTCTGATTTTATTGCTGATATATGATAAAGTGATTATGGTTGGTGATTTTAATTTCCATGTAGATGATGCAACAAATGCCCCAGCAAGTGGTTTTATGAGTGTAACTGAGTCTTTGAATTTTTTTTTTTACAACATGTAAAGTGTCTCACCCATAACTGTGGCCCATGACCTAGTTTTCACCATTAGCGTGACACTTAGATCTCTAAAATTGGATGATTTTATTTCTCATCATAAATGTATTGGTTTAATAATTTAGACTTTTTTACATCCAACCATTTTAACCAGTCAGTCTATAGCCACATTTTCTTCTACTTTTTCCGTGTTGAATCAAGGTGGGTCATCATCCTCGCATTTGATGACATGGTTAACCATTTTAATGATATGTGTGTGTCTGCTCTAGAAGCAGCTGCCCCTCTTAAGACCAAATCAGCTTCTAAAACCAATTCATCTCCCTGGATAAATGATGACATCTGCTCTGTGAAAAGAGAATGTAGACAAGCAGAGCGTAGGTGGAAAACCACATTACTGCTTGTCCACTATACTCAAATGAAAGACTTGATGGTCTTGCTGAATCAAAAAACGTGAGGATGCATGAACTGCTTATTTCAATAATCTCATCACCACAAAAAAACACAACCCCAGGTTTCTTTTTGAATCTATTGCCCATCTCTTAAATAACTCCAGCCTCCAGCATGTCCTCATCTTTGGTGGAGGATTGTGAAAAATTCTTAACCTTTTTTGTAGATAAAATCAACAGACCTGTCTTGTCTTACTAGATCAATTTTATACCATCTCCCTCAGTGATTTAATTAATACTGTTTCCCACACTCATTCTTCCATGTGTCCCCTTGACATTGTGCCTCCCAGATTACTTTAGGAAGCCATTAGCATTATAGGACCATCTCTGCTCACTATTATGAACCAATCCCTCTCGTCAGGCTTTGTTCTTGAATCCTTTAAAGTGACCTCAGTTCAACCCCTTCTACAGAAACCACACCGAGATCCTAGCATACCAACAACCTACAGACCTATTTTTAATCTAAAAGATTTTAGAGAAATTGGTCTGCAAGCAACTTCTGGAACTGGCTGAAGAAAATGACATATTTGAGAAATACCAATCAGGCTTTTGTCAGAAACACAGCACTGAGACAGCTCTCCTCAGAGTCACGAATGATATTCTTAAGCAGTTAGAAAACGGTGAAATTGCCATTTTAGTTTTTTAGATTTGTCTGTGGTCTGTGACACTATTGATCACGCTATTCTAATTGATCTGCTTGAAAAATGAGTTGGGATATCTGGTGTAGCACTAAACTGGTTTTCCTCTTATTTATCCAAGTTTTTTGTATCAGCTGATGCCAAGGCAGCCACCTGTGCTTTTCTGACTTGTGGGGTGCCTCAGGAGTCAATTCTTGGATCCATTTTATTTTCATGATTTTATTTTATTTTATATCTTTGACTATGAAGCACTTTGTAACTGGTGTTTGTGAAAGGTGCTATATAAATAAACTTTGCTTGCTTGCATTATATATGCTCTCCTTCGGGCACTTGATCTGTCAATTTGGCTGTGTGTTTTATCATTGCTACGCTGGTGATACACAACTCTACGTATCCGTTAGGCCAGATGACCTCTCAAATTTAAGTAAAGTTAAAGTATCCGAGATTAGTAACTCTATGTCTCAAAATTAAATTAAATCACACTAAAATTGAAATCTAGTTTTCACAACAGATCAGGTCTCTACTAACATCCTTCAACACCTCGGTCCTTTGGCTACAAATAGAAAATCTTTTTCTAAAAACCTAGGCATCATTTCTGACTACCATCTGAAATTTGATAAACACAGTTATTCACGCCAGTTATTCAGTCCTGCTACTTTCAACTGAGGAATATTGCAAATTTACACCCGGTTATCTTTCTAGCAGTCAGAAATGATTATCCATGCGTGTGTCCTCCCTCTTAGACTACTCTAATGCTCTTTATTCCTGCCTAAGCCAACATGCTGTTACCCAGTTACTGTTAGTCCAAAACTCTGCAGCAAGATTACTCACTAAGACCTCATATTGTTCTCACGTCACTCCGGTTCTGATGTCACTACACTGGATTCTGATTAAATTTAGGATTCGATTCAAGATCCTCCTTCTCATCTATAAGGTATTGAATGGTCTTGCTCCAGAGTATATTAGTGAACTACTATTGCCTATTGCCTGTCCTCTGAGCAAGGCCTGCTAATTGCACCTCGTTCAAGACTGAAAACACGTGGGGACTGTGTGTTTGCTGTCCTGGATCCCAGGCTGTGAAACAGTCTCCCTCTGGGAGTCAGGGCGACAAACTCTCTTGGGTGTTTTGTCATAGCTGAAGACATATCTTTTGTGCTTCAGTTATCTTGTAAACTATTTTGATTTGTGATGCCCTTCACAGTTTGTTTTTATTGTGCTATGTCTTCTGTTGTAAAGTTTTTCTTTTTTTTTACTCATTTTTTTTCTTTTAACCTTTTATCTTTTTGTAAAGCACTTTGTAGCCTAGGTTTTAAAAGTGCTATATACATACAATTTTACTTACTTTTACTTACCTCAAGATAAACTATATCCTGATAATACCTAACATTGAGGACACACCCAGAAACCCTGGGATGTACTACTTTACAATGCCTTTTTGGTTAGTTTAGATGGACAAAAATTGACAGTATCTCACTAGTACATGTTTAAAGAAATATGACAAATATTCATAGTTATTTTCATAGTTTGTTTATTCCATTACAGGCAGGGCAGTAAGGGGGAGGGATTAAATACATTCTCATTGTGGGGAAGGAAAGGAGGGAAGCAAACCAGGTAAACATGGACAAGACATAGTTGAATTATTCCTCTTTCAATATAGACCAATTTGTAAATCTGCCAATATTTGAATAAATAACTTTCAGATGAAATATTTTTTCTATATATCAATAGTGATATCTTTTAATATAGTTATTTTTCTCCTTATTGTTATATATTGTTTTCTACACAACTCTATTGGAATTTAATCTTTTTTTAGACATCTGCATAAATAATTACACATAGAGGATGGTGCTGTACACATCATGGTGAAAAGTAATCTAGTGCTTTCTTTCAGGAGTTTAAGTGTATGACTGGCTGCAAGCAAAGCTACAGAATGTAGGAAATTGCTGGCTCAACCTTAGTGTATCTGGTGTGAGACTACTGGGACTGGCAGCACGGTTTGAGTAGTGTCAGACTGTTAACTGGCTGGACCTGTCTGCTGTGAGAAACCACAGCAAATCTTGTTCCAAATAGAGAAAGTGTGCAGATCCAGGCTTGTCACTGGCACCGCACCAAAGGTCACTGTGAGCAGGCTGTCACTCTGCAGCATGTCTCACCACTTTGAAACATTTGTAAAAAGAGCATATTGTCACCATGCCATGGCAGAATGTCAAATACTTTTCCACTTGGACAGAAAAAAAGCTGAAATATATAACTCCTTACATTGGGAAAGTCTAAAAAGTTTCCCGTACTGTCCCAACAACTGAGATAAAAACCACTGACATCAAGCCAATCTGTTGCAAGAGCAATAAGGATAATAATACCATCAAATATAGCAATAAAAGTTGTGACAACATTAACGGTAATAAATAATGAAAATTATGAGCCACCTGTTACACCCCGAGTGATATGGAAGATTGCATGCCACATATTTAAAATTGGCACACATAATGCTCGAGCCCATTTATTCATTCAGTCCGACCTCGATGGTGTTTGAGATGAACCAGATTAAAGGGAAGCAAACACCTTGACATCCAAGATGACTCAGAGCACCTTGAGAACAAGAGAAATTATATCCTGGGACAGTTTTAGGATACACAGTTTGGTCCTGTCTGGAGACCTGGGTATGCATTAAAAATGCCCGCAAACTTTGGGTTTACATACATGGTAATTTCTGGGCATCTTTACAGCTTATTTATTATGACTTGATGACTTGTTCTATATCAGCCATGCTACTCGGAAATGCATAAAGCATGCAGACCCTGACCTGGGCACATTGCTAAGAGCTCTCCAAAGAGAAAAGGTACAGTAGATTATGACAGCTATTAGCAAGCTCATTATTGTGGCCTAGATGTTAATACTAGGACTGGTTCAAACCCAGGGTACAGAGTTCATGTTTTGGAGACAAAAGCCATGGCAGTGTTTTAAGGTCAGGATGGCATATTTTCCGTGGTGTTGCTGTGTAACAGTCTACATGGGAACCAACAGAATGGTTAGGGAAGGAGATAATGATTGTAGCTTGGTACTGTTGTGTTTAAATAAAGCAATATTCATATACATATACAAAATTACATCTCATAAATACATTTGGCAATACAATGTATTAAATTTTTTGGCAAAGGGGGAGGGGGGAATTGAGCAATATGATGTGTGCAAGAGTATCCAAATGTGGCTTAGTGACAATTTCTCTTTAAAAATAAAGAAAAAAAAAACTTCTTCATGCACTATAAAGAGTAACCAAAAGACTTAAAAACATCCATAGGCATCTGTAATAACTTTGTCACAATCACTAAATTTTTAAGACACATGAATTCTCACCAATGAAACACACTTACTCTCTTTCTCAAAGTCTATTCTGAATAGACCTGAGAAACATTTCGCAATGTCTTCTCACTTCTATTGATTCACGAATATGTCCATCTTCACATTCCTGATTTAAAAATAAAATTAAATCAAAGCTTGACAAAAATTTCCAGAGCTGCTGAGGGTGCAGGAAGTTGTACAGTACATCAACTCAGATGATGTGCCTATGCTAACCTCTTCTACAGTGTTAAGTTTTTGAATCCCTGCTCAGTTAACTATTCTCCCTTTAATTTTGTAAAGTCAGGGAACGGATGTAATGCTGAGGCGTCCCTACGTGGGTGAGACGACATTGTTTTGGAATGGCATTGTGAAGCTACAGTTATTTATATTTACCCGAAAGCAGCACAGCCCCCTGGCATGCAGAGAGAGGTATCTTTTTTTTTAGTCATTGCAATAGTGTGAAAATGCTATAAACAGCGTTCAAAGGGGACACCTGAAGAATGGAAATAGTTTGAGTTGGTCAGTCAAGTTCTGTCATCGGATCTCTGATGAGTGACTGCATTCCATCGCATGCATGTACTGTGATATGTTTTAAAATTTTGGATGACTGCACCTCTCAGTTTAGAGCAAAGGAAGTCTTGGGAGCCCACTACACCATAGAGGATAGTGTGTTCTCCTCAGGACAGTGGCAAGGGGTAGATGTTCGTAGGGAGTGTATGGCAGGTGGGGCGCCCTCACCAGGGGAAAGGTCGTTGAGCTCCTCAGACGATGAGAGAGGGAAGGAAGGTGACAAAGAGATGCCAGAAGAGGGGTCAGCAGATCCAGCAAAAGTGCGTGGGGGCTTGGGGACTAGGTTAGGCTCCAGTGTTGCTCTGGCCAGAAGTTGTTTGTCATCCAACTGCTGTCCTTCTCCCAAGCACTCCTCCTGCCCAAAGGAACCCCGGCCTGACTCTGACTCCCCGTCAGACAGCTCCAGAGGCGGCGAGCTGCTGCCGTCCAGTCTGAATAGAGAGTCTAAGTACTGGGCGAATTCTAACACTGCCTGGCTGGGGTTTCCATTGGATAGTTGGGGTGGAGGAGTAGAAGCTGCCGGTCTGGTCTCTGCACTGAACTGTTTCTCTGCTGTGTCCATCTCCCACTGTTCCTTCTTCCCATCCATTGGTCTAGAACCAATTTGTGGACTGAGGGGAGCATTAGGTGTGCTACCTGGGCTGTAGACACCAGGCATCTGTTGGTGATCCCCATCAGGAAGCATATTTGGGTTGGCGTTGGGCTCTGGCTTGAAAGGCTGAGTAGAGACGCTCTGGTTTAGCAGAGCTGGGGAATGTTGTCCACTGTAGCGTGGTGTGGCAGGGGACAGACGCATTGGGTAATCTGGGGTGGACGTGGATTCCATTGGGGTAAAGAAAGGCCCAACCTCACCCAGGTGCTCTGGTGTAGCCTGGCAGAGGCAGTCGGCAGCCAGTAGTTCAGTGCGAGAGCTGAGAGACGGGTTCTCCTCTGGAATTGGGGCATCCAAGGGGAACGGGAGGCTACTCAGCATTGGAGAACCCCTTAGCGCAGCTGAGGAGCGTCGGGAATCCAGACTATAGAGGGATTCGGCGTCTGAAAGACTTTCCATGACAGCTAGCGGTGCTTTGCGGTCCCTCAGCTCCACTGCAAGGCGCTCCCGTGCTCCACGCAGCACTACAGGGACTGGAGGAGGAGGGCACTCAGAGAAACCATCCAGAGATATTTCAGACTGGGCACAAGAACTAGAGGATAGGAGATGAGAAGAAAGGAATGGAGAGTAGTGACAGGGAAAGGGAAGAGGGATCCAAAACACAAGACAGACGAAAAATGAATCAAAACAAGTTACGGAGGGCTTAACAACGGACAATTGGGAAAGTGTTAGTATTTAAACCATATCTGGATACTAAAGACTAAGTGAACACTAGAAAAGACATTACATAGATGGAAGAAAGAACAAAGAAAAGGGGAGGCTGGGAGGCCTGGAGTGTATCCTAGTGTGTCCTCTTGTATTAGCATCTAATACAGGAAAGGTAACATCTTAATTCAACCATCACTATCAGTAGTTCACACTGACTTTGGACAGGGACTAAACCAGAGAGGGCGAGGAGGGAACTGAATACTACCATACGTTGCAACTGCTCTGTGGTCGGACAGCGTGCATGCGTGCATGAGAGAAGGGAGCACATCATGAAAAATTAGTGATTGCATGCTTTGCTTACCGTGACAATGGTTTTTGTCTTGTTTTTTTAAACCAAAAGGAACAGACAGAAATGATAATTTTGAGAAGACAATAAAGTAGCAATTAGTAGCAGTAGTATTGTTTAGTATGGTTTGATAGTAAAAATTAGATACATGAGGAGAGTTTTGACCCTTATACAGTATTTTAAGTTATAGGGGATACTGAATATACAGAGGATCAAAGCAAACTGTTTTACACATTCTTTTAGGATCCAACACACCCACAGAGGTGCCTGATGTACTAACCGAACACTACTGTTCCTGCGGTGGTGGGTTGTAGGCGTCGGCTGATGGGATGTTGTTGATGCATCCATGAATATATTCTCTGGGTTCAAGTCCACTTCAGTTGGGCTCACCATGATCTTCGCTGCTGACAGCAAAGCTGTTTTTCCTTTGTTGTAGTTCTCCAGCACCTGTCACAAGCACAAAGGTATACACAGACACATGACTTGTAGCATGGCAGACATTATTGCTAGACTTAATAGGTAAAAGTATGATGAGAGCATGAGGGAGCATAAGAACAGGGAGGATGAGCATTGGGGTTGAGAATCAACGCGAACAGAAAGATGCACAAAAAATGCATTCCCCCACCTAAATGGTATATGTTAAAATTCTATTTCTGCTGCACTCGGCCAATAAACATTCAAAAAATGTTTGCATACTTACTTAATTTTGTGGACTGAACAGATAACTAAGCCCAATATTTTTTCTACTCTAAAAACTGAAGATACCCTGTGCACAGCAGTGCTTCTCTCCTGGGTGCCAGCTGGCGCAGAGTAAACCACAGTAACAAAAAAGCAATATTCCAGCGCACACCAGGATACTAGGATTGACACTATTTTATTAATGGATTACATAAATCAAAAAGGAGTGAACTTTGTGTTTTGCATGTTGCTTCATCAGATGCTCTGCTCGCAAAAACTGGATTTAAAAAACCCCAAACTTTGCAGAGACATCTCAATGTACTAACAGAAATAAGTTAACATGTTTTTCTTAAATCCTTCTTCTATGTCAGCAGGATATGCATGATCCACATAATCATAATCCATTATGGCCATTATGAGTCTGGGAATGCATCATCAACACACACACAAACACACACACACATTCAGGTACATGGTCACTAAATGCAGGATCACAAATATCTGGTTACATATTTGGAGCACCCTTAGTGATCGTATGATGGTTTTAAATTACATTATTCACAAAACCACTACATCCTTATTTAACTGCAGATATGATTAGATCTATTATTATAGTGTTAAAAAGGCACAGAGTAGTTCAGATAAATGTAAGTGCGATCTAAAGGTGAGCTTACTCCTACTCCAACTGACATTAAACACCCACAATGGAGTCATGGATGCCTGAGGAAGAACTACGCAAGCCCTACAGTATGACAAGGAATAGCAATCAATAAGACTACTGTATATGCAACTTCAAAAACATTCAAGAAATCCCATTGTTTACATTTGAACTGTGTTGTGCAAATAGTAAAAAATGTGAGGGGAACAAACACTAACGGCAAATCACATCAACACACAATTACATATATTTGGTTAGCTTTAATGAGTTAGAACACTTGATGGAAGAACATGATGATATAAGAATATGTGGAGCAATAAGTAGACATGAAAATTCACAAAAAAAACCAAAACATACAATACACGTGACAATGGAACACAATGTAATAAAATGTCAAAACTAAATGAAAGTTAATGTAAACAAAGACTTAAAATCTTTAAAGGGATATGGGTTAATTAAGTTAAAAATGGCATTAAACAAGGATGTTTACTATGTTTGAGTTATGAGGATGGTTCTGGATCACACATTAAAACATGACGTTGTTACACAGATGAGTGTGGCCAATTATACATGATAACAAGACTGCCGCAAGTGATAACTTACAGCTAATATTTGGCACCAACAATATAAAACAGCACCAGCAGTTGTAGGCACAACTAACAAGAAATTACTAAAAACAAACAAAGCATGTGGCTGCATACTCTATGCAGAGAAAAATGTATACTCTGAGTTCTGCATTTCCTACAGCCATCTATACATCAATAATTTATGAAAGCACATTACTGTATGGCATAGAATGATGAAACACATGCATGGCGGAAGACATTAGGGTTTAACTCCTTTTTTCAGTCTTATTAACAAAAGACTTGGTAAGCAGCAATTTCACAGCAGAGCAGTGGAGCTGAACAGAGTGCCCCATATTTACAAATGTGTGCCCCCTTGTTACTTCATCTGCTGCTGCAGTAATTGACAATTCCTTGAAGGGAATACGATTGAGGAAAAACTGAATATGCGCTTTCAAAAAGCAAAAAAAAAACATCCAGAGAGGAGCTACAGCAACTGAAAAACCCTGAGAGAAGCCAGCCAAGGAGGAAGAAAGAGCAGATAATGTGGAAGAAATTAGGTTACCATGGAAACTTTGTGAATACAAAGAAAACTTGTTAGCTCGAGGGACAGGGTTAGCAAGTTCATGCCACAGCACTTGACCAAATGTACCTTAGCTGTGAGAGGAATGGAAAAGAATGAAAGGTTGATTTGAGGAAAGCTGGATGATGAATCTCATTAACTAGAGAAAGAGTGCAGGTGGGTTTGGACTCATCAACTTGCAGGGTGTAAAAAGTCTATTTTTGACTCGTGAGGGATGTTAAAGGGATTACACATTCTTGTACTGTTATATACACTATTAGTCTGTGATGTATTCCAGGAGCTATGCAGTAATGAGATTTACCACAGTAGCTTATTGTTGTTTACACATTGCCTCAACTTGCTTTGTCAACTTCTTCAAATTATTTTAATTTCATCTCCCTGTTTCTTTCGCCTCCTGGAATGCCTTTTGACTGCCTCCAGTGAACATGCTTGGACTTGCTGCATCCAGCCACTGTTTTTATGTGCAAGTGGAAAGTGCAATAATACAAGCTGTAAATCTTAGACTCTCTCCACCTCTTTTCTGATAACTCTCCCATTGTCTTTTGAATGTTAGCACCAAAGTTAAAATCTTTGAACTGACCCCAAATTCTTACGTTTATATCAGAAAAATGTTTGCCCTTTTAAACTCCTTTGTGCTGCTCGGTATGTATTTAAATTACATTATATTAGTCTGGCAATTTAGCCACAGTATTAATACTAACAATGACAATATTTAGGTTTTCCAAGAGGCAAGAATATTCAGACGGCTTGATGATGATATTGTGCACAGAGGCTAACAAAGGCCAAGTTTAATACTGTCATACAGCCTGTGTCGGAGAATCACAAGAACTGTTTGGCACTTGTAACATACAGGTCTCATCTTTTTGTGAAGAGCTATGTGATGTTACTATCTTGATTGGAAAATTCTCTACCTGAGACTCATCAGATAGGATTTCTGAAAGAGGAGCAGGAATCACATCTACACAGACGGGAGGGTTGGGTGGGTCTGTTTGGGTTTGTGATGGAATGCATGAATCATCTTCAACTGAAAGTGCTCCTGAGTGATGGTCTAAAGGATTATTAGAAAGTGGTGGGACAGACACCAAGCACTGCTCTGAGGCAGAAGTACAGTCTGACAGAGGAGGAGGAGGAACAGCCTCAGCATCTGAAAAAGAAGGAGAAGCATTGACAGTCAGAGGGAAAGAGAGTGGTTCAGACTCTGTGAGGGGGGCAGCACAAGGTAGATCTTTGCGGGTGAGAGAGGGGGTATCAGAGAGGAGAAGATTAGAGTTGAATTCTGTTTGGGAGTTTATGAACGCAGTGGCACTGCAGGTAGGTTGACTGACTTCCAGCTCCTCTGGTTCCGGGTTTTCCTGCTCAGACAGGGGACAAAATGGTTCCAGTACCTGCAGAAACACCAGAGGCATCATTCTACAGCCTAGGCACAGCAGTCATACACACATGCACGCACACACACACACACACACACAAACATACAGTACTATACTTCATCACAGAACTTTTAAACATCCATCCACAGACGTACTGAGCCTCAAAAACCAACAAAACAGCGTAACAATTCCCAAAGTGGATCCATCACATGCAAACATACGCATTATCACCCTGTTACCAGAACAGCTGATCAGTGCCTGTGAATCATAAAAAGACCAGAGGACACCATGAAACCAACCACGAGTGAACGGTTCCCCATGCTTTGCTACTGGAGCATTGTGAAGAGAGAAAAAATGAGTGGTAAGTAATATGTTAATGATGGCTCTCCATGCATACATTGACCATAGAGTCAGAGTCAATCTTCCAAATCTCTCAAAAAACATTCTGAACTGAACACTTAAGGGGCATAACACTGATTTTTAAAACTCAAAAGGTTTTGTCTTGTGTCTTTGCAATAGTGTGTTTAAAAAAAAAAAAATTTAATATAATATTTGATTGCTGAGGTATTCAATCTCAAATGGCGTTTTCTCTATTAATGTCAAATGTCTTTACCAGTTTTAAATGACAGAAGGCTTTCCATTCCATTTCTAATAAAAACTAGTACCATCTGTTGAAAAACATGAATACATTTATAACATTTATATGAGCATATGGCTGAATCACCACTGGAAGAAACTGAATCATGATAATGTGCATTTGGAGTCTATCAATGCCTACAAATGTTGATATGGGTAAATTCTCAGCTTTCCACACTGTTTTAGTACCAGCCTCTGAAATTGACCTGTCATTTACTGTAGGCAGGTATTTATCAAAGCGCAACAGAGTGAAACACATCAGCAATCACATGTTTACTCTATAACTTAGTTAAAGATTTGTTAAAAAGGGATTCATGCAAGATGGGCCATATCTCTAGAAATATTATATTAGCACATGATCTCTAGCTTTAGTCAGAATAAAGTTTAAATTTGTTCTTTTGGCACATATAATTTTTAAACAGTGGTATTCCCCTTTATGATCAGTTGCTGAAAACATTGATGTGTTAATTATTCACACATACTCTTCATCCAACAGTTCAATCGCCCAGTGTTGTAAATCAGGAACAAGATTCAAAAGACTTTTCATCATTGCTTTAGATTTGAACACCTCTCCATATCTATCTGCATGCATGTAAATAAAACAGACCTTGTTTAGGCCCTCCATCACCATGTGGGGCATGTGCTCATTAAGCATGGCGGGTGATATGATGACCTCATCAAAGGCCTTGTTGTCCCCCCACAGAGCTGAGTAGGTTGGCTCTTCCTGGCCACAGCTACAGAGAAGGGGAGGAAGGGAAAGTCTGTCAATCACCGTGACAGTCAAAGTCAACACGCGTGTTGATTTAACAGCAGCCTGCCTCAGTGCCTCAGGGGTGCACTATAGAACAAGTACAGTAAATGTTTGCAGTGTGTAACATGAATATATAAATAATAGATAAAGAGTTTGTATCATAGCTATGTGTGGGGATTATGTCACTGTAACAGAATTGTGCCAGTAAAAACCTAATATTGCATACTCAGAGCAAACATACAGGGGGTTGTCTTGTGGTTGTTTTTAGGATACCCTGGCCAAACCACTTCTGCTTTGTGGTTTTCCACCAGACTGCAATGCTGAATAGATACAAAGCAGTAAACAAAAATGAGGTAAAATTGTTGCAACTTTGTAGACTCATTTTAGTTAACTGGCTTCCAATGATGGTCTGCAATACAACCGTCAGCCACTGAAGGCCTTTCACAATGGTATACATTTACTGTACATAACTTGTTTTTACCTAACTTGAGAAGTAAATAAAGTTACCAAAATCTCCTTTTGTCAGACATTAAATAAATGTTATCATCATCATCTCATATCTCAAATACTCATTTGATTCTTTTTAACATACAGAACGACATCCACCTGCTATTCATAAGATCACTGAAATGTATTCTGGCTTTGGATTACATGCCAGCTGATGCAGGAAGCTTATGTGTGATACCAGTGTCTGACAGCATCAGTATCAAAATTTCAGTATCTCCAAACAATAGTGATAAAGATTTGGATTCCCCGTTTGAATATATTCCAACATTGTACAAAATAAGAAATAAGCAGGATTGGAAAAAAGTAAGCACAAAGGCAGGAAGATTATTAAAAAATGAGAAAGCACAGCTGAGTGTGCAGACAGAAGAATGGGGGAGTGCCGCGTGACACACTTTAAACCCACACTGTCAAGTATGCAGCGTATACCTTTTTCCACTCAGCTGCCAGTTGTCGCAGTGTGAAACTAATATAAAATTAGCTTTGCGGTAGCTGCATTCATGTATCAGTTATACAACACTTGAACATTTGTGAGCTGGAGCTGTGTGGTAAATTTCATGAACAAGTGTTTTATTATTTAACAGTAAAAGAACTACATTTGGGGATTTAAATTGTTATCATCTACCCACAGCTCTAGAATCAATTTCCTCACCATGTCTCTGGAGGATGGTTGTGCACAACGTGGATGATTCTGCCAGGGGGGAAGAGGGGGGTTGAGGCTGAAAGGGCAATGCTGAGGTCACTGGGGTGGAGCCACAAGCGACTGCTGGGGGGGGCTGCTGGCTGAGACTGAGGATCATCATCCTCTAGTGGAAGCTCTGATTTTGGGATGCATTTGGTGCCCCCCGCAATGATCCTCCACTGTTGCAAAAGAAAAAAAAAAAGAAAAAGCATTTTAGTTACGTAAGATATTATATATATTTAAATGTATCCTTGATATATTGTATGTTTTTTTTCTGCAATAGCCAGGAGTTAACTAAATGATGCTTTAATTACAGCAGAGATAACTGCAGTGTTGTGACAGGTTATGTGGAAGCATGCAGTTTATTTTAATCACCCATTGCAAAACTTGGAAAATGCACCAGCTCGGAGAGAACAAGATGCTACTCGGTTTATATTGTTTTTAATTTGTGAAAACGCTAAAGTTTTAAATATGAATGTGAGAACAGTTGGAAAAAAAAAAACGTGAAAATTAGAGAAACTAATATTATTATTTGTATATTTTTAAATTATCAGAAAAAGGCACAACTTGTTCTTGGAAGAATCAGCTGATGGCACAATGTATGAGTCTCTGATGTTTTCATTGTACAAATGGTCTGTCTGACTTCTACAGTGTTGAGAGTTGAGTCACCTTTGGCTTGTTACTTTTCTGTAAGACTTCCAGAAGGTGGCGTCGGAAACCCTCCAGTTGTGACAGGCCAAGCCTATGAAAGACCAGCAACAGACATGTTTATGGTGGTAATACTGCAGTAATCAAGTTAGCGTCAATATACTGGATTTAGTAAAGGAGATACCTTGGTACCAAGTCTTTTCCTAATACCACAGAGGTGACAAACTCTTTGGAGTACTCCATGGCATCCTCACTGGGTAAATGAAAGATGGAAACATTAGTCACATTATGTGAACTAGAAATGTGGAGAGAATACTGAGGGGAAAATAGGCTCTTCACACACATTTCCAACTCACACTTCCAAACAAACATTTGCTTTAATGTCTGAAGCCAATAATAGTATATGATAAACTTTACACCATTCTTCTCAATTTTCTAAGGTTTCTCTGACCATATTCACAAGAGAATTATTGAAAACACCGACCATTAAAATCAGAAAGTAAAAATGAATAGAATTCCTGCCCCTGCAGAAGACGTGAGGCCTCGCTTCCCATTTGCTTATGCGTCACTCACTACATAAATAGGTGTAAGCAACAGCAACTCCTTTTCCACAACCTGCTTTGCATGTGTGCATGAATATTAGGTGCAATCTCACAGACAAGCATATGGTCTTGGGTGTCATTAAAACAGATTTGAGTAACGTTGCAGAGTTGCTGGGTTTTCCAAATATGGAACTGTTGAAGGGTGTACAATAAATGTTCCAAGGGAGATGTTGAGTAGCTCAGATCAAAACAAGTAATTGAAAGCCTTAAAGCACAACAGGTAACATCACAGTGACACTGAGGTGCACAATAAAGAATTTTAAACACACAATGTATCACCATCTTACTTATACCAGCTGTACCACTCGTATGAGAGTGTAGCGTACAAACAAGAAACAATGACACAAAATTTTCACAGCTGTGCAGGCCAGTGGGGGAATGTAATGACTAATTAGGGGCATTATAGTAACATTCACTGAGTCCATTTATACCAGTAGATGTCTTGATATCAGAGCATAATATTAAACAAGACCATGTTTATTCATTCATGGCTTGGGTGTAACCCCTAGAGGACGGGTATTTTGATTAGGATAATGCTTTCTTTCATCAAGGAATTGTTGTGGGAAAGGACAGACAGAATGCAAACGCTAAAGTCCTCTATACTACAGCTATTATAGGTTTATACAATAATTCTGATTTCCCTCTCTTGTATAATCTTTAGTAAATCATATAAACACACATAGATTTACTCACCTAAGAAGGCCACCGGGAGGGGAGTAAGAGTAGCAGTGAAGTGTGGGGTACTGAGGTCTCAGCAGGAATGAGAGGATAGCAGCGGTGCCTGCACCAAGAGAATGCCCGACTATCACCAGCCCATAGTGCATGGTGCCCTTGCTCTGTGAGAGACAGCCAGAGTCATTACACTCACAACAGCACACTTTTGTCACCACAGTGAACATAATCCCTTTAAAAATTGCCTCTACTGCTGTTTCTAGAGGGATTATTTGTTTATCTCTGTAAAGTTTCAAGGCTAGTAAAGTGTTGAAGAAAGTACTACAATACCAAAACACAGTCCAAAATATAGAAAACGTTCATTATTCAGCTCGTCACGTCTGGATACAGTATTGAGTCATGTACCAAATCTCTTCCAAAGGCTTGTGACAAGATCATTTCCTGCTCCAGTTTCTTCTTAATGTATTCTGCTGAGTAAACCATCCCCTAAGAGTGGAGGGAAAGAGAGAGAGATTCAGTGGAGCGTAAGATGGCAAGGGTGAAATATGGGCAAGAAGTCTGCCTCATTAATCTCTTATTAAATATCCTCAGTAATTATTCTACTATTAGCAGCTGAAATGACCTTTGGGGTCTGGAATAGTATTGAAATTGCACTATGGAGAACAGAGACACTTGAAGAGTTAAAATCTCTAAGGATACGGTCTAGTTGAGTAAAAGTATTGGAGATGAGTGGTTTACAACAATAAGCTCTAACCTTGTGACCAAGCCACGTCCCATGCTGCTCCTCCACTGGCAAACGTTCAGAATCCCCCGTCAGATCAGTCAAGGCATCCTGATACACACGAGACAAGTTAAAAATTCTACAAAAAGGCAGCATAAAGCACAAAACACAAGTGGATAAAGCAAAAAAACGGGGAAAATTTAGACAGAGAACACAATGAGAACAATTTAATAAGGAAGTGCACAGGATTTTAGGATACCGTTCATAATCTCCACTGCAAATCTGTTTATTTGTTAGAATGTGATAACTGGGGTGTGGTGGTGGCTACAGTAGGCTTTATGGCACCGACCATGAACCTCAACATCCCTGGTTCGCATCAGACCAGGGAACTTTGTTACATGTTGTCCCCAATCTCTCGTCCCAATCATTTCCTCTCATCTATCTCCATCTCTATATTGCGATCTAATAAAATGTATAAAATCCTGTTATTAGACAGAAAAATAATACAAAATGTATTAGTATGTAGAGATGTATTAACTGTACTTGGATATACCAAGAGCTATACAAAAAAATGGTATATCCAATGCAGTCTCAGTTTGAAATTATACACATTTTTTTAAACATTAAGATCGGTTTGCTTGTTGTGGGGAGTACAAATCAAATCTGAGCAAAGAGCTCCATAATGTCTTCTGTGACTCTGGAAGGAGAACGCCTGACAAATGTATTTTTAGTTATCTTGGCCTGGGCATGGAGACTTCAAATTCTCCAAACAGAAAGCTTGTGTTACAAATTGGGGGCAGGTATTCAAAAGATGCAATTTTTTAGCATGCAGGAACGGTCTAACCAATGACAATTGAGGATATCCAACCCTACAGACGAACAATACTCAATTGCTGGACGACACCTTTAAGAAATCATGATCACCATTCCTAAATTGCTGATGAAATATTACACTTCTTCCATAATGTTTTTTCCCAAAGCAAAGTTTTCCTTGGCTCAACATGAGGCTACAGTGGTACGTACTGGATGGAGGAGCCAGAGAAGGTGCTTATTTGAATTATGAATTATGCTTGTCAGAAGTTTAAAGTTTGCCCAGAAAGCAAAAAGAGCTCAACTGGACACTGGTGATCAACAAAACACCTTAGATATTCACAAACACCCTGAAAATATACATTTCAGCTTTGTGTTTGTAAGTTCCCACTTCATTCCGATTTGCTAAATTGATAAACTACATGTTTTGACTGGCTGAGAGCAAAGCATTAGAGGATTATGAGAAGAGTAATTGCTGTATTTTCGTTTCAAACAATGTTTTGCCTTTTTATAAGGCCATTATTCATCTCTTACCGGTTGTTTTTAAGACATGATTTGAACCACTACAGAAAGTTTCAAATGATATGTAAAAATGGATAGGACATATATTTCTGAAAGTGGACAGTCATGCCCCATGCGTGCATGGTGTAGGAGTATCAGAACACTATTAAATATGACAACTTCACTTGCTCTGGAGGTGTTAGTGAGGTGTGGGGGAAGCAGGGTCAACTAATGTTTGGAGAGGTGAGAAAACGTTAAAACAAGACATGAAAGCTAAATTCACCTTTGGCGATAGGGTTCCTCTGATACTGATGACAACCTTCTTTTTTGCATGATCCACTGCCACAAAGAACGGAGTCTCATAAACCTGAATGGAGGACGCAGAGCAGACAGTAAAAGTGACAAAGTGAGAGGGGCAGGACAGGGGTTAACTGGGGAGACGACAAATACACATACAACACATGTAGTTTTCACTTTCATCCCAACTAACTGGGCACTTGTATAGTTTTTGTCATCAAATCTTTTCCAAGTTGGCACAGTCATATAAATCACTCCATAAGAGAAATTTATAGATGAAAACTCAGCAATGGCCAACTTCACTTGCTCTGCTTTACAAATCACAGCTATTGTGTGGCTCAGTTGCTACCGTGAGTGCTATTCAACATAAAAATAGAATTAGCAAATTTAATATTCTATGTAATTAGGAAACTATTTTAACAACCAATGACTTTACAGACTGTCTGAGCCTGTTTTATATTGAGGGATTATTTTGAATGACTTCTGAAAAGTGTCCATTTGGATGGAAGAGTGATGTTGGTTACGCATGGCTGTACTGAAAAAAAAGTTGACTTTCAAAAACTCCACAAAATGTTTCATTGATGTATTGGTTTGGCAACTGCACTTTACAAGTAACATGAACATTCTGTTGTAAATTTCTATAATTCTTATTTTGGGTAAAAATCTGGCATTTTTACTCATCAGCTTCATTGGCTAGACTTGGGGATACAGCAGCATTGCTAAGCACATCGTTACAACAAAAGTGGGTAACAACACACAAAATCACACAGGTTTAAATCAAGTCAACAACAAACCAAGCCACTCATTGGGAAATGAAATCAAAGCAGATCATACCTGAGTCGTCCATTATAGAAACACATTGGAGTGTAAAATTTTTGTGTCATTGCTACAGGGGTAATAATCTTAACTGGATTGTAGATCGATCAGTTAATTGAGAGCCTCACTTTCAGGCTGAGTTCCCTTATCACATAGATGGTTTGGTATTAAATTCTCACGCTATGCTGTTAAACACTGCCAAAAGCCAGCAAGACGACATCATACGTTAAGGGCAGAAATGCAATCCCTACTACACCAAAGTGGACACTTTTTGGCTGCACCTCAAGATTCTGTCCATGATGATTATACATAGAATCTGTGACAAAACACAGCCTTGGTGAAGTCCAACACCTCGTGAGAACGAACTCAACTTACTGACGAGGATGCAGACACAGCTCTCACTCCACTACCCATATTTCAGCAACTGAACTGGTGAGTGAAGTGTTATCAAAACAGATACAATTAATGGCCAAAACTACAAGAAACAGTAAACCCACTAATGTTGCAGTAGATGTACAGTGCTGCGCAACAGCCCAGTGTAAAGTGGTATTTATTTGTCTAATGTCCTGTTTACTTTGCAAGCATAACACTGCATGCACAGCTCGGGGACTCTATAGTATGTATGCAAAAGCCTGAAAAGAGCACACTCTAACTCACCTTAACTGTGCACTTTTCGAAAAGACATCAACACAAAAGGAAGAACAAATGAAAACATTATCCTGATGCTGTTTATACACTGCTACACAACACCCATCCTTTGGTTGATTCAGGAAGTAAAGCCCAAACACCTCTGACTGCTCGTTAGCCAGCTGTCGGATTACTCACAGCATCATGGCAGGAAGTGTAGACAATGTGAACCTGCTTGAGGTCCCTGTCCAGGAAGTGTCTGCGTATGGCCAGGACATTACAACCGCAACAGTTGTCCTCCTCCACTGTCACTGACTGAGACAACCGAGAGCCAGACACTGATGTGCAGCTGGGGTGAGAGAAAAAGGTGGGATGGTTATAAGAAAACAGGAGACATATAAAGACTAATAAACAAACAAAAGACTGATTGTAAAACACCAGGTGGGACAGACGTAAAACAAATTAACAGGTACTACAGATGTACAATACAGTATCCCAGTGCAGGCAATCTGGATACAAGTATGTGATTAATTCAACATTGCTTGTCAGTGAGTGGGTCTAACTAGAGTGGTATTGTCTCAGTGGATTACCACTTGGCAAGTGTTGACGCATGTGAAATTTGATCTGCACTGGAGAGGCTCAAGAGACACAGAAGCCAAATAGATCAAAACTGTGCGGGTGTTTGCTTGAGTGCTTACGGGCAGGAGCTGACGAGGCGGCACAGCCCACAGGCAGGCTTCCTCATCAGGTACATGGGCCAACCATATGCAGCGAGGGCAAAGAGCATGTAATAGCACACATCCTTGTACATGTTCATCTCAGCCTGGGAGAGGGAAAGAGGCAGACAGACAGACACACATACACACCCATGTCAGAATAACTGAGGAATACACGTAACAACACATTCAGAAATTGATCCTCAAGTATTATTTCAGATAAATACACAACAGCAGAAAAAAAGCTCAATACCATTGTTTTACTATTATGTGACACATATAATAAAAGACTAAATTAGTTTATAAGAGTTACATACTTAGATACATAATAAATAAATCTGTTATCGTTTGTGTTTTGTCTTCATCCACAAAACTGCAATCTATGGCGCCAAAAGGCCTCTAGGTCTCTTCAAACATTTTTTTAATCTATTTATCATTATTCTTTCTTTTTTAACTTTGTGAAACTTTCTGGAGAAAAATACTGATGTCCTTGTGAAACCTTTTACTACCTACAAGCCCTCTCTTGTATATCATTTGCAATTATTTACCTTACTTAAAAGCAAATAATATTATTATTAATTATTATAATTATTTCAAGGACTGAAAACAGCATTTAAGAGTGAGTACAAATGCATGTTGTATTTTTGTGATTCAGTATTTGATTGTTTACCTGAATTCTAAACATTTTAACGTTAACAAGTGTCTGTTCATGTGCTTAAGCATGTGATATGCAAACACACTTACCGAGTTCTTAAGGTCCAGGTATCTAGTGTTACGTGTGACAGGCATTCCAGATAGGAAGGCTAAAATATCATTGTTGGCCTTAACAGGACAAAAAAAAAAAACAGAATAGGAACATTATTTTTATTATAGCACTTAAATATCACAAGCATGGAAACAGAGACATGATAGTATATTATAGACAGTGATACCTGGTCCAAGATAGAAGATCTTTTAGACCTCTGTCGCTGGCGGAGAAGTACCAGGCCAGCAATAATATCACTAGGCACAATGTCCAGGTCTCTGAAGAACTCTGCGAAAAGGCTGGCCACTTCTGAATATGCATCCTGGAGAAGAGAGCGGCAGATATGAGTACATCTTGGCAAAGTAACAGTAACAAAAAGATGACTGAACTACAGGAGGTTTTCCACAAAACAGACGTAATCAACAGACACAATCACGTACTAGGACAAGTGTAGTAAATGAATATGTATAAATAAATACTATGTCCCAGATAATCGTGAAGATTTAATAATGTTTGAATAAACACCATGTCCAGATCCAAGAATAGCCGTGCAGCACTTTTGTTTTTTCACAGCTTTTATGGATTTGTTTATTTGAATTTTGTTCTGTTACAGTCTAGTAGAGTAAATGGTAGTTATAATATAACTGAACTTATTTAGGGAGGCTTGTGAATTGATTGAGCCTGAAATTAAATCATTATACATTCATATTTTATATGAAAGGCCCAACGTTGTCACTAAGTAGCTGTGTAATAAGCTTCTTTGCGTCAGTCTTGATTCATCTTGTCAGGGCTCATTTTATTAACTGGCTTACTAGACATTATCCCTGACATATTTCTGGTTTTATTCTTTTCTGTTTTCCTATAACCGCAGAGAGGAAACTACTAAGTGTGTAGTGTGACTCACTGATTGTGTATCCTGGGCTCTTGTGCAGCACATGAAGAACTTTAGTCTCCTGCTCCAGCTGCTGGCTTGGCCTTCCTCCAGCCTGTGTCTAATGGAGAGAAAAGGTCAACAGAAACGGTCAAAACTGAATTAATGTGAGAAATAGGTGATATTGCATGCCTGGATGCTGTGTTTTAGTTGAGTTCTGTGTCAAAATAAAAAGAGATGAAGAGAAATAGAGAATCTGAGGGCCTAGTAGTACCTTAATGTGTACGTAGTGAGGTTGCGCTGACGCCGCCGGGTGGCTTTCAGTTTGACAAAGGTCCGACCAGTTGGATCAAAGGTGCACATGAGAGTAATGCAGACGCTGAATATCACCAGCCAGTTGCATGCAACGATTCCTGCAGACAATAATGAAACAGAATTCACATTCAAGCATAGCAAACTCCTTTTAACTCAAAATTTCCATTACTATTCTCTTTAACGCCCTCTTTCACTCACCCAGAGCCAGGTTTTTGGCAGTGACATCAGAGCATGGCTGGTAATACTGGACGAGCCAGGCAATTCCCACCACGGCATATACTAGCTCGACCAACAGAATAGCTAGAGAGAGAATGGAGGAAAGAGAAGGAGTGAGTGGAATAATGATCAATATCTGCCCAATCAATAAAAACAGTGTTCCAATCTTAACACGGAACCACAACTAATCCTCACAACCACCTCATCCAATTCTCACAAGTATCAAGAGGTATCTGTACATAAAAGAGAGCCTCATGTACAAGAAAAGTGTGTGTGCCTGCATGTCTTACCCAGCCGTATATAGATGACATACTGCACAGCTTCCCTGGGCTGTGTGTACAGAATGCTGCCTCTCATGCTCAACCACATGATGGCGCTCTCACAGATAAGGCAGCTGACCAGGATGCCCAGGTACCCTCGGCCATGGTCCACCAGTGTTACAGAACAGGACTGGTCTGAGCCGTAGGGGAGGCCGAACAGAACCACCGACAGAACCACCAGCCTGAGCATGAAAGACAAGGGCAATGTAGTAATGATACAGCAAAAACAAACACTCCTTCGTACAGGGATACATTGAGAAATAAAAAAATAAATATATATATCTGCAGGAAAAAAAAAAATCAATACAGTGAAAGAAACACTGACTCACCAGATGCAGTGCAATAGAAAAAGAAAGAGGGCGGGCAGCACCAGGTCATCACTGCCAACTGACCAGCGCCGCCGAAACATCACCATGCCAGGCATCACTGCCCTGTGGGAAGATCAAGGGTGAGAAAAACACCTTCAGGGATGATGGGCATCATTTCAACCTTGCATCATTGTTTCAAAGCCTATTGTGTCTAATTTCTCTACATACATTTTGAAAAGCTTTAACCCAATTTCCTATATACTGCACGTCATAATCTTACATGATGTCAAGCTTCAAAACAGCTTAAGAAGGAAAGAAAAGGTAAGAAAACAACATGTTTATACTGGTCAGAAGCTCAGCATCATCAGCATGAACAGGGCAGTGATTAACTTTCTGTGTCTTGCACTCTCTATATGTTAAAACTGAGAGCGAACTGCAGGGATTATAATGGAAACAGCCTTGCCACAAGAGAAGAGTGAAAGATAATGGGAAATGGAATAGATGAGACTAAGTGGGTGAAGGGATGTAGAGAAAATGCACTACTTAATGAACAAAAGAATGAGAACCAGCTTTGATACATGATGGTACCATGCCGGTTATAGCCACGTGAAGAAGCTTCTTTTATGTCACTGCGGTCTATTCTCTTTGTTTGAAAGCATTGTGAGTTTACTCAAGTTACCTCCGGGCTAAACTGAAATGAACTGTAAAAGACATGGTAGTAAGGAAATGGCAGGGAGAGAAGGAGCCACAGAGAGGCTGATGCAGACCTCATGATGCTGATACAGGCTGATACAGCCTTTATGGAGCTCTGCTCCTGCATATTTGCTGAAAACTAAAGGACAGCTTTCACAAATCTGACAAAAAATTATACCATCCATCATGCCAAAACCATTGACTATATACAGTGCATTCAGAAAGTATTCAGACCCCTTCACTTTTTTCACATTTTGTTATGTTGCAGCCTTACGCTGAAATCATTTAAATTCATTTTTTCCCTCATCAATCAATACTCAATACCCCATAATGACAAAGCGAAAACCAAATTTTAGATTTTTTTGTAAATTTAGTAAAAAGGAAAAACTGAAATATCATAAATACATAAATATTCAGACCCTTTGCTATGACACTTGAAATTTAGCTCAGGTGCCGTCCAATTAATTGGACGTGATTTGGAAAGGCACACACCTGTCTATATAAAGTTTCACAGCTGACAATGTGTTCAGAGTAAAAACAAAGTGATGAGGTCGAAGGAACTGCCTGCAGAGCTCAGAGACAGGATTGTTTCGAAGCACAGATCTGGGGAAGGTTCCCTAGATCACAGTGGCTTTCATAACTCTTAAATGGAAGAAGTCTGGAACAACCAGGAATCTTTGGGGGAGAAGAGCCTTGGTAAGAGAGGTGATCAAGAACCTGATGGTCACTCTGGCTGAGCTCCAGAGATCCTGTGTGGAGATGGGAGAAACTTCCAGAAGGACAACCATCACTGCAACACTCCATCGATCTGGGCTTTATGGCAGAGTGGTCAGACAGAAGCTTTTCCTCAGTGAAAGACAGAGGAAAGCCTGCTTGTGTTTTGCAAAAAAAGGACTCTCAGACTGTGAGAAACCAGATTCCCTGCTCTGATAAAACCAAGATTGAACTGTTTGGCCTCAATTCTAAACATCATATCTGAAGGAAACCAGGCACTACTCAGTTGAAGCCAAAGGTGCTTCAACTAAGTACTGAGTAGAGGGTCTGAAGACTTATGTGAATCTGTTATTTCAGTTTTTCCTTTAATAAAAATGCAAGAAGTTCTAAAATTCTGTTTCTGCTTTGTCATCATGGGATATTGAGTGTAGATTGATGAGGGGGGAAAATGAATTTCAATGAATTTAGCCTAAGGCTGCAACATAACAAAATGTGGAAAAAAAGTGAAGTGGTCTGAATGCACTGTATATAAAACATGTAGAGATGAGCTTAGCAGCTCAACTTAATTTTAAGTCTTCTTATTGGTGACTGTCCAGCCCTCCTCTGCTTTTAATATTGGTTCAAAGCATTTTTTAAAAAGTTTTTTTCAGTTATTGAGAAACTGGCAGCACCCTCCTTGTTTCAACCTTAAATCCCACAATCACAGTTGTTCAAGTCTCCCTCTGAGTTGTGCCTGCATGAAATAGCAAAAGGGACAGCTGCATCACTGCCTGGTTAAAAGGTGTAAACGTAGGATTGTACAAAGACTTTCTGGTTGGAGCTTATTAACACTGCCGCAAATATGTAGTAATCTACATTTCAATAGGTTTAACTTTAACTACAGAAGCAATTTGGTGGGATCAAAAAGCAGGAGCTGCAAGATCTAATTTGTTAATTTAAACTGCTAATTTAAATGGATCAAAAGAGACAGTGATGTGCAATTGTGCATAAAAGTTAGATCTTGTGGCCACTGGTCCGATTGGACCAAGACTGCAGAAAACCTGGTGGCAGCATTCCTTTGTTTAATATTTTTCAAGTTTGTTCCTGTTGCTGTTCCTGCTAACACAAGTAAGGATTGAGAAGAAAAAGCCTCTGCATAACTAATAAATATGTAGGCTGCCAATGAATTGTAAAGATCAGATCTTGCCCAGATCACAAGGAGTTCCCCCTACAGATATCTGCATTGGACTTGCCTCTGACCAAATCATTTTAATCCTCTTTACCAAACCATGTATTACATGTATTCAATATGGTAGCTCAGCACATATCCTGAATTGACTAAGAAGGACAAGAGAGGACATCGTCCAGTCTCTAAAGTATACAATTCTTGTGCAGAGAAAATCCTGTTCCTGGATTGTACCTCAACAAGAATACACATAATTACCTCTGAAGGAATAAATCAGAAGATAAAAACATTCAGTGAGGCATTCGTGCTACCACCTACATAGCTCTCAGTAGGGATGTGTAGAGTATGACAGAAAAACACTGGCATTTCCTCTGTCCAGATCTGGTGGAGAAGTAGTTTTTTTACAAACCATTCACTATTTTGTTAAAACAGACGTTTATTTATATAATCATTTATTTATTTTTGTACGCAAATGAAATGAAGCCAGTATATCTCGGTAGTGTGGACCACCAAGACATTTAGTGAAGATATGACTGCCATCGACATTACAGTAACCCTGACACTTACTAAACTGTAAAAGCAAAATTCAGTATTTCAGTTTCAACAGGGGCAAGCACATGTCATGTATTCAGGTTTATTTCATCAGACAAAATACTTGTCTGATGACAATAACAAATACTACTGATCATTTGCTCTGATGATTTGAAGACTTTGCAGTGCTATACAGCTATACAACAATAACCCTGTTACTTTGTCTAATTGCTATTTTATTCTATGTAGAACATTACCAAAAATGCGTACTAATACTGAATGAAAGAATGTTTGTAGTGGTTTGTTATGTCATCAAGGCTTAAAATATATTTTTATCCATATAAGCCAGCCCTACTATTTCTCTCTATTGAGTTGGAAATGAGTCATGAACTTACACATGGATGGATATTGTCACAATTTAACAATAAGCATGATCTGCAGCTAAATATGAATCACATATAATAGGGTGACAGGACATGGCAATAATTAGCTTCCTCTCTGTTCTATTAAGAGAAACAAAATAACTGGTGGAAGTTAGTTTTGCTTTTTGAATCATCCTAATCCCACTATTTGCCTGACTGTGAAATGTCTGCTTTGACTGCTTGAAAATTGACATTAAGCTGCAAAGAGCTATACTCTCCTTCTTTCCTACATTAGAAAATATTTTGGTGATTAAAACCATTTTTTTCTTTGGCAAGACAAATCAAGGGACATGATTTCTTCATTACATCACACCAGAGGGGTTGGTGATTAGTGGCTATTGGTAATACTTGTGGAGCTAGATAAGTAGGTATGGTGGCTGGACAACTGAGCGGGCCATGGCTTTCAGATTTAACTGCTCATCAAGCCAGTGGGGTCAGCCAATGTAGTTTAGCCTAAGCAGATACGATGCAGATATAAGGCTGGGTCAAGCCACAGAGTATAAGCTCTTTGCTTGGGTGAGGATTCAAAGGCAGTTTTAAGGTACAGTAGGTCAGGGTTAAAGAATGAAACAGTGTCCCCTATTAGGAGGCTAGATAGATTTATAACAGCACAGCAAATTATCTACAGAGCCTGATCAATGGTCAATGGTCAAGACATCATGTTACATTACATTAATACTTCCATAGGAATGCTCACCCAACCTTTGGCACTTTTATTGTTATGTATTGTTAACTGTTGCAGGGCAATTTATGCTCAGTAATTACGTCAATGTTTTAGTGGCACAAAAAAAAATTCACAGTTTTCACTACAACTTAGCCTGAGCTATTTTTGAGCTATTCTTTGAGCTATTCTTTGATGCAGTAACTAGCTAACTGCATCAAAGCAGGGGAGTCAAATCATGATCAGTAGAGTGGCAGTGTGAAGGTTTTCCTTCCAATCAAAACACTACAGCAGGTGGTTTCACTGATTGGCAAATCTTCAACCAAAGAGAAAGGACAAATCAGTGAAATCAGCCTCAGTGGTGTAAGGAAAGTGGTGTAATATTTTCTCTCAGCCTTCCACTGCAAATGATTT